>NC_042615.1:818675012-819028637 GCF_901001135.1 Rhinatrema bivittatum
AAAAGATAAGCGTTTTTCCTGTTATTAGACACTGTAAGGTCCATATTCAGCAGTTGTGTGGCTGTGCTAGTTATCTGGTTATACATAATTGACTAATTAGCAGGGATTCATAAAGTTAGCTGGTTATGTATAACCGGCTAACTTTAGGACAGCCTTACGGTACAACCAGAGTTAGCCACAGAAGGTAACTTAATATAGCTAATTTTGCTGCCCCCAGGACACCTCCTGTCTAACTTGGAATGAACCTGTCTTATTTAGCTAGAATTTAGCCAGATAAGAGCTGAATACAGCCGGGTTATCCATTTAGATGGGCAACTATTATTTTATCCTTCTAAATGGCTTTTGAATATGGACCTCCCCAATGTTAATTTTGGCTGTCTGAACAATTGGTTTTTGCAGTTTGCCACTGCCATATCTACTTGTTTGGTTACCTTAAGGTCATTAGACATGATCATACCCAGATCTGCTTTTCTTTAGCCCTTAGAAGAATTTCATCTCCAAAACTGTACCTCTTCCTTGTGTTTTTACAACTATAATGGTAGATTTTCATAACTTTATGCATGTAAAAATTCACATATACATGTGTAAGTAGCCTTTACTCGTATATTCCTTATTTTATAAAAGTAAAAAATACATGTGTATTTTCACTGTTGTGTGCTTACATACATGTGTAAAAAAGTGACAGTTTAGGAGTGTTCTGGGGTGAGGACATTTTCACACATAAGTTACTATTTTAAAAGATACTTACAATAATAGTTACATTTACCAAATAAGTTGCATATTTTTACACTTGCTAATTATCTGGCATAAGTGATATTAAATGTGTTTATTGCATAGTAATGACTATTGAGCTCTCTGGGTGAATTGTGGGGAGTTCAGGCTAAAGAACCAAGAAAGTCTCATTGACCTGGAGAAGGACTGGGTGGACTAATTAGTAAACTGATTAATTTCATTCACATGCAAATGTTTTAAAATTGGTTCACTTATGCAAGTACATCTGTGAAGGAGAAGCCCTACACCCCCTGCTGTAACCTGTATGGGACCAGGCATTTATCTTGGTCCACCTTAAGAGGCAGAGTTTAGCTGGGATAAAGAGGCCCCCACATCTACAGCAAAACACAGCTCCTGATTACAGCTCTGCATTAAGGTAATGGTGGAAGTATGCTGTTGGAGGTAAGCAGCCTATCTTTTGAATGTTAATTGAGGTAAATAAAGTGAAAAGATGCAAGAAGGTGGCTGGAGTCCATGTGTTACATGCCTCCAACCTAAGAAAGTTACTTGGTTATCTTACATATGGTGTCAGTTTGGGGATTTCTGCTCTATGCAAGCTACAGAGAGAAACACGAGTCTCCAAAAAGGGAGGAGAAAATAAGAAAAGAGAAAAATGTTTTGTTGCATGTTGCCTGCCATAGAATCAGTTTGGAGGCAAAGCAGTGCTGCTACCTGTGCAAAGAGCACTGTGGCTCAAGAAGGAACACAGAAACCCATTTAAAAAATTGCTTTAACATAGAGAGTTGTATCTTGGGGCCTGAAGAAAAATTAATAGCTTTAATGATTTGTTTTATTAAATGTTTGTTTGCAAGTGTGGAGAGAGCTCTGCTTGCCTAGGAAAGGGAATCAAAGTTAGTAAGACTGCTGGTGAAGCAGGGTTTTTCTTCTTCCACTTTTTCCTGAAAAAGAGGAACAGTGTTGCAGATTGTGGTAAACAGGGCGTGGCTCTAAAGACAAAAGTAAAACTGTGTGCATGGGCAGGACATGGCCCTCCTGAAACAAGCCAGCTGCACTTCTTCCTCAGAAAAAAAAAGAAAAGAAGTGTGTTGCACAGTATGTTTTATTGAAGAGGTGCATGGCCTTTGAAGACAGCCAGAAGCAAGCGAGTTGTCTTTGTACTAGTGCTCAAGAGAGTCAGCCATATCTGTGGGAAAGCATGAATGAGCAAGAAATGCAAGTATTGATTCAAAGTCTCTTGGAAGGCATAGACAGCTGCAAGAGTATGTTAGGAGAAAGCCGATTGTCCGGGTGTATGTTTTAAATAGGAAGCAGAGAAAGCACAACAGCTGAATGGATCACCTGACTGTTCCCGTATATTCCAGACAGTGAAAAAGCTCAGAGTCACAAAAGAAAGATAAGAGAAACTGTGCTGGTTCCAGGGAGAGACTTACAGACATTGTGCAAGGAAAACTTGGAATGGAACTTGGGAATGTGCAACTGGAACAGGTGGCAAAAGAAAAACCTGACTTACAAAGACAGACACAACTTCAGGCCAGAAAAGAGAATGAGAGTCAGCTGACTGAACCTGCAGTGATTGTGACTTGTGTGCAGGAGAGCTTTAAAGAGTGGCCTGAAGTAGGCAACCCAGACTATTCTGAAAGAGGCAGTATAGAGTAGCCTGTTTGAAGCCTCACAGACTGGCTGGAGGAAACTAGCATGGAGGAGCCAGAGAGAGGCACTGCTGAGAGTTCAGTGAGAGATGCTGTTGAGAGCCCAGAGAGTAGCATGGCAGAGAACCAGAAGTGAGGCGCTGCAAGGTACCCGGAGTGAGGCACTGTAAAGAAGCCAGTTGGAAGCGCTTCTGAGAACCCAGAGGAAGGCTCCACAGAGAACAGAGAGGGAGGTGCTGTAAAATGTCCAGCCACAACCAATGCAGAATGGCCAGAGGGAGGTGCTGCAGATGGAGAAGGCATAGAGGAGTCAGGAGACACCATGACAACAGCTGAAGGAGCTGAAGCCTGAAGGAAGGATAGTTTTGCAGTGAGTGGAAAAGAAGCTACTATAGGAACACCCAAGTGAAATCCAGAGAGTTTGCTGGTGGAGGACTGGAACTTGGAGCTGCATATGAACTCATCTGAAGGACTGGGGGTAGACACTGAGCAAAGTGCACAGTATGTGGTTATGGTACCAGTGGTATTTGGAGTACCCCTAAAAAGAGGGGGAGAGCATGATCCTAGAGTCCCTACCCAAAGTTTAGGTGGCAAGGGGCCAGAAGGAAGGTATTGAGGAGTGGAGTCACTTCTCTGGATGAGATTCAAAGTGAGTGTGGACGCTTGCCCTGACAGGTATGAGCTAACAGGGAGGAAATCTGATTAAGCTCTGGGATTCATTGCCAGAGGATGTGGTGAAAGATATTAGTTTACTTGTGTTTAAAAAAAGGTTTGGACAAGTTCCTGGAGGAAAATTCCATTAACCATTGAGGTAGAATTGCAGAAATCCACTGCTTATCTTGGGATAAACAGCTTAGAATCATGCCAGATACTTGTAATCTGTATTGTGTACTGTTGGAAATAGGATACTGGGCTTGATGGGCCTTTGATTTGGTCTTACCCAGTATGGCAAGTCTTATGTTCTTATGAAGTAGCTCTACACCCCCCCTCTTTAATCTGTATGGGACCAGACATCTAGCATGGTCCATCTTAATTCCTATAGTGAGAGAGAGGGCTCTGTGGGATGAATTGGCGGACAGTTTCTATGAAGGCTGTTTATTAGGGATGTGAATTGGGCTTCGGATGATTGAAAATATCATACGATATTTTCAAAATCATCAGAAATCGGGGGCTCCCCCAAAACGATAGGAAAACCCCACGAAATTGTTCGTGGGGGTTCTCTTTATCATTTTGGGGGAGGGCGGGAAAAACAGCACACAAAAATAACCCCTAAACCCACCCCAACCCTTTAAAACTAATCCCTTAGCTTCCCCCACCCTCCCGACCCCCCCCAAAACTTTTTACAGGTACCTGGTGGTCCAGTGGGGGTCCCCCGAGCGATCTCCCGCTCCGTCGGCTGCCACTAATCAAAATGGCGCTGATGGCCCTTTGCCCTTACCATGTGACAGGGGCCGGCCAATGGCACGGATACCCTGTCACATGGTAAGGGCAAAGGCCATTGGCGCCATTTTTATTAGTGGCAGCCGACGGCCCGAGAGCGGGAGATCTCTCCCGGGACCCCCACTGGACCACCAGGTACCTGTAAAGTTTTTTGGGGGGGGGGTCGGGAGGGTGGTAGAAGCTAAGGGATTAGTTTTAAAGGGTCGGGGTGGGTTTTTTGTTTATCGGCTCGGGCGCAGCCGATAAACAAAACTGCGATTGGGCCGGACGGAAAAAACCCCCCACGATGTGAATCAGAACCGGAATCAGAACAGATTCCGGTTCTGATTCACATCTCTACTGTTTATGTGAAGTATATGTGCTCTTCTGTAGGATAGTCCATCCCAACAGTGCATCATCTGCAACTTGCTTATCTAAGCAGTAATGGGATGTGAAAGTATGTAAAGATGACGACATTGCTTCTTTACAGATGTGTATAATAGGTGTGTTTCATGAAACTGGGCAACTGAGGTCGCCACGGCTGTTACTTGATGTGGTTTGAAATTGCCGATATCTACTGTGATCTTTTATGGTAACAAATTTGTATACCGTTGGACATCCAGGTGGAAAACTTTCTCTTTGTCACTGTACATCCTTTGGTGTTAGGAATGAATGAAAGAAACAGTTGCGAAGGACTGTGTGATGAATACGTGTGCTGTAAGTTCTTCACATTGTCATGTTCATGAGGTGTTGGAGGAAAAACGGGTAAGGTGATAGGCTGGTTGAGATGGAAACTAGATATTACCTTTGGTAGAAAACTTAGGATGAGTTCGTAAGGTCACCTTGTGATGATGGAATTGCAGATAAGGAGAGTAGTGAACTAAGGCTCGAAAGTCACTAACTCGTCCCGCTGATGTGAAGGCCGCCAGGAAAAGTACTTACCATGAGAGGTAACGAAGGTTACAAGTCTCTAATGGTTCAAAGGGTGGATGCACCTGTTTGAGGATTATGTAAATATTCCACGTCACTGGTGGTTACTTTATTGGTAGACACAGGTGTAGTTCACCTTCCATGAACTTGAAAACAAGCGAATGATATGAAATAGATTCTCTGTTTAGAGAAGCATGGTAAGCTGTTATAGCGCTTAAGTGAACTCGCAGTGAGGATGTGGTGAGACTTTCACTGTATAGGAGATAGAGGTAAGAAAGAAGGTACTTTGGTGGACAAGGCAGAGGGTCCATGTCCGTTGTGGAGCAGCAGGGAGTGTAACGAGACCACTTTCTCTAGCAGTTGAGTCTGGTCAAAGGCTACCTTGAGGACAGTAATATGTCCTGGAGGGAAGGATGAAAGGTAAAGTTGCGGTAGATGATCCGTTCAACCTGCATATCGTGAGGTGGAGGGAGGAGTTTAGAAGATACTGTAGGGATCCGTTGTCCTGGGTCAGAAGATTAGAATTGATGCTCAGGGGAATTGGGTCTGTTATGGACAGATGTAGTCGATAACTGTACTATGATTGTCCCCGCCATGTTGACGCGATAAGAATGAGATTCGACTGCTCTCTGATGCATCTCTGGATTGTAGGAGGGTGGAGAGGTATCGGAGGGAAAACATAGAGTAGGTCGTGAGACCAGTCATGAGGAATGCGTCTGGAGCTAGTCTGAGTGGGCTCGGGTATACTGAGCAGAAATTCTCCAGCTTCCTGTTGGTTTCGGTTGTAAAGAGTTCGATGGAAGGAAGACCTCATATGGAGAATATGTGGTGCACAACCTTCTGAGCTAGTTCCTATTTGTGGGAATGAAAAATTATGCTCCGTTGGGCTGCCCTGGAATTTTGTGTTCCGGGAAGATATGTTGCTTGAAGAAGGATTGATCAGTGATGAGTCCATCCTAGTATCTGAACTGCTACTCTGCAGAGGTTCCAAGAACCTGACCTTCCTGTACTTATGTAGAACATTGCAATTTGATTGTCGTAGGAATCATTACTACCTACTGTGGTAAGGTGCTTTAGAAGGATGGAAGGGCATTTCTGTCCACATTGAGTCCCAGGAGGTTTATGGATCGCGTGCATTCCTATGTGGGTCCATAGACTCTGAGTCTATAAGTGGGCTAGGTTAGCCCCCCATCCTCTGGGGAATGCGTCAGTAGTAAGTGTTACATGATGCCCAAGGGGTCATAGAGGTGAACCTGTGAGTAGTGTTAATGAAAGAAGCCACCACTGTAGGTCTTTCTGCATGTTGTTATGGTTATAGGGTTGGACCATGGATGGAAATCTGATCATATTGGCTCTATAGACCTCATTGGAGAGGATGCATATGTAGGCGTGTATGAGGAGCTATGCAAATGGCCGCTGCCCTGTGGCCTAATATGATTAGAATTTGGTGTGCCTGAACTGTTGCACTGTGAAGTAGAAGTGATGCCAACGTGGACAGAGCTAATGCTCTCGGATGCGGTAGGAAAGCCTTGTTCTAAATGGTGTCGATATTTGCTCCCGTGAATTGTAGAGTTTATATTGGTTCTAAATGTGATGTTTCATAAATTACCAGGAGGCCTAGATTGTCTAGGCAGGGAAATAGTTCATAGTAGATTGTCCCATAGGAGAGTCTGATTTGGTGCTATGAAGAGTACATCGTCTAGATAGGGAAATTTTGCACCCCATGACGACGAAAGTGCGCCAGCGCTACTGCCAGACATTTTGTGAAGACCCTGGGGCAGATGAAAGGCCCAAAGGAAGGACCTTATATTGGTAGTACCTGGTTGTCCGTCTTGAAAAATAGGTAGGATCAGGAATCCAGATGCATTGGCATGTGCATTTTTCAAATTCAGGGGACACATCCCCTCCTTGGGTCGTAGAAATGGAAGAACAGACTTTCAGGAAGTCCTTGCACTTCTCTTTGTAGAGATATCTATTGAGTGAATGGAGGTCTAGGATGAGGCGTAGGCCTCCTGACCTCTTGGGAATTAGGAAATATTGAGAACAGAATCTCTGATAGATTTCTTGGGAGAGTACTCTCTGAATGCAGTGATTCTGGAGAAGAGCACTGATTACCCTCAGTATGGAAATTTGTGTTCTATAATAGAGAAGACGCAAGGATCCAAAGTGATAAGCTTGCAGGTTGGAAAGAAGTTGGGTCCCCTGTGGCACTCAGCAGAAGTACGTGCGCAGGTGGTATGATTCTGAAAAACCCAGCTAGGTTTTGCAGTTTAGGGCCAGTCGTTAAAGTGGCCAATGAGGGCTCTAGCATATTGACGTTATGTCTCCTGCTGAGAAAATGAGTGCGTCGATTATTGATACGGTGGGGGCTTATAACATGGATAGTGTATATAAGGTTGGTTTTTTTTTTTTTTAATGGTTCTTTCATATGGAGTAGAAGGATTGACGACGAGATGTGGACGTTGATCAAGAGAACCAAGCGAAGGGACTGCTGTCGTCTGCTGTTTAAGCATTGTCACCACAACAGTGTAGTTATCTCCTTGTCGTGGCTGGTTTGCTAAATTATCTTGGCTATCGTGCTTGATTGATCTGGGGTACAGAGTCGTGTAGATGTCTAGTTGCCATAGCAGTAGCAGAAGTTCTGGAAGGGACATTAATCCCTCTGAGATAGAATGGAGGAGGTGTTGAGAGCCCTCCTCTAGGTTGTGGCATTGAGGGGCTATTTGGGGTCCTGAGAGCCATGTTGGGCTCTGGTTGGTGGCGCATGAGAAGGAAGTCTCGATGAACGAGCCTTCTGCAACACTGACTCAACTCTCATGATTTGATGTGAGAGCTGGATTTCAGAATTTAGGAATGGATAGTGGGTATTCATTGCCCCTTCATGAACGTATTTAGAATGAAGCGTTGAGGTAGCTCTACCGTATCAGCAGGAATGTGATGTCGTCGAAAATGTGCGACATCTTCGAGAAGCAGGTTAGCCAGATGGTTCTCCAGCTTGGCTGAGCATCTGAGATGGGCCGTGGGGCGCATATGTCCCGGCAAATGGCTTCTAGGTGATTTTTTTTTTTTTTTTAGTTTGGTGCCTTGTTGGCTCTCGTGAGACATGTAGGGGAGGCTCTTCCCGGCTGGTGAGTGCTGGATTCGTGCACTGGATTAGATGTCCGTGCATGGAGGTGGTATAGCGGATGTGAAGGTGCGTCGGGAGGACGCACCGGCTCCTCGACGTGTTCGTAGATGCCCCCGGATAGTCGATGGGCATGCACCGGTGAAGATGACCAGGGATTGGTGACCCAGCAGACATGGCCGGTGGTTCAATGCACCAGCAGGCTCCGTGGCATTCTAGCCCGGCCTTCGAGCGCATGCATGACAGGGTGGGTACCCAGTGTGGGCGGCTTCCCTATCGGCTCCATTATTGCGTGGGTCTACAGATCAGCGGACACACCGGCAGCCACGTTTGCTGGTAGTGACCCAACTCCTCTCATGCACCAGTGGTACACTGCTGCGCCGGCGGATGCATAGGCCAATTTGTTGTGCATCGCTGGCGTGTTTATGCGCTGGCAGACACTTCGATGTCCACTGTAACTTTAAAAGCAGTTGGGCAATAGCCTACAAAATTGATACTACGTTTTGTTTTGATGGCAGCAATGGCTGCATTGAAGTGTTTGGACATCACATCCCCACGGTATAGCAGGCAGCAAGCCATGTATTTACCATGGTGTGGGTCACAGTTCATCATCTGGTTGGCCGGCTCTCACGGTGCTTGCGTGGGTGCATCGGCTCTCACGGCACTTGTCTTCTGTGCGCCGGCTGACACGGCGCACGCATCGGTGTGCCAGCTCATACGGCGCATGTGTCGGTGTGCCAGCTGTCCCGGTGCATGCATCAACTTCTTTGGTGGTTCGGCGCACTGTAGGATTTAGTGAGCTCCCGCGCAGTCATTGGCGGTCTGGGCGGCGATTAGGCGGCGTATGTACACGCACTCCAATGGCTGGTGCCCTGGCTTCAGCATTGACACCGCTGTTGATTTTGGCGCCCCGTTGCTCAGCAGACCGGTGAGTACATCAGTGGCTGCGAGCACACCCCTTCCCCTGTCTCTACTCAGAGCCAGGCCATTAAAAACGGGAGGGTGAACGAGGAGACGCGATAAAGATAGTAGGAAGCTGTAAGGGAGGGGGATGCCCTGAGATGTTAATACATTCTCATAAGGGCGGTGTCATGAAGAAAAGTTTCTTTTTTTTTTTTAATCTTCTTTCTTCTTTATTGTTGTCACAGGCATGGATGTCTATGAATCCTTTCAAATTTTTATTTTTTTATTTTTAAAGAGAACTAGAGAGCTCCGTGAACTCTGTTGCACAGAAAAATTAACACTGAAGAACCTCAGGCACAGCGAGCGATATACAAGATGGAGTGCCTAGCTGAAGGACTTAACATAGAAACATAGAAACATAGAAATGACGGCAGAAGAAGACCAAATGGCCCATCTAGTCTGCCCAGCAAGCTTCACACATATTTTCTCTCATACTTATCTGTTTCTCTTAGCTCTTGGTTCTATTTCCCTTCCACCCCCACCTTTAATGTAGAGAGCAGTGATGGAGCTGCATCCAAGTGAAATATCTAGCTTGATTCGTTAGGGGTAGTAGCCGCCGCAATAAGCAAGCTGCACCCATGCTTATTTGTTTTACCCAGACTATGTTATTAGCCCTTATTGGTTGTTTTTCTTCTCCCCTGCCGTTGAAGCAGGGAGCTATGCTGGATATGCGTGACGTATAAGTCTTCTCCCATGCCGTTGAAGCAGAGAGCCATGCTGGATGTGCATCGAAAGTGAAGTATCAGGCACATTTGGTTTGGGGTAGTAACCGCCGTAACAAGCTAGCTACTCCCCGCTTTGTGAGTGCGAACCCTCTTTTCTTCTCCTCTGCCGTTGAAGCAGAGAGCTCTGCTGGATGTGTGAAGTATCAGTTTTTCTTCTCCCCTGCCGTTGAATCAGAGAACTTTGCTGTATATGCATTGAAAGTGAAGTATCAGGCTTATTTGATTTGGGGTAGTAACCGCCGTAACAAGCCAGCTACTCCCCTCTTTGTGAGTGTGAATCCTTTTTTCCACATTTCCTCTTGCTGTTGAAGCTTAGAGCGATGTTGGAGTCACCGTAAGCCTGTGTATGTTTATTTAATAAGGGTATTGACTCCAGGCAGTAGCCATCATTCTGGCGAGTCACCCACTCTTCATTGGCAGCCTCTTGACTTTATGGATCCACAGTGTTTATCCCACGCCCTTTTGAAGTCCTTCACAGTTCTGGTCTTCACCACATCCTCCGGAAGGGCATTCCAGGCATCCACCACCCTCTCCGTGAAGAAATACTTCCTGACATTGGTTCTGAATCTTCCTCCCTGGAGCTTCAAATCGTGACCCCTGGTTCTGCTGATTTTTTTCCTTCGGAAAAGGTTTGTCGTTGTCTTTTGATCATTAACACCTTTCAAGTATCTGAAAGTCTGTATCATATCACCTCTGCTCCTCCTTTCCTCCAGGGTGTACATATTTAGATTCTTCAATCTCTCCTCGTACGTCATCCGATGAAGATCCTCCACCTTCCTGGTCGCCCTTCTCTGTACCGCCTCCATCTTGTCTTTGTCTTTTTGAAGGTACGGTCTCCAGAACTGAACACAGTACTCCAGGTGAGGCCTCACCAAGGACCTGTACAAGGGAATAATCACTTCCCTTTTCTTACTCGATATTCCTCTCTCTATGCAGCCCAGCATTCTTCTGGCTTTAGCTATTGCCTTGTCGCATTGTTTCGCCGACTTCAGATCATTAGACACCATCACCCCAAGGTCCCTCTCCTGCTCCGTGCACATCAGCCTTTCCCCCCCCATTGAATACAGTTCATTCGGATTTCCACTCCCCATATGCATGACTTTGCACTTCTTGGCATTGAATCTCAGCTGCCATATCTTCGACCACTCTTCCAGTTTCCTTAGATCCCGTCTCATTCTCTCCACTCCTTCCGGCGTGTCCACTCTGTTGCAGATCTTAGTGTCATCCGCAAAAAGACAAACCTTACCTTCTATCCCGTCCGCAATGTCGCTCACAAAGATATTGAACAGGACCGGTCCCAACACCGATCCTTGCGGTACACCACTTAAAACCTCTCTCTCTTCAGAGAAGGTTCCATTTACCATCACACATTGTCTTCTGTCCGTCAACCAATTTGCAATCCAGGTCACCACCTCGGCACTCACTCCCAAGCTTCTCGTTTTATTCACCAGTCTCCTGTGCGGAACCGTATCAAAAGCTTTTCTGAAATCCAAGTATATGATATCGAGTGCTCTTCCTCTATCCAATTCCTTGGTTACCCAGTCAAAAAAGTCAATCAGATTTGTCTGACAGGATCTTCCTCTGTTGAATCCATGCTGCCTCTGGTCCATCAATTCTCCGGACTGTAGATAGTTCACTATTCTCTCAACAGTGACTCCATTACTTTTCCCACCACTGAAGTGAGGCTAACTGGTCTGTAGTTACCAGCCTCCTCTCTGTTCCCACTCTTGTGAAGAGGGACCACCACCGCTCTTCTCCAATCACTCGGCACCACTCCTGTTTCTAGGGATCTATTGAACAGGTCGCACAGCGGTCCCGCCAGCACATCTCTGAGCTCCTTCAGTATCCTTGGATGAATCCCATCAGGCCCCATGGCTTTGTCCACTTTCAGATTCTTTAGCTCTTCCCATACATTATCTACTGTAAATGGATTTTCCTCTGTTCCGCTTCCCTCCAGTTTCTTGTTGTGTAGAGATGGTCCTTCTCCAGGGTCTTCTTTAGTGAACACAGAGCTGAAGTATTCGTTTAATATTTCTGCCATTTCTTCGTCTCCCTCCACACATTGATCATTTCCACCTTTCAATTTCACTATACCACTTTGGACTTTTCTCTTTTCGCCGATGTATCTGAAAAATGTTTTGTCACCATATTTTATCTCCTTGGCAATCCTCTCTTCTGCTTGACTTTTTGCCAACTTGATTAATTTCTTAGTCTCCCTCAGTTGAATCAGATATTCTTCTTTGTGCTCCTCCCTTTGGGATCTTTTGTATTTCTTGTATGCAGTTCTTTTAGCTTTAATTTTGTCAGCCACCTCCTTTGAGAACCAGATAGGTTTCATTTTTCTTTTGCTTTTCTTTACATTTCTAACATATAGAGCAGTTGCCTTGGCGATTGCTCCTTTTAGATTGGTCCACTGTTGATCCACATCTCTCTCATTTTCCCATCCATTTAGTTCTTGCTCTAGGTACTTCCCCATTTCCTCAAAGTCTGTGTTTTTGAACTGTAAAACCATACTTGGAGAGCTCTGCCACCTAGTGGCACAGAGGACGTAGCCAGATAGCATGGCTAATTCAGCTGCTTATCTATGTGAAAATATAGGGTAGTGGGAAAAACTAAAAGGAGACATCTGAAGGGCAACTAATCTTTTTGTTAGGAAAGGAAATAAAGAAAGAGTCAAAAGAGGGTACTATGGTTTTCTAAAGAAGTAGCTGAAAAGTTAAGGGAAAAAAAGATTAGTATTCATAAACTACAAGAGATCCAGAAATAGGAAGACAGACAACAATATCTGGAAAGTAATCAGGAATATGAAAATTCATATAGAAGAAAAAATATGGTAAAATGGGTGACAAGACTATTATTTAGATGTTAGTGATAGAAGGAAGTGCAAAAGTGGCATTGTGAGCTTCAAAGGTGAAGGGAAGGAATATGTTGAGCCTGATGAGGAAAAAGCAAAATTGCTTAATAAATATTTCTGTTTGGTGTTCATTGTGGAAAGGCCTGGAGCAGGACCATGACCACATAAAACAAACACAAATAAGATTGGAAGTATGAACCTGAATCAATTTTCAGAACAGTGTGTTTGTGAAGCACTAACTAAACATAAGGAAGATAAGGCAATGGGGCTGGATGGACTATATTAGAGGGCACTAAGTGAACTTGGAGAAGTCACGACAGCTCTGCTGGCTGACCTTTTCAATGCTTCTTTAGAGTCATGAATAGTTTCAGGGGACTGAAGATGTGTGGATGCAGTTCCTATTCATAAAAGTGGAAGGAGGAGGCTGGGAACTACAGGCCAGTTATTCTGTCTTCTGTGGTGAGCAAATTAATGGAATTGCTTCTAAATCAGAGAATAGTGCAGTTTTTGGAATCCAATGAATTGCAAGAAGCAAGGCAGTATGGTTTTACCTGAGATACATTTTGTTAGATGAATTGATTGGGTGATCAGACATTTGGATCAAGGGAGAGCTCTAGATGTAATGCTCTTGAATTTCACAAAGGCCCTTGATATTTATTTATTTATTTATTTCAAGATTCTTATATACCGCGGTACGTATAAAGATACATCACCTCGGTTTACAGACAACATTAATTTTAGCAACAGGCTTTACATAAAACAGTTTATACAAAATTAAACAGCATGAATATATTAATAACAGATTTTACAATTAACCGTTTTAAAGAATATGTAAACAATGATATGTAAATAATGAATATGTAAACAATTGATATGGTTCCGCATAGGTGGCTTATAAATAAATTGAATGCCCTTGGTATGGGACATACAGTGACTGACTGGATTAGAAACTGACTGAGTGGAAGGTGACAAAGTGTAGTGGTAAATGGAGTTTATTCTGTTACTAGCAGTGTGCCTCAGGAATCGGTCCTAGGACAGGTTCTTTTCAACTTTTCGTGAGTGAGCAGAAGGATTATCGGGAAAGGTTTGTCTTTTTGCTGATGATACCAAAATCTGCAACAAGGTAGATAGCCAGGAAAGTGTGGAAAACAAGAGGGGGGATCTAGTGAAACTTGAGAAATGGTATAGGGCAGTGGTCCTCAACCCTGTCCTGGGGGCCCACCAGCCAGTCGGGTTTTCAGGATATCCACAATGAATATGCATGAGAGAAACTTTTCATGTTATGGAGGCAGTGCATGCAAATTTTCTCTCATGCATATTCATTGCAGATGTCCTGAAAACCCGACTGGCTGGTGGGCCCCCAGGACAGGGTTGGGGACCACTGGTATAGGGTAGTAATGGTGAACTCCAGTATTCGAGTGCTACAAATAGGCCAGGTTTTCAGGATATCTACAATGAATATGGATGAGAAAGATTTGCATGCACTGCCTCCATTGTATGCAAATTAGGGTTGCCAACTGTACGGATTTTCTCCAAACAGTATGGATATTTGAGGACATGTCTGGAAGCCAGGAGGAGGGCTGAAAAGTCCGGAAAATGTCTGGATTTTAGCCGTCCAATCCAGCTGCAGTCCACCCAGTCTGAAAGCCTCCTCCTGCCCAGTGCCAGTAACTTCCTCTAAGTGAACACTGTCCCTACTACAAAGATTGGCACAGTGACTTCTGTTGCTCTGGTGGTGCAGGTCAAATATCAGTTGTTTGAAATGGAGGGGCCTCCGTAGCCCACGTGGTTCAAACAGCTGATGTTGACCTGCGCCACTAGAGCAACCGGTGCCGAACTTGGCAGTAGGGATGGTAAAAATAGCCTGGATAGAGCTGAAGAAGTACCTCAGGAGCAGTAGGCTGGAAGGGAGCCCAAGCCCTGCTGGCCGAAGGAGATGCATTCCAGCCTGGAGTGGTGGGCTGGCAGGGGAGCCCAAGCCCTGCTGGCCAAAGAAGGTGTGTTCCAGCCAGGAGCAGCGGGCTGGCAGGGAGCTTGAGCTCTACCGGCAGAAGACGATGCATCCCACACGTAGAGAGCTGGCAGGGAATCCAAGCCCTATCAGCCAAATGTATGAGCAGAGAAGGGGTAGGGCCTTCAGAATCTTCCTTCCACCTGTTGTGTCCGGTCTTTGACGGCTTCGCCCTGCCTACCTCTCTCTACTTTCGGCTCCTCCCGCTCACCTTGGACTGATGGCCGCCGCGGCGTCTGTTTGCCGTTCTCTCCAGTTTCCCCGGACTGGCTTTGGTGCTGCCTCCCGCCATTCTCCTTCAAGCTACCTCTAAGGGTGTGTGCGCACGCCGCCCTCATCTTTAACTCTACATTAGCGCGAACCTCAGGGGCGTCCCCCTGTTCTGACGTCACAACTTCCGGGTATATCTGCCTACAGTATTTGCTAACTCGTTGAGTTAGCAACAGGATTCGTACGGATGGGATTCGCTCTCCGTTCCTAAGCTACTCTGCCACTCCGGCGCTATCTGGAACTCTTACTACCCTTCGGGGTCTCTAATGGGGTACCCGCTCCTCGGGGGCCTCTCTGCTTCTTTCAGGTGCTATCAGGAAACCGGTACTCGCTTCTCGAGGGCTCATGTTCCCTGTGTCACTGCCTGCAACCTCTATCCTTCTCTGCTTGGAAGAACTAATTTACAGATACTTCAGTGAGTACAGAAACCATCTCTCTCCACAGTACTGCTTCACTGGAATCAGGTATTCGCTCCTCGAGGGCCTGCTCTCTGCTCCGGTGTCAGACCTCTTGTCTAGTGGAATCTCTGTTACTGCAATGTGAGTACAATGCTACCGAGTCTCTCTGCTCTAAGGGATCAGGTACTCGCTCCTCGAGGGCCTGCTCTCCCTGTCTCGGAGCTTCTCCTATTTGTACATTGGGACTCTGTATGTTAATCTTATTGTGTGGTCTTAACTCTCAGTCTCTTTCCACTACAACTGCCTTGCAGAGGATCCACTCTTCCAGCGTTCTGTGTGAGACATGCCCAGCTGGGCTCTACAACCACTACTCACTACTGCCACCTCTGGTGGCCATTCACACTGTTTAATAAAAGATTCAAATCTGTGTTTGTCTGTCCGGAGTCTAGCCCGACACCGTGGTCCCTCACGGGACTGCCCCTCGTGGGCATGGTCAGCTGCCACAGTGTCCAAGGATCCACCCAAACGCCATTAACCATAACACCAACCCACGGCAGGAGCAAGATGTCCAATGAGGCCTCCAGAGTGCTCAGCCAGAAGAGCCCTAGAGTCGAGAGAGATTGTTGAGTGGGATCAGATGACAGCAACTAGTGTGTCTGGGAAAGAAAGCCAGTGAGTGTGTATATGTGAGGGAGAGCCAGTGAGTCTGTGTGGGGACAGCCTGTATGTGTGAGAGCCTTGTGGGGGTGGGGAAGAAAGCTACTGAGTGTGAAAGAGCTGTGTACATGTGTATGTGGAGTGGGGTCAGTGCCAGTGGAAGGATGGCCAGCTGCCCTAAGCGGTGACCTCATCATATCACTTGATTTTCTCTCTTTCTCAACCATTCTCACCACCCATAACCCCAAACATTACCTTACAAGTGCACTAATCACGCCTCCACATCTCACGTTTGCGATTTCTACTTCCCACCACGCGACTCCTATACTTTTTTAAATTTTATTTTTCATACATTTTCAAATAAACATAAGAATCCCTTGTTTCAGAAAATATGAGGTATTGCATGACAAAAAAATATATCATGATAAACAAAATAGGTAAGAAAAGCATCTATACATTCCTTAATATATAAAAAGAGAAGGGGGTGGGGAGATCAAGAAGAAGAAAAAGAGCGAAGATTTCCATGAAAATAAGGTAAAAAGAATAATAAGACGATAAACACCAGCATTATATTCTTAACAGCTGATTCTGCAAAAGAGTGACTTTAGGCGTGCAAACCTAGGAACGTCTGGAGTTGTGATGGTTCAAAGAATACATATTTTACATTAAGATGTTTTATAAGCACTTGCATGGATATTGCAAAATAAACTGAGCCCCCTTAGATAACACCTCAGATCGCATAGAAAGAAATTGTTTCCTATGAAATTGGGTTGTTGTGGTGTAACAGCAGGATAAATCCATAATTTCTGCCCATAGAACAAAAGCAATTATGAAAGAAAAACCTGAGAACATTATTTCTGTCAGACAGGAAGGCAAAAGATACCAGCAAAGTTCATCTTTTAGAACTATCAGTCTCTTGAGAAGATTCAAGAATGTTTGTAAGATCAAGAGTAGATTCTTGAGACTGGTTTCCACCGGATTCCTCTTCAAGTTGTGGCAAGTAATATGCCTTGGTTACTACCAGTATCGCTGTCACTGGAATTTTGAGAATTTGAGAAATGGGTAATTTCTAAACAAATCTAAAGGAGAAATTATTTTTACAATAGGAAAATTTAGAATCCTTAAGTTAAGACTTCTATATATTCAAGTTTTTTAGTATGAATCTGTTCAGACTGAACAAAGGCATATTGAACTTTTTCAAATCGAACTGACCCGAGTATCCATATCTTCCAATTTAGTCCCATATGAAGAAATCAGTTTTTCATTAGCCAAAACATGATGGTTAGTATCCAGAGTAATCATAATTAAAGAAGAAATAGAAGCTTCGAGGGACACCAATGCATTCCAAATGGCATCTAGTGTGATCACAGGAGGTTTAAGAAGTCCCATCTTCAAAACCGGATTATCCAACACCATACTGCCTGCACTCAGTGCAATGCCATTGCCCAAATCACCAAGTGGAGCCGATGTCAAGGCTGCAGAGTGGGGCACTCCTCTCTGGCAGTGGCCAGAGTCACCACCACAGCCGATGAAACAAGCCTCCCAATTTCCTCCGCTGCCACTCCCTCCAAAATGGGCACTCCCTGACTCACCTCAGTAGAGGCTGGCAAGAATTCTGAGCACTCCGACAGTAAATAGAGAAAGGAGAGATGGTGTGATCAGCGCTCTGTGGCTTAAGGAGATCTCTTCGGCCAGTGGGGGCAGCGTTCACTCAAAGTCGATTCCCACAGCGGCCATGGCTCCCAAACTTAACTGCTGGCATTACTGCAAAAAACCCGGGGCTGATGTGAGTCCAACGAGGGAGAACTAGTAATGCTCTTCCTCAGCTTTGCCTTTCTCTTCGGGTGAGGCATTATAAAACAGGCAAAATCAAAATAGGTAATATGGGGGACGGAGCTCCTGCAGCACTTCTCAGTTGGTGGCCATCTTGGTCTCCTGACTCTTACACTTTTAAACATGGTACCCTTGCATCCCTGTTTGCAATGGTGCCCTAGGCAGCCACCTAGTTTGCCCAATACCTCATGAAAGCCTTGAGTGGGGTGAGGAGGGGGAAAAGAACCTGTGTGTGTGTGTATGCATATGAGGGAGAGAAAACCAGTGATTGTGAGAGCCTATGTGTAGATGTGAGGGAGAGAGAGTCTGAGTGTGTGGGGGGGAGAGAGCCAGTGAGTGTGAAAGAGCCTGTGTGTGGGTGGGGAAGCGGGAAGGGAGCCTGTGTCTGTGGGTGGGGGAGGGGAAGAGAGCCTGTGTTTGTGTGAGTGGGTAGAGAGGGGGAAGTGAGTGTGTGTGAGGGAGTAAGGAAAGAGCTTGTGTGTTTGTGTGTATGTGAGAGGAGAAGTATGCATGAGAGACAACATGTGTGAGTGAGAGAGAGAGAGAGAATGAATACATTTGTTAGGGAGTTTGTGTATATGAGAAAGGATAAAGTGTGCACCTTCCCTCTTCTCCACTAATCTAGGACATCTCAGGGTGACTGGAAATCAAAAGTTCCTAGGTATGGAGAGTTGGGGTAATTTTTTCCCCTGTTTTTTTAACTATTGGACTTTATTTGATGTGCCTGCTATTTTGACATATTTTATTGATGTTTGGTACATTTTGAGTTATTAATTATTGTATGTTAATCAATTCATCAACTGTTTTGAAATATGTATTCTTTTTATTTATATGGCTTCACTATTATGATTTTTATATTTCTTGATTTTATTGGTTGATGTTTTATGAGGAATGAACATATTTGTTTTTTTCATTTTTGCACTTGTTGCAGTTTCCAGTTCATTTTTTTACTGCATGTTTCTGTTTATATTTTATGGTCTCTTTATTTTGCATTTGGTGAGGGTTATCTATGTTCTGCATGTGTGACTGAGGTGAGGTATTGTGCTGGCATGTAGTTTCTGTGTACAGATCTATAGCAGCTTGGCTTGTTCTGCTCTCTTAATAGGTGTATTGGTGTTTTAGGACCCAGTATAATACTGGCAGTGTTGCCTTTTCTTAGAGGTAGAGTTTTTATTATTTGAGTGCTAGCTGTTAGTGTGGTTTTGGTTTGAGAGGTGTACTACATTGTAATTTTAATTCAGTTTACTTATGGCTTTCCAGTGGCCAAGCCCACACACCCATACATATTACAGTATGAGTTCCAAATGTCTTTTTTCAGTTTTCCAGTTGTGGCACTACAGCAGTGCATGGAAATCTAATATTCATTTTGTGAGTAATATTTTTACCTGTATTTTGAATGCCCTTTCCATGTAAAATCTGCTACAATAACAGCATACTTTTAAAAAATTGTGTGGTGGGGGGGGGGGGGGATCACACAAGGTTGTAAGTTTTGCCTAGACCTAGGGCATCTAATAAATAAATAAATAAATAATATCCTTGCACCAGGCTTGGGATGGCATTGGTGGGTAAAGGGGTGGGATATAAGATTTTAAAAAAAAGACATTTTCCTAATGATGGGGAAGCAGTTATTAAGTAATTATAATTTTCTTGACTGTTCTAATGGAATGCTGTTGGTATTTTTATATTTGGGATCATTTGGTTGCATCTCACTTTGGGTACAGTTTTCTAGTAATAAGGCAAGTACTGAATGTTTTTTTTTTTTTAATAAATAGTTGTGTGGAAGGGCAAAGGTGAAACATTTACTTTGTGCATCAAAGTGTTTGGAATTTTCACAGCTGGAAGTTGGCAACCCTAATGCAAATCTATCTCATGCATATTCATTGTGTATATCCTGAAAACCTGACCTGTTTGTGGCATTCAAGGACTGGAGTTTGCCATCATTGGTCTAGGGGTCTAGCAATTCAGAATGAATGGTAAAAAATGCAGAGTAATGCATGTAGAATGCAAAAACCCAAGGGAAAGGTACAGTATTGGAGGTAAATCTCTTCTAAGCACGAGGAACAGCGTGATATGGAAATGATGCTATCTGATGAGCATAAGATGGCCAAAAGGTGGATAAAGCAATGGCAAAAGCCAGAAAGATGCTTGGCTTCATAAAGAGAGGAATGGCCAGCAGAAAAAGGGATATTGCCCCTGTACAGGTCCCTGGTGAGACCTCACTTGGAATACTGTGTACAATTCTGGAGACTGCAACTTCAAAAGGATATAAACAGGTTGGAGCCAGTCCAGAGGGTGGTCTTAGTTCTAAATCATATGGGGATAGGCAAAGATCTAAACATGTACCCCTAGAGCAGCGGTTCTCAACCGGTGTGTCACCAAGCACTGGCAGGTGTGTCGCGGCTCACGGTGTCCCATTGCCCCACTTGTGCTTCCCTTTTCCCAAGGGGCGGGGACGAAGAATGGAGAGACCCTGCGCCGCTGCCGGAGGCCAGGCCGGCGGGGCCAAAGAATGGAGAGACGCTGCGCGCCGCAGACGGCTGAAGAGTGGAGAGACCCTGCACACCGGCTGGAGAAATGTTGCATGCTGCCAGAGGTCAGGCCAGCGGCGGTTGATAAGCGGAGGCCAGATTTATTGGGCCAAACAATGAGTAGAGGCTCCATGTGAGCTTGTGTGTGTGTGTGTGGTAGAATGGGTACCTGGGTGCATGAGTGAGAGCTTGTTTGTGTGTGTGTGTGGTACAATGGATGCCTGGGTGCGTGAGTGGCAGCTTTGTGTGTGTGTGGTAGAATGGGTACCTGGGTGCGTGAGTGGCAGCTTTGTGTGTGTGTGGTAGAATGGGTGCCTGGGTGCGTGAGTGGCAGCTTTGTGTGTGTGTGGTAGAATGGGTGCCTGGGTGCATGAGTGGCAGCTTTGTGTGTGTGGTAGAATGGATGCCTGGGTGCATGACTGGCAGCTTTGTGTGTGTGTGTGTGGTAGAATGGGTGCGTGAGTGGCAGCTTTGTGTGTGTGTGTGGTAGAATGGGTGCCTGGGTGCGTGAATGGCAGCTTTGTGGGTTTTGGTAGAATGGGAACAAGAGCATTTGTGTGTGATTGAGAGAGAGACTGGTCAGAGGTGATGTGTTTCTGTGAGAGAGAGACAGACTGGTCAGGAAGATGACTGGTGTGTGTGTGTGAGACAGAGACTAGTCAGGGAGGTGACTGGTGTGTGTGTGAGGAAGAGATACTAGTTAGGGAAGCTACTGGTCTGTGTGAGACAGAGACTGGTTGTGGGCCCTAAGGAAGAAGACTGTGAGGACAAAACTTCAGCAGCCACTGCTGCTTCTGGTGAGTGCTATTGGCCTGCAAGGGAAAGGAGTAGGAGAGTTGCTGGAGAGGGTAAGTAAAGGCAGCTTTTTAAGTTTATTTTTCTTGATTGACTGCCATTTTAATTATTGGGTATTATGTTGTGTCTGCTGTTTTGAAATATTTTATTGATATTCAGATAATTTTTAATAATTTTTATGAGTTTTTAATTGTTGGATGTTATTCTGTTCATTAGCTGTTTTGTAATATTTATTATTATAGTTTTACAATTATTTTATTTATTTATTTAAAATCTTTTCTAAACCGTCGCTAAGTTATATACCATCGCAACGGTTCACAAATAGGCACATAAATTAATGTAGATGTGTGGATTATCGTACATTCTAACAGGTGCCAATAAGGTTCGGTTACAATTTTCATAAATAAAAGTCAATATTTGAGTAATGGTCTTGTCTGGGTGTACTAGTAGGTTACTCTTCATTTATAGTTTTACTTTATTTGTAGGATTGAATAATGTATTCTCATGCACTTTATGAGAGTAGCATTGTGTTCATGCTCTTCTGCGTGTTCCTGTACTTTCTCTATCCTCTGGTCTCTTTAGGAAAGGCTTGTTTAAAGCGGGTATCTATCTTTAGCACTTGGCTTGCTCTTTTCCAAATAGGAGGTGTATTAGTGTTTAGGGCCTGGTTAAATATTTATAGTGGTAAATTACTATCTTTTCATAAGGAGGGGTATTGTGCCTGCCAGTAAAGAGAGTTTGTTTTGCTTTTACTGAGATGTCGTCAGAACCAGAATATTTTTATTTATTTATTTATTTAATATCTTTTATATACCGACGAACGTCTTTTTTTGTATGGTGAGTTGTACAGGTAATGCCCTAGTTCTGCTCTGCACCCATTTTTGGGGGTCGAGGGGGTTCCTGAGGATGCAGAATGTATATTCCCGTGGCGGTCACATGTTCAGTGTGTCACACATGTGAGAACCATCTGTCAGGTGTGTCCCGGCCGAAAAAAGGTTGAGAACCACTGCCCTAGAGGAAAGGCAATATAATAGAAATATGATAGAGAAATTCAAGTATCTCAAAGGTTTCCAAGCAGAGAAGGGGGGGCCTCTTTCAATGTAAAGGAGGGTCTAGAACAAGAGATCATGGGATGAGGTTGAAAGGGAGTAGACTCAGGAGTAGTCTTAGGAAATATTTCTTTACAGAGAGGGTGGTGGATGCATGAACAGACTCCCAGTGGAGGTAGTAGAGACAACAACAGTATCCAAGTTCAAGAAAGCATGGGGTAAACACAGGGGACCTCTAAGGAAGTGATGGAAACTGTAATGCTGGATTGATTGGGCCTATGGGTAGACTGGATAGGCTAAATGGTCTTTTTCTACCATCTTGTTTCTATGTTTTCTATGAAGTGTCCTCCACCCACTTTTTATTTTGACAGCCATTTTTGCTAGTTATCAGGAGAATCCTTTACTCACAGGATCTGTCTGGTACTCGCGACTATACAGCTCATGGCAATTGTTGAAGATGTATTCATAGGTAGAATTCAGGCAGGCCTTTACACAGTCTTTCACCACCTGACTGGCTCGTGGTGGGCTTTGGAGTTCCTGAACCTGGTAAGGAGAAAGTATACATAATTACATTCATTTTACCTGGCTTGTACACAGGATACAACTTACTCTCATACATGATGATCACTTAAAATGTGTAATTCACAACCAGCTCCATTAATTTAAAAGAAACCATCCATAGATTTTCTGGATTTTTTAAGTGCTCACCATTGCATTACATTTTATACCTTTTTTCAATATTTCATGACTTGCATGGCACAGACTAAGTCTCTTTTCCTTCCAGTTTGAAATTCATTGTTGATACCTCAAGATCATGAAACAACTGCCAGCAGAATTCTACAACCTCCTCAGAGTTCTTATGCAGGGCGTTTTGAAAATTGCCTGCTCTCTATGCTGGTAAATTTCTGTAGGTAGAAATAGGGGAGGTGTTCCCAGGAGTGGGACTAGGAAGGTGCTTGCACTTATGCACACACTTCTGAATTTTCAAAAGTATGCATAGAATTTTTCTCAGAAAAAATACCCATACAAATTAGCTCTAATTGTGTACTGGTAGTTTTCCTGGGGTAATTTTCAAATGTTTCTCATATTTATATTCATATATTCTTATATATTTCTCCCTCAACAGTTATGTTCTCTGCATACTGGGGTAGATTTTAAAAGAAGCGCGATCAGCCTACTTTTGCTTGCGCATCAGACTCAAGCAAAAGTACGCTGGATTTTAGTAGATACGCGCGGAGCCGCGCGTATCCACTAAAATCCTGGATTGGCGCGCGCAAGGCTATCGATTTTGTATAGCCTGCGCGCGCCGAGCCGAGCTGCCTCCCCCCGTTCCCTCCAAGGCCGCTCCGAAATCGGAGCGGCCTCGGAGGGAACTTTCCTTTGCCCTCCCCTCACCTTACCCTCCCTTCCCCTACCTAACCCACCCACCCGGCCCTGTCTACAGCCCCCCCTTACCTTTGTCGGGGGATTTACGCCTCCCGGAGGGAGACGTAAATCCCCGCGCGCCAGCGGGCCTGCTGTGCGCCGGGCCGCGACCTGGGGGCGGGTACGGAGGGCGCGGCCACGCCCCCGGGCCGTAGCCACGCCCCCGTACCCGCCCCCAAAACGCTGCCGACACGCCCCCGGAACGCCGCGACGACCGGGCCCGCCCCCGACACGCCCCCGACACGCCCCCCTCCGAGAACCCCGGGACTTACGCGAGTCCCGGGGCTCTGCGCGCGCCGGGAGGCCTATGTAAAATAGGCTTCCCGGCGCGCAGGGCCCTGCTCGCGTAAATCCGCCCGGTTTTGGGCGGATTTACGCGAGCAGGGCTCTGAAAATCCGCCCCACTATGTTATATACCTTTCCCTTACTATACCATGTAACCAAATTGTTCCATGTAACTTCTATATCTTTGTTATACGTTAATTGTAAACTGATACGATGTGCAAACGGTTATCGGTATATAAAATCCTTTAAATAAAATAAAAAATAAATGGAAAGGACACGCGTACTTTTCCTTTGATAACTGATGCAAAGTTTGTGGGTAAAGTTCCTGCAGACTTTGCACCAATGCTGGAAGTTATAAAATTGCATCAAGCAATTGCGTAATATGAGTTTCCTACTGGCTCCTCCGAAACTACCATGTCGATAAGAAACTTGGCAATCTGCATGCCCCCTACCAACTGGGATTTATGTTTCAAGGGAATGTTGTGTGTTTCATAGCTAGCGTCTACCAAAATGTTTTGCAACACATGTTGCACGAGATTCAATCTGATTTATAGTTATTTTAGTAATCATTTATAATAATACAAGAGGTCAGATTTCTGAAGACTAAAACTAAGTATATGTAACCCATTTTGTTACCTTCAGGAGCTGCAGAGGTGGTGAGTGATATTTCTGAAGCCTCAGAATGGGCAAGCCCAACAGAGATCACCAAATGGGGACCAGAAAACTTCTGGGAGGCCCAAGAGGAGACATACACTACCAAATAAAGGTTATACATCTCTACTGTAGTTCCAAAACAAATAAATGTATTGTAAAATCCAAAACAATATCCAAATTAGAAGGCAGATTCATATTTTCAGGATGCAGTCCAAAGAAAACAACTCTTGGAATAACAGGCAGAATTATGGAAAAACAATCACAGATGCATAAGAACTTAAGAAATTGCCATGCTGGGTCAGACCAAGGGTCCATCAAGCCCAGCATCCTGTTTCCAACAGAGGCCAAACCAGGCCAAAAGAACCTGGCAAGTACCCAAACACCAAGATGATCCCGTGCTACTGATGCCAGTAATAGCAGAGGCCATTCCCTAAGTCAACTTGATTAATAGCAATTAAAGGACTTCTCCTCCAAGAACTTATCCAAACCTTTTTTGAACCCATCTACACTAACTGCACTAACCATATCCTCTGGCAACAAATTCCAGAGCTTAATTGTGAGTTGAGTGAAAAATAATTTTCTCCGATTAGTCTTAAATGTGCTACATGCTAACTTCATGGAGTGCCCTCTAGTCCTTTTATTATCCAAAAGTGTAAATAACTGATTCACATCTACTCGTTCCAGACCTCTCATGATTTTAAAGACCTCTATCAAATCCCCCCCTAAGCCGTCGCTTCTCTAAGCTGAACAGCCCTAACCTCCAGCCTATTCTCATAGGGGAGCTGTTCCATCCCCTTTATCATTTTGGTTGCCCTTCTCTGTACCTTCTCCATCACAACTATATCTTTTTTGAGATGCGGTGACCAGAATTGTACACAATATTCAAGGTGCAGTCTCACCATGGAGCGATACAGAGGCATTATGACATTTTCCGTTTTATTAACCATTCCCTTCTTAATAATTCCTATCATTCTGTTTGCTTTTTTGACTGCTGCAGCACTCTGAGCTGACAATTTCAAAGTATTATCCACTATGATGCCTAGATCTTTTTCCTGGGTGGTAGCTCCTAATATGGAAGCTAACATCATGTAACTACAGCAAGGGTTATTTTTCCCCTATATGTAACATCTTGCACTTGTCCACATTAAATTTCATCTGCCATTTGGATGCCCATTCTTCCAGTCTCACAAGGTCCTCCTGTAATGTATCACAATCCGCTTGTGATTTAACTAGTCTGAATAATTTTGTATCATCGGTCAGTCGGCCCCTATGACATAGTGAGGACAAAGGTAGCACCGGCGCCATTTTGAATACTGGCAATACGGCCCGAGTGCAGGAGGTCGCTCCCGGACCCCCGCTGGACTTTTGTTAAGTCTTGTGGGGGTCAGGAGGCCCCCCCAAGCTGGCCAAAAGTCCCTGGGGGTCCAGCGGGGGTTCAGGAGCGATCTCCTGCACTCAGGCCGTATTGCCAATATTCAAAATGGCGCCAGCGCTACCTTTGCCCTGTCACATGGTAAGGGCAAAGGGCCATCGGCGCCATTTGTTTTTAGCGCAGTCGATGGCCTGGGAACGGGAGATCGCTCCCCGCGGCCCACCTGGACCACCAGGTATGTGTAAAGTTTACACTGCCAGTCCTCTCCCCTCCTCCCGGAGCAAGGCTGCTTTTCGCGCCTTGCTTCGGGAGGAGGGGAGAGAACGGGTAATCCTGAGCGTAGGATTGCCCGTTCTCTCTCCCCTCTCTCTCTTGCAACTTTTTTTTTTTTTTGCTTTTTTCGATTTTTTTCCGCTTTCGTTGCTTCGGGAGGAGGGGAGAGGACTGGGCTGCCCCGGAGACCAGCACCCATGGACACGGCCAGGGCAGGTGAACGGGGGCTGGTGGAAAATTTGCCGCCTACCCTTACCCCTGCCTCTAACTCAGGGGTAAGGGTAGGCGGTAAGTTAGCAGGTTAATCGCGTGGCAAAACGGCAGGGGCGTATGGGAGGGAATACCGTAGCTAATTCGATCGTTTACATGTAATATGTGCTAGGTCTTACTTTCGGGGGAGGTCTAATATTTAGCAATTTGGCAAAACCTCTACTAGGTCTTATTTTCGGGGGATGTCTTATTTTCGGGGAAACACGGTATATGTCAGCGTTTAATGATGGACATACATGAGCTTCCCCATGAATCAGATGGGCAGGGAAAAACAGTGGGCTTAGCCAAAGACGGGTAAGATTCCTTCACCTAAGGCTAGCTTAGCATGTAAGGACAACTTAAGACAGGTACCCACGGCCCCGCCCATATGTGAAGGGTTCCTAGGTGTAACCCTTCAAGAGGGGGGATGTATGTATGCATTGTCTTTCTGACATCCCTTTGTGCTGTTTTCCTGTATACCAGTGCTACTCAAAGAATGCAGAGGACTCTGACTATGTGCTGGAATGCAGCCAGCTAACACCCCAGACCCATTAGCTTATTGGTCTAATACATTCTCAAATCAGATGTACTATACTTATCTAAAAACAACATTCTGAATATGCTCTGATAGGCCAGTATGTAGCATATATAATGTCATGAATATTGCTGGATGAGTAGCCAGCTGTCCACGCGATTGAAGTGAAAGCAAAATTGCTTACCTTGAAATAGGTGTTATCCCAGGACAGCAGGATGTAGTCCTCACATGTGGGTGACATCGGTAATGGAGCCCTATACGGAAAAACCTCTGTCAAAGTTTAATAAAGCTTTGACTGGCATCCAAAGTGCCCACTGAGCATGCCCAGCATGCCATTATACTTTCTGGCACAGGGGTCTCCCTTCAGTCTGTTTTGTAGCAATGGCGTTAGCCTAAAATTAAAATAATAATAATGGAACGTATTAGACCCAACTCTGCGGGGTGGCGGGCGGGTTTCATGAGGACTACATCCTGCTGTCCTGGGATAACACCTATTACAAGGTAAGCAATTTTGCTTTATCCCAGGACAAGCAGGATGCTGTCCTCACAAGTGGGTGATTAGCAAGTTAGCGGCTGAGTCATTTCGTAGTGAATCAACTGTGAAGTAATGTTGGTGTAAATGAATCAGCCGAAATTCCCAGCAGGTTGGTTGTGGAAGGAGTTGGGATTAAACTGGAAACAAGTTCTTTAAGACAGATTGTGCATAGGCTGCATCTTGTCGTCCTTCTTTATCCAAACAGTAGTGAGCTGCAAAGGTTTGAAGGGTACTCCAGGTTGCTGCTTTACAGATGTCAAGAATTGGCACAGAATGAAGGTGTGCTACTGAGGTTGACATTGCTCTCACTGAATGTGCTTTTACTCGCCCTTGGAGAGTAAGGCCTGCTTTTTCATAACAAAACTGTATGCAATCTGCTAGCCAGTTAGACAGAGTATGTTTACCCACTGCTTTACCTGGTTTGTTTGGGTCATAAGAGACAAAAAGTTGAGTGGATTTCCTTAGGACCACAGTGCGGTTCAGATAGAAAGATAATGCACGTTTGCAGTCTAGAGTATGTAATGCCCTTTCACCTTGGTGAGAATGAGGCCTTGGAAAGAATGTGGGTAAAACTATGGATTGATTTAAGTGGAATTCCGTGACTACCTTGGGCAGGAATTTAGGATGTGTGCGGAGTACCACCCTGTCATTTAGAAACTTTGTAAAAGGTTCGTATGTGACAAGTGCCTGTAACTCACTAACTCTTCTAGTTGAGGATTGGAAGTGGATTGAAGGATAGGCTTCTGTTCTCTGGGAATATTTCAAAACCCCGATGTTGAAGCAGTCTGAGGAGGGGGTTGAGACCGAGGCGTTCTTTGTTGTCTTGTTTGAGAACGCTGAACTGGGCGAGATGTTCGTGGCAGAGTTGCAGGAGGATAGTAACGTCTCTGACAATAGTAAGGACGTCTCGTATCTCTTCTTGGTTGCCTTCTAGAAGGAAGTTGTGATACCTGTGGATTTAAGGAAAGTTGTTTTAAAGTCTTCGTATGTTCCTTCAAAGTGGCAACTGCTTCCTTCACCTTGTCACCAAACAGGTTGTCCCCAAGACAAGAAAGGTCGGCTAATCTCTCTTGCACCTCTGGCCTTAAGTCCAATGCCTTAAGCCATGCCCACCGACGAGCTGTGATACCTGAGGCTGACAGACGAGACGCGGTTTCAAAGCTGTCATATGTCGCTCTGACCTCATGCTTGCCTGCTTCTAAGCCTTTATGCACTAGTTGTAAGAAAACTTCCTGGAACTGTTCAGGAAGTGTCCGGGTAATTTCTTGGACCTGCTTCCAGAGATTGCGTTGGTACTGGTTCATGAAGAGCTGGTAAGCAGCAATTCTAGAAACCAGCATAGCTCCTTGAAAGATTTTCTGGCCTAGGTTATCAAGGAACCTATTATCTTTCCCTGGTGGTGTGGAAGAATGTGTCTTGACTCTTTTTGCCTTTTTCTGAGCTGACTCAACTACCACCGACTGATGAGGTAGTTGAGTCTTTTGGAATCCAGGAATTGGTTGGACCAGGTATGTAGCATCTGATCTCTTGTTAACTGATGCAACTGAACCAGGATGTTCTCACAATCTGTACATGAGTTCCTGAAGCACCTCATGTACAGGTACAGCCAGAATTTCTTTAGGTGGATCTACAAATTGTAGCACCTCAAGTGTCTTCTGCCTGGAATCTACTTCTAACTGCAGCTGGAATGGGATGGTCTCCGACATGTCTTTCACAAAGTTGGAGAAAGACAGATCTTCTGGAGATTTTCGTCTGTCTTCTGGAGGTGAAGGTTCTGAAAGCATCTCCTCATCTGTAGAGACATCTGTGTCTGAATCGGTTCCAGTGTCTCTTGGATGACCTGTTGGTTGTGGCCTGAAAGGCATCGATGGCAGAGAATGAGGTATGGAAGGAAACATTGGAGATTGTGGATGTAGAGGTTTAGGAATCCCTGAAGGTCCAGGAATTGGTTCTGGTATGGTGCCTTCATCGGTGTCTTGAGGCTTTTTGGAGACAGCATCGATTAAAGTGTCTAACTTTTGTATCAGAGGTTGAAAAATAGAAGCCTCTGGAATCGGCATCGACGGTTTCATGGGAGGAATCGATGCTGGTGTCGGAACCGACACAGATGGCATCGGTGTCGGGATGGACGATGACATTGGTATCGAGGGCAAAAGATCCGGTGTCGGTACCGGAATCGGCGTTGATGGCATCGCCAGTTTCGATGGCTGTGGTCTTGGCAGTATCGCCTCGAGGAGTGCGTCTTGTACCGCTTGACGAATATATACGTCAAGTTCCGCCTGCATGGTTGATGAGATCAGAGCAGCCATGGGGGGAGGCGGTGGTGGCGATGCCGGTACCTCTTCAGAGCCCTGAGGAGGCACGGTTCCCTGCACCGGTGTGGATCGCCCTGGTATCGAAGGCCCCGGAGACTCCACATCCAGCCGAGGTTTCTTAGCCGAAGTCGTTTCCATCAATGGTACTGCGGTTACCTGATCAATGGTCGATGTGTGCGGCCTTCGATGACGATGTCGATGTTTTTCTTTGTCTTTTGACTTTTCACTGCCCAACGTCGATGCCTTTGAAAATGGAGAGGGGGAGGGGATGGAAGCATCTCCTGCCTCACCTGAGACTAGTTTCTTCAGCACTACCTTGCGAATCGATCCGGCCGGAGACGATTGCGTGGAGGACGATGCTGAGGGTAACAGCTGAATTTGGAAAAGCTGCTCCATCTTCTCCATCCGGAGTCGACGTCCCTTTGATGTCATGCCGGCGCACTGGGGTCAGGACTTGACATCGTGGTTCCCGCCGAGGCAGAGCACACACTCTTGGTGTGGGTCCGTTATGGACATGGTTCTAGTGCACTTAGAGCACTTTTTGAATCCCGAAGCCATTTTTGGTCGGACAGCCGTCGAGGACCGTGGGACGGAAAATCGGTGCGGAACCGACGAAGTGAGGAAAAGACTGTACCGCAGTGGTATATAAAGGGAGACCCTTGCGGCTAAAAGTTTTTCCGATCGTTTTGAAAAATTTTAAAGTGTGGAGAAATTTACCACAGGACTCCAAATTAACCGCGAGGCTAACGGCTCAGCAGAAAAAAGAAGACTGAAGGGAGACCCCTGTGGCAGAAAGTATAATGGCATGCTGGGCATGCTCAGTGGGTACTTTGGATGCCAGTCAAAGCTTTATTAAACTTTGACCGAAGTTTTTCCGTATAGGGCTCCATTACCGATGTCACCCACATGTGAGGACTAGCATCCTGCTTGTCCTGGAATAACTTGTGTTACTCCGGGGAACAAAACTGTTTGTTCCTCCCCCTCCCTTTTTGTCTTTGTCTCTGTCTTTCTTTAATTAAAAGTCTCAGGTTACCTAACTGCTGCAGTGTTTCTTTAGAATCAACACCACAAGGCCAAGTGGAAAAGTTCTGAGAAACAGTCCACCTTACTCTGCCCTTCCTCAGTTATATGTCACCTGTAACTAGGCAGATATTTTAGAAAAGTATGACAGAGTCCCTGTGATTGACAGGTATATGAACTGCAAATATGACATGTCTCAGATGAAAAAATTAAACTTACCTGAATTTTCTTTCCTTTATTTATGCTACACATGTCTAGAATGCTTGAGTTTGTCCCTCTTCCAGGCAATGGAGACAGAGCATTACATTTATTTGCTTTTATGACATCACTAATACTACATACGCTATTTTCTAAATCAATTTAGCCAGTATTCTTCTATCAAAGCTTATAAAATTTTCTGACTGCCATATGAAGCACAGCAGTGATCAGGATAAGATCCCAATGAACAGGGCTGAGAGGTCAAAGCGGTATGGTTACCACTCTCTCTCTCTCTCAATACAGCCTGACAAGCTGATACTCAATATCACCTTTATGACACAAAAACCAAGTTAAAAGGTTATAACATAGTAACAGCACTGGCTATAATTAGAATGGAAAAAAAATATGTGAGTGCATTGCAGTCTTACAGTATGAAACAACACTGGACTATCTAACTATATTTTAACTCAATTTTAGTTTTTCAATTTTTTTTCATTTCTTAAAAAAAAAAACATTTTATATATGTTTGGGAAAAAAGGAGGACTGCGGAATCTTAGTTTGCCTACAATATAGTTTTTCCTTAACCACAACCCTTTGCAGCATGAGGTCACAGTCATGGGGAGGCAACTACAGGACCCAGTATGCAACAGTCCGGTACCTGTTTGTGAACCCAGGACACGGACTTTAGTTCAAATGTCATGTTTCCTAAAATGCAAACTCACCCTTTCATACCATCTCTGCTCTCCAAATCCTTGGCTAAAATGTGCTGTGACATCACATACCATAGTGTTTTACAATAACTTTGCATATAGTTCAAAAACTGTTCATCTTTACTGAATTTCTTAATGGCCTGATAAAGCCATGTCACACCCCCCTCATACTACCTTCGGCCCCAGGATTATAATAAAGATTTTTTAACAACTTCTTCTACATCTCTGTTTTCCAAAACATCCCCATACATGAACACTAGCACTGGAAACTTTACCTCAGAAGAAGAGTAACATTTTCAGCATGAAGAGAACATGAGTTAAGACTAAGTAGTGATAGGGTTCACATCTTGTCAAGCTTTGTTTTGACAGGCAATCACGTCTACTTCTGGGTTAATCCCCACCCACTGATTCCCTCTCTGCTAATCAGCGGCCACTTCTGGGTTAAATTCCACCCTTTCCTCACCCTGGCTATGCCTCTTTGTTGATATGTCATAGCCCTGCCCACACTCCACTCCTTTTAGATGATGTCATTTCTGGATGTGTCCCCTGTCTGGCCCTTGTGATCTTGACTTGAGTTGGGGAGAGGGGGTGGAATTTGAGATTTCTCTTCACTTCTAGGCCTGTTCTTAGAGTGAGAAGCTGAAGCTTCTCACTCTAAGAGCCTCACCAATCACTGTAGCCACCAGTGATTGGTGAGGCTCCATGGTCTTTGCGTCAAATCTTCAGTGCTAGCATCAAAGAGCGGAACTTTAGCTCACCAGCCAGGAAAGCTTGAAGCCTCTCTTTTAGGGTTCAAACAGCTTTGGATCATAGTTTTATGCAAATTTCATAGCTGAAGGCATCAAGATCTTTATGGGGAATGTTTCCGCCTCACATAAAACAGTCTGAAGAGTTGAAAAATGTGTTTGGGTGATCTGTTGGCATGGTTGTGATGAAGAAAACAAAACAGACAGTCAGTGGATTGATGAAGAAAAATAAAACTTAACTGCCAAAAAAACTAGTAAGCAGGATAATCTAGAGAGGATTATCCAAATGTGCCTGAAGAAAAGAAAACAAGGTCAGCTTCTCAAGTGCTGCATGGCTGCAGAAGAAAAAATGCATCCAATAGCCCTGGCAGATATAAGCAAACTGAGAAGATATATGGGGCTGTGGTAACATCAGAACTACCATGCATGGGCATTAAAAAGCTTTAGTCCTTTCTAGAATTCTCTAGAGAAAAGTGCCATGTGGTAGACCCATGTGTGTAGAATTCAGTAACTTGCTTGTCTTCAAGAAAAGTGTCAATTACTAAAACATAAAAAAGCATGTAGTTTGAATGTCAGTATAGTATTTTTTCTTTACAGTACAATGGAAATTATTTCATGGCACTGTGATATAAAATCTTTATGAAGTTGTAACAATATTCTGCATTCAAAAGAACACAAATCTACACTCTAATTTTACTTCCTTATGGTTGACTTGATAGCCAAGAAGCACTACTTGTTACGCTGGAGGTGGACCCTTGGCCCGAGGTGGGGTTGACGCTACCTATAGAGCAAGCCCCACGGGTCCCCACTGTCAGAAGGCAGAGCTGACTAGGAGATGGAGGCCGACTGGAGCTTCGCCAATACCAGCCCACATTCCCCTCAGGTTGAGCCCTTGGGTGCCAGGGCTAGCTGATCTTAGGTGGGCCTCCGTCAGACGACTCGTACGGAGTTCAACAGCACGAGGGTCAAAGCCGGGGGTCAGTACAAAGTGTAGTCCAAAATGTAGCAAGGGTCAAAGCCGGAAATCAGTCCTGAGCGTGGTTCAGACGTAGCAAGGATCAAAGCCAGAGGTCAATCCTGAGCGGGCTCCAGATGTACAAGGGTCAAAGCCAGAGATCAGTCCAAGTAAGGCTAGGAAGGGACCAGGAACGAAGTCAGGAACAGGAACCAGGAATGGATTCAGGAACAGGAACCAGGAATGGATTCAGGAACAGGAACGAAGGCAGGACAGCATCGAACACATGACAAGCGTGGAGACCTGTTGTGAAGGCAAGCTCTGACTGTCAGAGCTTGCCTTAAATAGTCCCAGGCCGATGACATGATTGGAAAGAGCTAGCAGGCGTAGTCTGCCGTGGGCCCTTTAAATGAACGAGAGGGGTGCGCGCCTAGGGGGACCGGATGTGAAGAGCTGACGGCGGCGGCGTCTCCGCCGCGCTCCAGGCCTACCAGCGACAGGTAGGCCGCAAAGAGGAGCGCATTGCCGGAACACCCCCCACATCGTCGGATGGCCAGGGTCCGCCCTTGACAAGGCGGCACGATGTCGGGTGAGGAAGGCCAGTTGCTGGCTCTGTGGCCCACCGACGCAACAGTACCCCCCCTTCTAAGCCCCCCTTCTGAAGGTCTGAGTGGCTGGGGTACCGAATGTCCTCTAGCTCATGCGGGTCCATGGGCTGAAGTCCCACTGAACATAGAGGGGTAGAGAGAGCCGAAGAAGGGGTGCCTTTTTCCCTTTTCTCGTTGCAGAAAGGCTTGCAGACTCTGGCTCTCTTCTTCCTTGAAGGTCAAAAGAGCACAAATTCTTTCATGGCTCGATTGTGTTCCTTGTCGAAGGCTTCATGTTCGGCCATTTTTTTGTGTCAGCTGCTGCTTCAGCTGCACGAAGACAGCTCTGAAGACGTTCCTCCGGAGGGAAAAAAGGCTGGTCTGAGTCTCCTGGGACCTTTTGTATGGGAGAAGAAGTTTCGGAAGAGCGGTAGCCACGATCAGGGACCAGGGAGACTCTACCGGTTCTAGACAGGATTCCGAGCACCGCGGCTCCCACCGAATCAGATTGGCTGTGGCCTAGTCGAATTGTGGCTGATGCTTCCACAACCACGGCAGGCTCAGGATAACTGGGTTCATGGCTGTAGGAAGGATGTAGAAAGAGATGAGCTCTGAGTGATCAGGCCCAATTTTCAGCGAAAGGGGCAGTGTAGTCTGAGTCACCAAACCGTTGAAGAAGTCTCCATGGATTAAGGAAAGAGCCAATGGTGGTATCAAGGGAAACGTGGAGATTTGGTACTGGTCTACAAGATCCTGCTGAATAAAATTTCCCCCGGCGCCAGAGTTCACTAGGAACTGGGTGGCGAAACGGGTGGGGGTTGTTCCAAGGAGGCTGGCAATAGAAATAAGGGTGATGCTGTAGCCAGACCAAGGATTACTGATTCTAATGTCTCCCGGCGTGGGGTACTTCCTTCTTTTCTGGGCACTGAGACAATAGGTGACTTGAGTTCCCACAATAAAGGCAAAGGCCTAATTGGCGGCGACGAGATTTCTCAACATTCGTGAGATGAATATGACCTAGTTGCATTGGTTCTCCTGAGGAATGCCCAGAGGGCAAGGGGTGGTCGCAGTCAGAGAGGAGTGGTTCCCTGGCATGAGTGATTCTCACCGGGCCCGCTCTTGGAATCGTCGATTGATCTTCCCTGTGAGATCGATGAGCCCTTTGAGGGAGGCGGGAAGTTCTCATGCTGCAAGTTCATCCTTAATCCTGGGGGCTAACCCATCCAGGAAAATGGCATGTAAGCTGTCCCCCTGCCAATTTAATTCCATAGCCAGGGTTTGGAATTCGATCGCATAGTCAGTTAAGGGGCGAGTCCCTTGGCGCAAATGAAGAAGATCAGAGCCCATGGCTGGAAGCCTGCCTGGCTCCTCAAAAACCTGTTTAAAGGCCGAAATGAACTGTGGGAGATTAGAAAGCAAGGGGTCATAAGAACATAAGAAATTGCCATGCTGGGTCAGACCAAATTGCCATGCTGGGTCAGACCAAGGGTCCATCGAGCCCAGCATCTTATTTCCAACAGAGGCCAAACCAGGCCACAAGAACCTGGCAATTACCCACAAAGGGGAGGCCCAAGCCAAGGTCTTGCCATCCAGAAGGGATAGAATAAAGGTCTTCTTGACCAAATCATTCAGGAACAGCATTGATTGGAGGGTAAAATGCATATGGCATTGATTTAAGAATCCCCGACACCGCTTGGGTTCTCCTACATAACGGGGCGGTGCTGGCGAGGAAATGACAACCTGACCAGGATCGGAAGCCGGGATGGAGGCCGCTGGTGGTGTAGTGGGGCATTGAGCTGGGTCAGGGAGTCTTGGCAAGCAGCCAGACTGTTCACATCCACCACCACCAGTTCTAAGACCGACTGGAGTTTCTGGAGCTTCAGAATGAGCCTGGGTACGTACGGCTTTCAGCACAGCCAAGTCTGCCGGGTGAGAATCCAATCGGGCATTTAGGCGCTCTATGGAAGTAGCCAACACCTCCAAGAACCGTTGTTCCTGGATCTTCTGAGCCAGGTCCGGAATGTCCTGGAGAGTGGATAGGTCCGCTGGGTCCATGGCCTTGGCAACCTGTTACGCTGGAGGTGGACCCTTGGCCCGAGGTGGGGTTGACGCTACCCATAGGGCAAGCCCCTCGGGTCCCCACCGTTGGAAGGCAGAGCTGACTAGGAGAAGGAGGTCGACTTGAGCTTCGCCAATACCAGGTTGAGCCCTTGGGTTCCGGGGACGGTTGGTCTTAGGCGGGCCTCCGTCAGATGACTCCCAGTTGAAGAAGTGATAGGTAGCAGAGCTAGGCAAGGTACGGAGTTCAACAGCATGAGGGTCAAAGCCGGGGGCCAGTCCTGAGTGTGGTCCAGATGTAGCAAGGGTCAAAGCCAGAGGTCAGTCCTGAGCATGGTCCAGACGTAGCAAGGGTCAAAGCCAGACGTCAATCCTGAGCGTGCTCCAGATGTAGCAAGGGTCAAAGCCAGAGATCAGTCCAAGTAAGGCTAGGAAGGGACCAGGAACGAAGTCAGGAATCGAGTCAGGAACAGGAACCAGGAACAAAGGCAGGACAAGCAACGAGCACACGACAAGCATGGAGACCTGTTGACCCTCTACTGCTGCTCCATGCAGGTTATCCCCATGTTTCTCTTAAAGGTAGTAACTGCCGCTCTGTGCCATTTAAGCTTTTTTATTTATTCCCATCCTCTAGCCTTTTAGGGATCCACAGTGTTTCTACCATACCCCTTTGAAATCCTTCACAGTTTTAGTCTTCAATACTTTCTCTGGCAGGGCATTCCAGGCATCTGGAAGGCTAAAACTGTGAAGGATTTCAAAGAGGCACTGTGGATCCCTAAAAGGCTAGAGGATGGGAATAAATCAAAAAGCATAACCGGCACGGAGCGGCAGTTATACCCTTAAGAGAAACATGGAAGTAAACCTGCACCGAACGGTAGTTACTACCCTTAAAAGAAACATGGGGTAACCTGCACAGAGCGGCAGTTACTACCTTGGGAAGCTTGCTGGGCAGACTAGATGGACCATTTTGGTCTTTTTCTGCTGTCTTTACTATGTTACTATGTTGCCAAGGTGAGCTCTGACTGTCAGAGCTTGTCTTAAATAGTCCCAGGCTGATGACACCAATGGAAAGAGCCAGCAGGCTTAGCCTGCCGCGGGCCCTTTAAATGAACAAGAGGGGCATGCGCGCACTTAGGAGGACCAGATGTGAAGCTCCAGGCCCATCGGCAGCAGGTAGGCCGTGAAGAGAAGCGCAGCGCCAGAACCCCCCCCCCCTCCCTTAACATCATCGGATGGCCAGGGCCCGCCCCTGGCGAGGCAACATGATGCCGGGTGTGGAAGGCCGGTTGCTGATTCTGCAGCCGGCCGATGCAACACTACTGTTGACTGTCATGTGTGAGACATGGGCTGCAATCTTGAACTCAATTTCTATTCCTCAGGTTGGCTAGGACTAATGATGTTGTACAGACAGCGTTCAGGATGAATTGGTCAGACTTGGAGTGTATGGGCATTAGTTTCTGGGAGTAGCTTTAATCTATAGCCCTTGACTTAGGACTGTCACTGTATTGGCTGGGAAAGATGAGAAAGAAACATAGAAACATAGAAACATAGAAATGACGGCAGAAGAAGACCAAACGGCCCATCCAGTCTGCCCAGCAAGCTTCACACATTTTTTTCTCTCTTACTTATCTGTTTCTCTTAGCTCTTGGTTCTATTTCCCTTCCACCCCCACCCTTGAAATATCTAGCTTGATTAGTTAGGGGTAGTAGGGGTAGTAACCGCCCAAGCTACACCCATGCTTATTTGTTTTACCCATACTATTTTATACAGTCCTTATTGGTTGTTTTTCTTCTCCCCTGCTGTTGAAGCAGGGAGCTATGCTGGAAATGCGTGTAGTATCAGTCTTCTCCCATGCCGTTGAAGCAGAGAGCCATGCTGGATATGCATCGAAAGTGAAGTATCAGACACATTTGGTTTGGGGTAGTAACAGCCGTAACAAGCCAGCTACTCCCCGCTTTGTGAGTGCGAACCCTTTTTTCTTCTCCCTTGCCGTTGAAGCAGAGAACTATGCTGTATATGCATTGAAGGTGAAGCATCAGGCTTATTTGGTTTGGGGTAGTAACCGCCGTAACAAGCCAGCTACTCCCCGCTTTGTGAGTGCGAACCCTTTTTTCTTCTCCCCTGCCGTTGAAGCAGAGAACTATGCTGTATATGCATTGAAGGTGAAGCATCAGGCTTATTTGGTTTGGGGTAGTAACCGCCGTAACAAGCCAGCTACTCCCCTCTTTGTGAGTGTAAATCCATTTTTCCACATTTCCTCTTGCTGTTGAAGCTTAGAGCGATGTTGGAGTCACAGTAAGCATGTGTATGTTTATTGAATAAGTGTATTGACTCCAGGCAGTAGCCGTCATTCTGGCGAGTCACCCACTCTTCATTGGCGGCCTCTTGACTTTATGGATCCACAGTGTTTATCCCACGCCCCTTTGAAGTCCTTCACAGTTCTGGTCTTCACCACATCCTCCGGAAGGGCATTCCAGGCGTCCACCACCCTCTCCGTGAAGAAATACTTCCTGACATTGGTTCTGAATCTTCCTCCCTGGAGCTTCAAATCGTGACCCCTGGTTCTGCTGATTTTTTTCCTACGGAACAGGTTTGTCATTGTCTTTGGATCATTAAAACCTTTCAAGTATCTGAAAGTCTGTATCATATCACCTCTGCTCCTCCTTTCCTCCAGGGTGTACATATTTAGATTCTTCAATCTCTCCTCATACGTCATGCGATGAAGATCCTCCACCTTCCTGGTCGCCCTTCTCTGTACCGCTTCCATCTTGTCTTTGTCTTTTTGTAGATACGGTCTCCAGAACTGAACACAGTACTCCAGGTGAGGCCTCACCAAGGACCTGTACAAGGGAATAATCACTTCCCTTTTCTTACTCGATATTCCTCTCTCTATGCAGCCCAGCATTCTTCTGGCATTTGCTATCGCCTTGTCGCATTGTTTCGCAGACTTCATATCATTAGACACTATCACCCCAAGGTCCCTCTCCTGCTCCGTGCACATCAGCTTTTCCCCCCCCATCGAATACAGTTCATTCAGATTTCCACTCCCCATATTCATGACTTTGCACTTCTTGGCATTGAATCTGAGCTGCCATATCTTCGACCACTCTTCCAGTTTCCTTAGATCCCGTCTCATTCTCTCCACTCCTTCCGGCGTGTCCACTCTGTTGCTGATCTTCGTGTCATCCGCAAAAAGACAAACCTTACCTTCTATCCCGTCCGCAATGTCGCTCACAAAGATATTGAACAGGATCGGTCCCAACACCGATCCTTGCGGTACACCACTTAAAACCACTCTCTCTTCAGAGAAGGTTCCATTTACCATCACACATTGATTCAAATGGTTAAATCCCCAGGAAAGGAGGCGGAAACTTTTGAGTTAAAGAATATATATAAAGCACATTTTGACCTATAACTATATCCACAGAGGTCATTTTTACATTTAAAGATTTAACATGTAACAGTCAATTTTTTAGTCTTCCAAAATGTCTACCTCTACTGTTGACTACACTTTTTTCAGTCAATGGAATAAGCAAATGTTGCTTACCTGATGTAACAGGTGTTCTCACAGGACAGCAGGATGTTAGTCCTCACAAATGGGTGACATCGAGGATGGAGCCCACCACGGAAAACTTCTGTCAAAGTTTAAACAGAACTTTGACTGGCCCCTACTGGGCATGCCCAGCAAGGCACTGACCCTGCAGCCAGCAGGGGTCTCCCTTCAGTCTGATTTTCAAAGCTACAGGCAGTGCCTAAAAAGTAAAAACAAAACAAACCCAACACCGCGGGGTGGCGGGCGGGTTTCGTGAGGACTAACATCCTGCTGTCCTGTGAGAACACCTGTTACATCAGGTAAGCAACATTTGCTTTCTCACAGGACAAGCAGGATGGTTGTCCTCACAAATGGGTGAGTACCGAGCTGAGGATGTCCTGACTTGCACCAATTGCACCCAATGACGTGCAACAGGCACAACAACTGGGGTGGAATTTGGTAAAGGGCATCCGCACCCTACCGGGAAGGTGGAAGGGTGTTGGTACATCAGGTTGGAAAAAGGTTACGCAAGACAGACTGGCCGAAGATGGAGTCCTGTCTTCCAGCCTTGTCCAAACAATAATGGGCTGCAAAAGTATGGAGAGAACTCCAGGTTGCAGCTTTGCAGATGTCAGGAAGCGGCACCGATCGAAGGTGTGCCACTGACGTCGCCATTGCCCTCACAGAGTGTGCTTTCACACGGTCTTGAAAAGGAATGCCAGCTTGCTGATAGCAAAAAGAAATGCAGTCCGCCAACCAGGAGGAAAGAGCCTGCTTACCCACAGGATGTCCTAACTTGTTAGGATGGAAAGAGACAAATAATTGAGTGCTCTTCCTGTGAGCAACTGTACGGTCTAGATAAAAAGCTAGAGCTCGCTTGCAGTCTAGGGTATGCAGAGTCTGTTCCCCGGAGTTGGAGTGGGGCCTGGGAAAAAAGATAGGTAGTATGATGGATTGATTAATATGAAACTCAGAAACTACCTTAGGTAAAAATTTAGGGTGAGTGCGGAGTACCGCCCGGTCCTGCAGGAGCTTAGTGTAAGGCGGATAGGTAACTAGGGCCTGCAATTCACTAACCCTGCGAGCTGAAGTGATAGCCAAAAGGAATAACACTTTCCATGTGAGATACTTTAATTCACAGGAGTGGAGAGGTTCGAAAGGAGGTTTCATTAGACGACCAAGAACCAGATTAAGGTCCCAAGATGGGGCCGGAGGACGTAAGGGTGGCTTCAGATGGAGCAAGCCTTTAAGAAAACGTGTTACCAGGGGTTGTACTGAAATAGGGACACCCTGTACACCTTTATGGAAGGCGGCTACCGCACTGACATGCATCCTAATGGAAGAGGTCTTTAGACCGGATTCCGATAGGTGCCATAAATAGTCCAAGAACTTAGAGATTGGACAGGAAAGGGGATCAAGGGACTGAGAAGTGCACCATGATGTGTACCTTTTCCATTTATATGAATAGGATCTTCTGGTAGAGGGCTTTCGTGAAGCTATCAGGACACGAGAAACCGAATCCGAAAGGTTAAAAGGCTGAAGGACTAACCTTTCAACATCCATGCCGTCAGGGACAAGGCTTGGAGGTTGGGATGGAGGAGGCATCCGTCGTTTTGAGTGAGCAGATGCGGATCCGTTCCCAGAGGGATGTGCCTGCGGATGGAGAGATCCTGGAGTATGGGAAACCACACTTGGCGTGGCCAGTGGGGTGCTATCAGGATCATGGTTCCTCCGTCCTGGCGTAGCTTCACGAGAGTCCTTGACAGAAGAGGAAGTGGAGGGAATGCATAAAGCAGACCTGTCGTCCACTTGAGGGAGAAGGCATCCCTCGGCTGAAAGTGTTGGCTCCGAATGAGAGAGCAGTAATCGTCCACTTTGTGGTTCTGAGGGGACGCAAAGAGGTCTATGCGGGGAAAACCCCACTTGTGAAACAGAGAGGTCACTACCAGAGGATCGAGTGACCACTCGTGTGGCTTGAAGACACGGCTCAGCTGGTCTGCCAAAACATTGTCTACTCCCGGCAGGTAAGTGGCCCTGAGGTACATAGAGTGGGAGAGGGCTTCCGCCCAGATCTGCGCAGCTTCCTGACACAGAAGGAAGGAGCCTGTGCCTCCCTGCTTGTTTATGTACCACATGGCCACTTGGTTGTCCGTCTGGATTAAGATTATCTGATGGAATAGATGATCTTTGAAAGTTCGGAGTGCATAGCGGATTGCGCGAAGTTCCAGGAAATTTATCTGGTGTTCGGCTTCCTCTTTGGACCATAACCCTTGGGTTTGTAATTCGTCCACATGGGCTCCCCAACCGATGTGAGAAGCGTCGGTGGTTAGGATTACTTGCGGATCCGGTGGAAGAAAAGGTAAGCCCTGAAGGAGGTTGACCTGAGTTGTCCACCAGGTTAAGGATAGGCGCAGGGCCTGTGTGACTGTGACTATGGAGGACAGAGGCTGAAAAGCTTGGATCCATTGGTGTCGTAGAGTCCATTGTGTTACTCTCATGGCTAGTCGGGTCATGGGAGTGACTTGAACCGAGGATGCCATGTGTCCTAGGAGAATGAGGAACTGGCGAGCCGTGGCAGTGTTTTGAGACTGGAGCTGGCGAGCCAGGGATATTAGGGTGTGGACCCTCTGAAGAGGAAGGTAAGCCTTTGCCTGTAAGGTGTCCAAGTCTGCCCCAATGAAGGATAAGGTTTGAGATGGGACCAAGCAAGATTTCTCGTAATTGACAAGAAACCCTAAGGAAAGGAGTGTTTGAATTGTCAATTTTAGGGAGGATTGAGCAATGTGTTGGGAGGAGGCCCTGATTAGCCAATCGTCCAAGTAGGGGTAGACGTGGACACCTTCCTTCCTTAGGAATGCTGCTACCACTACGAGACATTTGGTAAAGACTCGTGGGGCAGAAGCTAGACCGAAAGGTAGGACACGGTATTGATAATGGTCGTGGCCTACAAGAAACCGCAGATATTTGCGATGGGATTGTGTTATCGCAATGTGGGTATAAGCGTCCTTGAGGTCGAGAGAGCACAGCCAATCCCCCTTTTGCAACAGAGGGAGCAAGGCGCCCAGGGTTACCATCTTGAACTTTTCTTTTTGCAGATACTTGTTGAGGGCCCGAAGGTCCAGAATTGGACGTAGCCCCCCTGATTTCTTTGGTATTAGGAAGTATCTGGAATAGAACCCTTTCCCTTGTTGACAAGGAGGGACGGGTTCTATAGCATTTGATTGTAGAAGAAGGGATACTTCTTGATGTAATTGAGTGAAATGGCTGGTTAGACTCCATGCCTGAAGGGGCGGGGAGTCTGGCGGAAGTGTTATGAAGTTGAGGTGGTAACCCTGTGCGATAATTGCTAGCACCCACTGATCTGAGGTGATCAGTCGACCCCCCACAGGGATGTGTGGAAGAGGGAGATGGCATGTGCTCAATACAGGGAAGTCAAAGGCCCGCCGTAGGCCCAGGAGGTGGGGCTACAGTAGGTCTTTGCTTTCTCGGCTGACGAGGCTGAGGCCTGTTAGAGGACCGTGCAGGACGAGCCCTAGTTGACGGAGGGTAGTAGCGACGTGGTCGAAAGAATGACTTCTTAGAGTCCTTCTTTTGCGGTTGCTTGGAGGTCACCTCAGGTGGGACAGATGAGAGTTGTTTCAACGTCTCATGGTGGTCTTTTAACTCCGCCACAATCTGTTGAATTTGCTCTCCAAACAAATTGTCGCCTAAGCAGGGCAAATCAGCAAGACGATCTTGGACTTCTGGGCGAAGGTTGGATGACTTTAACCAAGCCCAACGTCTGGCTGAGATGGCTGTGGCTGAAACCTTCGTGGAAGCATCGAATATGTCATAGGCAGTCCTAATCTCGTGCTTCCCTGCCTCAAATCCCTTGTGAAGAAGGGCTTGAAGCTGTGGTTGGTATTGGTCCGGCAACGTGTCAGCATAGTCTTGCATCTGCTTAAAGATGGCTCTGTTGTATTGAGTCATGTAAAGTTGATATGAAGCTATGCGTGAAATCAACGTAGCTCCATGATACACTTTCCGTCCTACACTATCCAGGAACTTGTTGTCCCTGGTAGGTGGGGTAGAAGAGTGCGGCTTAAGACGCTTGGCCTTCTTCTGCGCGGACTCAACCACAACAGAGCGATGATCCAGTTGAGGTTTTTGGAAACCTGGTGCTGACTGGACAAGGTATGTGGAGTCAGCTTTCTTGTTAACTGGTGACACCGATGAGGGAGATTCCCAGTTTTTCTTGAGCAGATCCAAAAACACCTGGTGTATAGGGATGGAAGCGATGATTTTTGGAGCATCCAGAAATTGAAGTAGTTCCATCATCTGGTGTCTGTCATCAGCTTCAGATTGTAGTTGAAAAGGTACAACTTCTGACATTTCTTTCACAAAATTAATGAAAGATAGATCCTCAGGAGGAGATCTTTTTCTACTCTCTGTAGGAGATGGTGGCGAAGGCAGATCTGTGTCAGAAGAGGTATCATCATCATCACCCCAGGTATCGTAGGGATCATGTGTGGCTTGTAGCCCTGATGGACCTGGCTGAGGCTCTGAAGGCATCGATGGAAACAGAGGTGGAATCGGTGCGGTAGGTGGAACCAGAAATGGCATCGATGGCTTCGGTGCTGCCGATGGAATTGGTGCCTGGCGCGGAATCGATGGAGCCGAAGGATATATCGGTGGAGATATACCCGAAGGTACCGATGGAACTACCCCGGAAGGGGGAATTCGAAACGGTGTTTCTCCTGCCGATGAGAAACCAGTCGGAGACGGTGGTGTTGTCGATGGCACTGGAATCACCGATGGAAGGGCCGTAATGAGTGCCTCCATGCGGCTCAGTAGCGGTGCTAGCGCTTGTATCAACGGCTCGGTGGTCGGTTCCCTCCTCGGTGGCGAAGCCGGTGCCGGCGTCGGTGCCGGGGGCGGCACTGGAACTGGTGCCGGAGACGGTGCCGATGGAGGTTGTAATTTCTTCATCGCTTTCTCGATGGCCTCCTGGACCAGCCGGTCCAGTTCTGCCCGGAGACCAGGGGTAACCATACCCGGCTCGAAGGGAGAGGGAGGCTGAGGCAGGGCCGGAGGGACCACCGTAACCGGTGGGATCACGGCCCCCACACCCCGAGAGGGTGAGGGTTTCCTCGATGCCGGCGAACGAGACGTGGAGGGCGTCCGGTCTGTTCGCGGCTTCTTTGTCGGTGGCTCGGCTTGAGCAGAGGTCGATGGCTGTGGATCCTCGACAGGCCGAGACTTATGCCGTCGATGGCAGTGCTTTTCTTTCCGATCCCCTCGCCCATCCGGGGAAGGGACGGGAGTCGACGGCCGAGAAGCGATCGATGGCGGACGGTCACCGGAGGGTTGACGATGATGGTACAACTTCGACGGTGCCGGTTCCGATGACGTCGATGCTATTGATGGCGTTGGGGTTGGTGCATGGAAGAGGAGCCCCATCTTCTCCATCCTGGCTTTGCGACCCTTGGGTGTCATTAAGGCACATTTGGTGCAAGTCAGGACATCATGCCCACTACCCAAACACATTACACAAACCCTGTGGGGGTCTGTGATGGACATAGTCCGGGTACAATCCGGACAACGACGGAACCCCGTTGCCATGGCTGGAAGCCAAAATTTAGGCTGGGGATCGGTAAGTGCCCACAGGCCTCAAGGGCCAAAATCGACGGCAGTCGATGGAAGAAGGCAAAAAACTTACCGGGTTCCGTAAGATGACTAAAAAATTAGTCGAAGGGAGACCCCTGAGGGGCAAATTTTCTTAGGAAATTAATTTCCAAATTCCTGTCAGGAACGTGGTTAGAGAGCTCCTTTCACCGCGTGGCAACTGCTGCGCGGAAAAAAGAAGACTGAAGGGAGACCCCTGCTGGCTGCAGGGTCAGTGCCTTGCTGGGCATGCCCAGTAGGGGCCAGTCAAAGTTCTGTTTAAACTTTGACAGAAGTTTTCCGTGGTGGGCTCCATCCTCGATGTCACCCATTTGTGAGGACAACCATCCTGCTTGTCCTGTGAGAATTATCTGTAAACTGGAGTTGAGGTCAGTGCACTACGGGGTAATTTAGAGAAAAAGGAAGCCTCTGAAGGAGGAAGATAGCTGATTATACAGAATGAACTTTTACTTTGTCCTCCACCTTTCATTAACAACAATTATTTATCATTTCAATAAGCAGTCTTACGATCTCATCATTATAACTGAAGAAACCTATACCCAGAGCCCCCAGTTTCCTGTGGCAGCTCAAGGGTAGACTCTTCAGTGAGAGTCTGAAAATTCTGTGGCAGAGTTTCTCTAAATCTGTGACAATTGTGTAGCACATTTGCATAAACTTGAATTGATTTGCATATTGTTTATTTTTATAAAGTAAAATACAAATTAAGTTAAGTTGTTTTCTGATATTTCTGTGTCTGATTAATGTAGTTGGCTCTTTCTTTGGGGCAGAGGGAACTTAGTGATTAGTGTTAGAAAAAGAGAAGGGAGAAATAGAATGGGAGTAGGATAGGGTAGATAATCTGGGGAAGGGAGATGAAGAGATCTCGGGGGGGGGGGGGGGGGGGGAGATAAGGTATCAAGCCATAGAGGGAGGAGAAGAGAGGGGGAAACAGGGAGCAGAGGGAGAAAGAATAGCAAGGAGAGGAAAGGGGAATGAGAATATGTGGGGGGAGAGGAGGGGGAGTGGACCAGGAAGGAGAAAATCTGAGATCAGGAAAGAGACAGAAGGAAGATCCACTTCTTTCTGACACCGAGCTCTTCTCCCATTCCCCCACCCTACCCCCAAAGCCTTGGGATCTCCTCACACTTACACCCCTATCTAAGCTCCTCACTCCACTTGTACTGATTGCGATCTGATCATTCAAACTCTATACCCATTCCAGCCATCTTGCTCCTCTCCATTCCCTCCCTCAATTTGGGGCCGATGCAATACAGTGCGCTCAGCTGAGCGCACTGTTTAATCGGCAATTGAACTCTGGTTGTATAGGTGCTACCTAATCACCTTATGCAATAAGGGAATTAGCACCTCCACAATGAGTGTGCAACGCGGGGCAAAACTAATAGCACTATTCACATGCAAATGCATGTAAATGAGGCTATTAGCTATTCACTCCAAATGCAAAAAAAAAAAAAAATGTGCATCTATGAGCGTTCCCAAAAGTTGTATAGAAAAGCAGAAAATACTGCTTTTCTGTACATCCTCCTACTTAATATTGTTGCGATATTAAGTAGGAGGAACAAAATCTTTAAAAAACTTAAAAAAAAAAGTTAATTAAAGCGCCGACGGTTGGGTTCAGGAAACGGATGCTTAGTTAACAAGCGTCCGTTTCCTGAACCCCTGGCTGTGCGCAGATTAGGAAAACGGCAGGTTCCCGTTCTCAAGGAGGCACTAAGGGCATGCAAGTGTCCCTAGCGCCTCCTTGATAACGCGCCCCCAGGAGGGGTGCCTGGGGGCACGTTAGGAAAGTGGGCGCTGAGTGTTCAGGGCCCACTTTCACCATACTCTAATTGCATCGGCCCCTTTCTCAATGGCACTTTTCCATCCCTCCATCCCTCCAACTCCCATAATCCCTCACTTCCTTTTTTCACTCATTCTTCTGCACTCCACCCTTGCAATCTCCTTACTCTCCCCCTCTCCCATCCCCAAGATCATCTCACTTTCCCTCATTTACTTTCTCCTGGCATTCTCTTCATCCCCCCACATTCCCTAAGTCATTTTCTCCATTCATTTCCTCCCTTTCCACTGTGATCTCTTCATTCACTTCCCTTCCCTTCACAGTACCCTCATTCTCCATCATTACTTTCTTCCTTCCACACATCCCTTCATTCACTTCCCTTCCCAACCTCAGATCCCCTCACTCACTTCCATCTCCACATATGATCTTCTCACTCTCCCTAATTTACTTCCCTTCTTCACCTCTATGATCCCCTCCCTAGCTTTCTCATGTCAGTTCAGGAATTGGAGGAGGACAGTGGCATTGCAGCAACATTCTTATTCCAGTAATAGGAGGAGAAAGTAGCCCAAGGTGCTGCAATGATGCTGTGCTCCTCCTATCCCTGAAGAATAGGGTAAATAAGGGAATTGGGGGAGGGAGAGGATGCCACTTCCATTTCTTCTCCAGTTTGCTGGCTGGTCCAGTCTCCTGTGTTGATATGGCCTGGACCAGCCAATTGTGTGGCAAGGGCCAAATTTTGTGGCCCTTACTGCAGAAGACCAGGGGTCCTGCCTATACTTAACACAAATAAAAAATCATCACTAAAAGAATGCAGAATCATTACCTTCATTCGAAAAAATGTGATGCTGGTCAGCAAGTCTACTGTGGACTTTAAATCCTGTAAACGATCAGGGCTACTAGCCGGGAAATTGTTCTGTTGATATAAAAGTAAACCGTATTTGTTAAGCCATTTATTAAAATACATATTCAATTCTATAAAATAATAACAAAGATATTAATAAAGGTGAATTTTGGGGCTAAGACTAAGAAGCTATCAAAAATCTATCCTTCCTAACTCTGTTAAATCAGTATTTGAATCTCTCAATATTTTCCCTTTCCTAGTACCTGAATAATTATTTTGTATTCAAATCACTTTAAAAATTCCAAATGTATCATATGTAAAACAATTTTATAAAGCCACAAGGTTAGAGATTTGGGTGTTGGTGGATAATGAATTCAATCTTGACCCTATAACTCTTCAATTATACAAGCTTTCCTTAGGCTTAGACAGTTGAGGAAGTTAAGATCTTTGTTAGATCTTTCAGTTTTTAGAGTAATGGTTCAAACCTTTATTTGCCCCTTATTTGATTACTGTAATGCTTTATTAGTAGGCCTCCCTAAAAAGAGCATTCAGCGAACTTGGGTGGTTCAGAACATAGCGGCCTGACTGATTTATAGGTATTCCAGAAGAGTGAATGCGACCCCTATACTATGGCAGTTACACTGGTTGCCTATTGAGAAGCACACTCAGAATAATATCCTCATTTTAATATTTAAGGCCTTTTATGGGGTGGCGGGAGCCAAATATCTGCAGGATAGCATTAGGAGTTGTGTCCCTAAGGGCAAGTTGGGCTCTCAATATGAGGATTTATGCCAGATTCCATGAAGGCAGGAGATTTGCAAAATGGTTCATAGGAGGAGGATGTCTCTGGTTAGAGACCTCTAGCCAGAGCTTTGGAACTCAGCCCTCAGTCAGATAATTTGATTGGAAACAAATTATCTGGAGTTTAGAAAGAAGGTAAAAATGTGGTTATTTTAATTAGATCTTTGGATTGATTGATAATTTCTGCTAGGATTGGTGGAATTAACTAACTATTGTACTTGATATTTTTATATTATGTTTATGTTTTTATTTGTTTTAATTATATTGGTCCAAGAAAACAAACCGGTAAACGATCCAGTTGGATGTCAGCAACAAACACAGATAGCTGGATCGGTGTAAAACAGGATTTTATTGAAGCTTGCCCGACTCTGGCCGAGTTTCACTCAAAGAGCTGCCTCAGGGGCTTTCAAGCCACTTCAATTGGCTTAGACATCACGTGACAAAGTCAGAAAGGATTGAACCAGCTGGCTTTTTAAGAAAAATATATTGATCAAATACTTTTAAAAAAAGTTTTTAAAAGTATCGGTATTGCATACCCATACGGTCCAGGTGATTTACTGCTCTTCAGTTTGTCAATTATGCCTACCACATCTTCCAGGTTCACCGTGATTTGGTTCAGTTGATCTAAATCATCACCCATGAAAACCTTCACTGGAACCGGTATCTCTCCAACATCCTCTTCAGTAAATATCAAAGCAAGGAAATTGTTTAATTTTTCCGTGATGGCCTTATCTTCTCTAAGTGCCCCTTTAAACCCTTGATCATCCAACGGTCCCACCTGACTCCCTCGCAGGCTTTCTGCTTTGGATACATTTACAAAAACCTTTATTGTGATTTTTTGCTTCTTCGACCAACTTCTTTTCAAATTCTCTCTTAGCTTGTCTTATCAATGTTTTACATTTAACTTGCTGATGCTTAAGTTAAATGTAAAAGTTCTCGGATGGATCCTTCTTCCAATTTTGGCTAGAATAGCCTCTTTCACCTCACCTTTTAACCATATCAGTAATCATTTTGCCTTCCTTCCACCTTTCTTAATGCGTGGAATATATCTGGACTGTGCTTCTAGGATGGTATTTTTTAACAATGTCCATGCCTGTTGCATACTCTTTACCTTTGAGGCTGCACCTTTCAGTTTTTTTCTATTTTTCTCATTTTATCAAAGTTTCCATTTTGAAAGTTTGGCAATATAGCCATGGATTTGCTTACTGCCCGCATTCCAGTCATTAATTTAATTCAAATTTGATCATATTATGATTATTGCCAAGTGGCCCCAACACCATTACCTCTCTCACCAAATCCTGTGCTCCACTGAGAATTAGATCTAAAATTGCCCCCTCTCTTGTTGGTTCCTGAACCAATTGCTCCATAAAACTTTTATTCCATCCAGGAATTTTATCTCTCTAGTATGCACTGATGTTTCACTTAACCAGTCAATACTGAGGTAATTGAAATTTCCTATTATTACTGCACTACTAGTTTGGTTAGCTTCCCTAATTTCTCTCAGCATTTCACTGTCCATCTCACTAATTTGACCAGGTGGACTGTAGTATACTCCTATCACTATACATTTCTCCAACACAGAAGGGATTTCTACCCATAAAGATTCTATTGTGCATTTAGTCTCATGCAGGATCTTTATCCTGTTGGTCTCTATGCCATCCTGGACATAAAGTGCCACCCTGCCACCAAGATGCTCCTCTCTGTCATTGCGATATAATTTGTACTCCAGTATAGAACTATCCTATTGGTTATCCTCTTTCCACCATGTGTCTGAGATGCCAATTAAGTCTATGTCAACATTCACTGCTATAACCTCTATTTCTCCCATCTTACTTCTTAGACTTCTGGCATTAGCATACAAACATTTCAAAGTGTGTTTTTTGTTTGTATATCCATTCTGCTTTTCATTTGGAATCTTTTTACTCAGGTGAGTTTTTAATTATAGAACATAAGAACATAAGAAAATGCCATACTGGGTCAGACCTAGGGTCCATCAAGTCCAGCATCCTGTTTCCAACAGTGGCCAATCCAGGCCATAAGAACCTGGCAAGTACCCAAAAACTAAGCCTATTCCATGTTACCATTGCTAATGGCAGTGGCTATTCTCTAAGTGAACGTAATAGCAGGTAATGGACTTCTCCTCCAAGAACTTATCCAATCCTTTTTTAAACACAGTTATACTAACCATATCCTCTGGCAACAAATTCCAGAGTTTAATTGTGCGTTGAGTAAAAAAGAACTTTCTCCGATTAGTTTTAAATGTGCCCCATGCTAACTTCATGGAGTGCCCCCTAGTCTTTCTACTACGTGAGAGACATTAGTTGAAAGATCGAGTGGTTGTAGAATCAAGCTTTCAACATCCAGGCTGTGAGGGATAGGGATGGCACAACCTGCCCTGGTTCTGAGTTATGAGAGTGGGAGCTGTGCCCAGGCGAACTGGTTCCTTGATCGAGATGTCGAGGAGTATGGGAAACCATACTTGTCGAGGCCAATACAGGGCTATGAATATCATTGACCCTTTGTCCTGTTGTAGTTTCACTAGTGTTTTGGTTATTACCGGTATCGGGGGATATGCATATAGAAGACCTGAGTTCCAGGGGGCGAGCAAAGGTGTCCCTGGCTAACTGGTTTCTCTGTTTGTGCAGGGAGCAGAATTTGTCCACTTTGTGATTCAGCTCAGATGCAAAAAGGTCCATTGTTGGAATATCTTGGTCGCTATGAAAGGATCCAGAGACTACTCGTGGGGTTGGAACTGACCGAGGCGATCTGCAACTATGTTGTGTATGCCTGCTAGATAAGTGGCCTGGAGAAACATGGAATGTGTGAGGGCCCAATCAATAATCTGCGCAGCTTCTTGGCAGAGGAGATAAGAGCCCGTACTCCTTGTTTGTTCAGTTACCACATGGCAACTGTGTTGTCTGTTTGTATGAGAACAGTCTTGTGTGAAAGGCAGTCCTTGAACGCATATAGAGCATAACGTATAGGTCGAAGCTCTAGGAAGTTGATCTGAAAGGTTGCTTTGAGTTTTGTCCAAGTACTTTGAGTCTGAAGATTGTCTAGATGAGCTACCCAACCTAAGATGGATGCATCGGTAGTTAAGGTCTTTTGTGGAACTGGTTGCTGGAAGGGTAGACCTGTTAGCAAGTTGTTCGTGTTCGTCCACCAGAGGAGCGATGAACGTAACTGGTGGGTTATGCGAATTGGAGACGACAGTGGTTGAATGGTTTGGAGCCATTGCGATCTCAAAGTCCATTGTGTTACTCTCACAGATAATCTGGCCATAGGGGTGACATGAACCATAGAAGCCATATGACCTAGCAGAGTGAGGAACTGATGGGCAGTTGCTGTTAGGCTTGTGTGCAGAGAGCTCGCTAAAGTGGACAGAGTCTCTGCATGGTCCTTTGGGAGGAAGGCCTTGGATACGGTTATATTCAATTCTGCTTCGATGAATTGTAGAGTGCGAGATGGTAGAAGGTGGGATTTTTTGTAATTGATTAGAAATCCCAATGAGTGAAGCAGATTGAATGTGCGTTTGAGAGAGTCGAGAGCTCCTTGCCTTGATTGATTCTTGATGAGCCAGTCGTCGAGATACGGGAATACATGTATGCTTTCCTTGCGTAGATGGGCAGCTGCCACAGCTAGACATTTTGTGAACACTCTTGGTGCTGAGGTAAGTCCGAATGGCAGTACTCGGTAATGAAAATGTTTGTGACCCACTAGGAAACACAGAAACTTGTAATGAGGAGGAAATATTGGAATGTGAGTGTAAGCATCTTGAAGATCCAGATAACAGAGCCAATCTCCTGTTTGAAGTAGGAGACGCATGGTGCGTAAGGATACCATCCTGAACTTTTCCTTTCATAGAAATTTGTTGAGTTTTCGAAGGTCTAAGATGGGTCGTAAACCTCCTCTTTTCTTTGGAATGAGGAAATAGCGGGAGTAGAATCCTCTGCCCTACTGAGGTCGGGGAACTGGTTCCATGGCCCCGGTGCTCAGGAGGGTGGATAATTCTGTTTGCTGAAGTGAGAAATGATTTTGTGGTACCCAAAACGAGCTTGGTGGGGTGTCGTTTGGTACTTTGAGAAAGTCCAGATGGTAACCTTGAGATATGATGGAGAGAACCCATTGATCAGAGGTGATGTGCGACCAATTGTGGCGAAAAAATTAGATCCGACTTCCTACAGGAAGGTTTGGGGTCGGGTTGGTGGAGAGGCTGCTGTCCTCTGGCAGGATTTCAAAATACTGATGCAGGGCTTGTTTGAGGAGGAGGTTGGGTCCTAGGTGCTCTTGGTTGTCTGGCTTGGCCTCTCTGGGCTGGTCTGGATGGCCTGCCCGGGTTGCTGGGGGATAATATCTCCATGGTCTATATTAGGGCTTTCTAGAGCCTTTCCTGGCTGGTCGACGTGTAGAAGACTGTGACTCTGGTGGAACAGAAGAAAGTTGACGTAGAGTCTCTGAATGCTCTTTTAGCTGTGTTACAGCATCCCGAACTTTCTCTCCAAAGAGATTGTCTCCTGCACAAGGAAGGTCCGCCAATTTTTCCTGAATTTCTGACCTAAGGTCCGAAGCTTTCAGCGCTGATTCCTGTTCAGCACTGATTCCTGTTGCAGCCATTCTGGACGATGTTTCGAAACTGTCATAGGCTGCACGGACCTCATGTTTCCCCGCTTCTAAGCCTTTATAAATGATATTATTGAAGGATTCTTGGAACTGCTGAGGAAGTGAATCTGACAGCTCTTGCATCTGTTTCCACAAATTGCGTTGATACTGAATCATATTGTTACGGCACTCACGCGATCCGGAGCGGCACGGCGCGAGGCAGGGTCCGTCCGGGGTCCGGGGCGCACTCGGGCAGCTTCCGCGACATCGGCAGCGCGGGTTCGCTAGTGCTGGGGGGACCCTCCATTTTGGCCTTGCTGAAATCGCGCGACGGCGAGGGGAGTCCCGCGCGATTCGGATCCTGGCCACGCCCCCTGACGTCAGACGCCGACGGAGTCCCTTTGCGCGGGAAATTGGAACTATTTAAGGGAGTGCAGTTCTCCTGTTTCCTGCTTCGGCCACGATTGTCTTTGAGCTTTCGCTGGATATTGTTTTGCTCGCTTCCTGACTAGACCCGGACTGTGCCTTGGATATTCTGCCTGCTGCCTGCCCTGTTGGATTATCTGCTGTGGTTCTGATTGCTCGCTGCCTGCCTCGACCCGGACTGTGCCTTGGATATTCTGCCTGCTGCCTGCCCTGTTGGATTATCTGCTGTGGTTCTGATTGCTCGCTGCCTGCCTCGACCCGGACTGTGCCTTGGATATTCTGCCTGCTGCCTGCCCTGTTGGATTATCTGCTGTGGTTCTGATTGCTCGCTGCCTGCCTCGACCCGGACTGTGCCTTGGATATTCTGTCTGCTGCCTGCCCTGTTGGATTATTTGCTGTGATTCCTGATTGCCTGCCGCCTGCCTCGACCCGGACTGTGCCTTGGATTACTCTGCTTACCGCCTGTCCTGACCCGGACTGCCGTCCAGTGCCTGCACTAATCCCCAGCGTCCCGAATACTACTACACTAGGTAAGCGGTCTAAACTGTGGTTCCACTATATCCGTCTGGTAACCGTAACAGTTGGCCGAAGCCATGGAGCCTGTGGATTTGACCGCCTTACAAGCCATTCCTGGAATGGCTAATAAAATCCAACAACAGCAGGGGGTCCTGGATCAAGTTACAGGGGTCCTGGACCGACTGGTCGCACGTATGGATGCCTTAGCCCACCTACCAACGGGACCCGCACCTAGCGCAGTGGTGACCCCTACCCCTGTCAGGGTACCACCACCGCCTCGTTTCAATGGAACTGCGGCATTATGTCGAGGATTTATTAATCAATGCAGAATGCATTTCTCTCTGCAACCTGCCTCGTTTCCCAACGATAAGACAAGGACTACTTTTATCCTCTCCTTGTTAGAGGGTCCGGCCTTAGCCTGGGCTTCCCCTCTATGGGAACGAGATGATCCTATCCTCAATTCTTTAGATCGGTTCCTTAAAGAATTTCGCCTGATATTCGATGAGCCAGGACGCTCGTCCTCTGCGGCTAATGATATCCTTCAGATAAAGCAAGGCTCCCGAACCGTTGGGGAATACGCCGTTCATTTCCGCACCTTAGCCACTGAACTTGCTTGGGGCGAGGAAAGTCTGACTGCCATCTTCCGTCAAGGCCTGGCGGAGAATATTAAGGATCAGATGGCAGGTAGAGATCCTCCAGAGACCTTGGAGGGTTTGATTCGACTCGCCATTCGCTTGGACTTACGTTTCCAGGAGAGAACTAGAGAGCGAGCCGCCACTCGGAGAAATTTTCGTTTGGCTCCAACATTTCAGCAACCGATGGTTGTTCCAGCATCTGGCCAGATGTCAACAGATACAGATGAGCCAATGCAGATTGATCGGGTTCGTCTGACTCCCGAGGAACGCAATCGAAGACGAGCCAAGAACCTTTGTTTGTATTGTGCAGGAGCCGGACATTTCCTGAACAAGTGCCCTAACAAACCGGGAAACTCCCGGACCTAGGTCGGGTAGGAGAGGCCTCCCTGGGTTCCACCACTCCCTCTCCACAAGTATTGTTACCTACAACCATTTGTTTAAACAACGAACCATTGCATCTGCAGGCATTCCTAGACTCAGGGGCGGCTGGCAACTTCATCCAGGAACTTCTGGTACAGAAATATCAGATCCCGGTGGAGTCCTTGGCCACTCCACTGTCGGTAACTTCTGTCTCGGGACGACCAGTGGGAATGCATATCACCCAGATTACCAGACCTGTGCTGTTACGTACCGGTCTCCTCCACCAAGAGAGCATTCAACTATTAGTACTCCCGTCATCTGTTAATCAGATAATCCTAGGATTACCTTGGTTACGCCTTCATCAGCCTCACATAGATTGGGCGTCTCTAGACCTTGCGAAATGGAGTCCATTTTGCTTTCAACACTGCCTCAAGAAGTTTCCAGAAATTCCACTGCAATCTACGCAACTTGTTAATGGAATACCACATTCCTATAAGGATTTTCAGGACGTTTTCAACAAGCAATACGCAGAATCTTTACCACCTCACCGCAAATATGATTGCTCCATTGAAATCCTACCTGGAAAGATTCCACCCAAGGGACGCACCTACTCCTTATCGGAACCTGAATCACTGGCTCTCCGCCAGTATATTGCTGAGAACTTGGAGCGCGGCTTTATACGACCCTCTACCTCCCCGGCTGGAGCCGGATTTTTTTTTGTTAAAAAGAAGGATGGGTCTTTAAGACCTTGCATCGACTACCGTGGTCTTAATTCTATCACCAGGAAAAACAAGTACCCCAATTCCTCTCATTTCGGAATTATTCGACCGCATTAAGGGGGCGCAAATCTTTACCAAATTGGACTTACGAGGGGCCTATAACTTGATCAGAATTCGGGAGGGGGACGAATGGAAGACCGCGTTTAATACCCATGATGGTCATTATGAATATTGCGTGATGCCCTTCGGGCTTTGTAATGCCCCCGCGGTATTTCAGGACATGATTAATGACATCTTCCGTGACCTTCTTTATTCCCATGTAATAGTATACTTGGACAATATTCTGATCTTTTCCCACTCCTTGTCTCAACATGTGCTTCACGTCCGCCAAGTCCTCCAACGTCTCCGTGACCATCGTCTGTTCGCCAAACTAGAGAAGTGTGTCTTTCATCAGCCGCAGTTACCGTTTCTCGGCTACATTGTCTCCAACAGGGGGTTGTCCATGGACCCTGCCAAGCTCAACGCCATCCTCAACTGGCCTCAACCGGTGGGATTGACAGCCTTACAAAGGTTCTTGGGCTTTTCCAATTACTACAGGCAGTTTATTCCCCATTTCTCCACTTTAGTGGCACCCCTCACAGCGCTTACGAAGAAAGGTGTCTCTATGCAGCCCTGGCCAGAAGAGGCGGTATTGGCCTTTCATCGTTTGAAGGAGGAGTTCACCACCGATCTCTGTCTCCGCCGTCCAGACCCGGCACGACCTTTTACTCTCGAGGTAGACGCCTCTGCCGTGGGAGTAGGGGCAGTGCTTCTCCAACGATCAGCAGAGGACCAGTGGGTAACATGTGCATTTTTTTCCAAAAAATTTACGCCTGCGGAACGTAATTACACCATCGGTGATCGTGAACTCTTGGCTATAAAATTAGCCTTTGAAGAATGGCGACACCTTTTAGAGGGAGCTCGCCACGTGATCACAGTCTATACGGACCATAAAAATCTCGAATATTTGGCTACTGCCCAGCGTTTGAATCCCCGGCAAGCCCGATGGGCACTTTTTTTTAGCCGGTTTTTTTTTCTGGTCCGCTTTCGGCCTGCCCTAAAGAATGTCCGCGCGGACGCTCTCTCCCGGAGCTTTGACTCTCTTGATGCTCCCGACCCTCCTCGCTTTCTCATCGACCCCGCCAGGATCCAAGTGGCTGCCGCATTCACGGTCTCTCTCGGTAAGACTGTCGTTCCCAAACGTCTCCGCTTACGGGTTCTTCGCTGGTCCCACTCTGCGCCTCTGGCGGGGCACCCTGGGGTTGCTCGCACCAAGGAACTCCTTTCTCGGCATTACTGGTGGCCTACCTGGGGGAGGGACGTCAAGAATTTTGTGGACTCTTGCCCCGTATGTGCGGCCCAGAAGACGCCTCGCCGGAGACCTTTCGGGTTGTTACAGCCGCTCCCTCCTCCCTCGGCTCCGTGGACCCATATTGCCACGGACTTTATTACTGATCTTCCTCCCTCCGCGGGGAATACTGTCATCTGGGTGGTGGTGGATCGTTTTTCCCGGATGGCGCATTTCATTCCTCTTCCTGGGTTGCCCTCCGCTCCTGAACTGGCTCGTCTTTTCTTGCACCATGTCTTTCGCCTCCATGGACTCCCTCTCGATATTGTCTCCGACCGGGGTGTCCAGTTCACGGCGCAGTTCTGGACTAATCTTTGTAAACTTCTACGGGTAAATCTTGCGTTTTCCTCCGCCTATCATCCTCAATCCAATGGCCTTACGGAGCGGACTAATCAATCGGTGAAGGCATTTCTCCGGGCCTACGTGAATCAACGGCAGGACGATTGGGCTTCTCTGTTGGTTTGGGCTGAGATTTCCCATAACAACCTTGTCCATCATGCTTCTGGTTGTTCTCCGTTCTTCCTGGTGTATGGCCGGCATCCGAACTTCCCTTTGCCTGTTCGTCCATCCTCTAATTGTCCGGCAGTCAACACTACCGTCGCCTCCATGTCCCGGTTATGGACTGCAACTCATGCCTTGTTGACTAAACACGCCGCTGCCATGAAGCGCCAGGCTGACAAGCGGCGGTCTCCGGCTCCTGCCCTCCGGTGTGGGGACCTCGTCTGGTTGAGTACTCGTCACCTTCGCTTGCGATTGCCCTCTGCTAAGTTTGCTCCGCGTTTCATTGGACCCTTCCCCGTCCAGCGGCGGCTTAACCCGGTTACTTATCAACTTTGTCTCCCGTCCTCTTTACGGATTCATAACGCATTCCATGTCTCCCTCTTGAAACCTGCCGTACTGTCCTGGCCTCATCGTCTGCAAAAGCCCACGCTCCCAGTTCTGCCTGAGGATGATCGCTACGAAGTTCAGGCTATCTTGGATTCCCGACGTGTGCGTGGGCGGCTCCAATACCTCCTCTCTTGGAAGCACTTTGGCCCGGAAGAAAACACGTGGGAGCCTTCTGGTAATATACGGGCCCCTCGGTTACTCCGGGCCTTTCATCGTCGTTATCCCTCCAAGCCTGGTCCTCCGGGGCGGAGGGGGGGGGCTTGCGGGGGGGGGTACTGTTACGGCACTCACGCGATCCGGAGCGGCACGGCGCGAGGCAGGGTCCGTCCGGGGTCCGGGGCGCACTCGGGCAGCTTCCGCGACATCGGCAGCGCGGGTTCGCTAGTGCTGGGGGGACCCTCCATTTTGGCCTTGCTGAAATCGCGCGACGGCGAGGGGAGTCCCGCGCGATTCGGATCCTGGCCACGCCCCCTGACGTCAGACGCCGACGGAGTCCCTTTGCGCGGGAAATTGGAACTATTTAAGGGAGTGCAGTTCTCCTGTTTCCTGCTTCGGCCACGATTGTCTTTGAGCTTTCGCTGGATATTGTTTTGCTCGCTTCCTGACTAGACCCGGACTGTGCCTTGGATATTCTGCCTGCTGCCTGCCCTGTTGGATTATCTGCTGTGGTTCTGATTGCTCGCTGCCTGCCTCGACCCGGACTGTGCCTTGGATATTCTGCCTGCTGCCTGCCCTGTTGGATTATCTGCTGTGGTTCTGATTGCTCGCTGCCTGCCTCGACCCGGACTGTGCCTTGGATATTCTGCCTGCTGCCTGCCCTGTTGGATTATCTGCTGTGGTTCTGATTGCTCGCTGCCTGCCTCGACCCGGACTGTGCCTTGGATATTCTGTCTGCTGCCTGCCCTGTTGGATTATTTGCTGTGATTCCTGATTGCCTGCCGCCTGCCTCGACCCGGACTGTACCTTGGATTACTCTGCTTACCGCCTGTCCTGACCCGGACTGCCGTCCAGTGCCTGCACTAATCCCCAGCGTCCCGAATACTACTACACTAGGTAAGCGGTCTAAACTGTGGTTCCACTATATCCGTCTGGTAACCGTAACACATATATAACTGATATGATGCAATTCTGGAAACCAACATGGACCCTTGAAACATTTTTTGGCCAAGGGTGTCCAGAAAATTTTGATCCTTCCCAGGAGGCGTAGATGAGTGTGGTCGGATCCTCTTCGATTTCTTTTGGGCCGACTCCACCACCACAGACTGTTGTGGAAGCTGAGTTTTCTGAAAACCTGGAAGATATTGCACCAGGTAAGTGGCGTCAGTCCGCTTGTTTACCGGTGGTATGGTACAAGAGTGTTCCCATAGTCTGTGCTGGAGATCCACGAGTACTTCATGTACAGGGATTGCCAGAACTTCTCTAGGAGGATCCACAAATTGAAAAACCTCTAGGGCTTTTTGTCTGGTGTCCACTTCTGTGGCTAACTGAAAAGGAATGGTATCAGCCATCTCTCTTACAAAATTGGAAAAACAGAGGTTCTCTGGAGGGGACTTTCTCCTCTCTTCTGGAGGGGAAGTATCCAATAAAATATCCTCCGATGAAGTATCGGTGTCTCCCTCATCCCAGGTGTCCGAAGAATGTCGTCGAGGAGGAGTGGAGTGAGGATGGGATGGTGGCATTGAAGGCATCGACGGTTTCATTGGTGGCATCGATGGAAGCAATGGCGAAAAGGAAGGTCTCAGATGATATATGCCCGATGGCCCTGGTATTGGTTCAGGCATCGGTAAATTCTTCAAGACATCGTCATCGCTAGGACTGGGAAGCGGAGTTTTTGATCCTAGTGGAAGAGGTTGAACCGGAATGGCACTGAGAAGAGCATCTAGCTTGGCGAGTATCGGCGCCAATAGTGTCAAGTCTGTCATCTGCTTTGGTGCGGGCATCGGTGCTGGTGATGGTACTGGCAGTGTGAAGCGACCAAGCGACTTACTTTTTTTTGCAGCCCTCCGGAGGAGACGGCCATCAGCAGAAACGGATCGCTGCTCCCGGCGAAGATGGACGCCTGCACGGGGGAAAGCGACCCCTGTGTGTGCAATTGGCCGCTCAAGACGTGACGTCACGACGTTTGGCGTCACGGCATGTGACGTCACGTCTTGAGCGGCCAATTGCACGCACAGGGGTCGCTTTCCCCTGTGCAGGCATCCATCTTCGCTGGGAGGCAGGGGAGGGGAGCCGCGATCCGTTTCTGCTGATGGCCGTCTCCTCCAGAGGGCTGCAAAAAAAAGTAAGTCGCTTGGTCGCTTCACACTGCCAGTTCTCTCTCCCCTCCTCCCGGAGCAAGGCTGCTTTTCGCGCCTTGCCTCGGGAGGAGGGGTGAGGGACTGGCCATCCCGAGCGTAGGATTGCCCGTCCTCTCTCCCCTCTCTCTCTTGCAACTTTTTTTTTCGATTTTTTTTGCTTTTGTTGCTTCGGGAGGAGGGGAGAGGATTGGGGCTGCCCCGGAGACCAGCACCCATGGACGCAGCCAGGGCAGGAGAGCGGGGGCTGAGGGAAAGTTTGCCGCCTACCCTTACCCTGCCTCTAACACAGGGGTAGGGGTAGGCGGTAAGTTAGCAGGTTAAACGGCAGGGTAAAAAAGGGATAGTCGGGGCGCGCGTTACTGGATGGTAGGGAATAGCTAATTCGATCGTTTGCATGCAATATACATGCCGCGTGCGGATGGGGTTGCCCGGGGATTTTAGGACGTGGTAGGAGTAGGTTAAAGGGGATAGTGTATCGCAGGAAGGGCTAACGTGGCCGGAAAGTGAGTAGAACGCGAGTTAGGAGCGGGGTAAACGCGGCCGCACTTTACTGGATCGATCTGACAGATACTCCATCTTGTGAGAATACCCGGGATTTACAGACATGTATACTCCACCGTGTGAGAATACCCGGGATTTACAGAGATGGATACTCCACCGTGTGAGAATACCCGGGATTTACAGACATGGATACTCCATGCCAGAATACCTTGAACTTACAAACACAGATACTCCACCTTGTGAGAATACCAGGGATTTACAGACACGGATACTCCACCGTGTGAGAATACCCGGGATTTACAGACATGGATACTCCATGCCAGAATACCCGGGATTTACAGACACGTATACTCCACCGTGTGAGAATACCCGGGATTTACAGACAAGGATACTCCACCTTGTAAGAATACCTAGGATTTACAGAGACAGATAATCCACCTTGTGAGAATACCTGGGATTTACAGACACTGATACTCCATCCTGTCAAAATACCCGGGATTTACAGACAAGGATACTCCACCTTGTAAGAATACCTGGGATTTAAAAATACGGATACTCCACCTTGTGAGAATACCTGGGATTTACTCCATTCTTCTTACTCTTAGTTTTGTTGTCATGTATCTAAGGGGGTTCATTCTTCTATTTGCGATATGCTGTTATTGTGGGCGTTACGGCATTATCACATGCGATAATCAGCGCATCAAAAACTGCGTATGCAAATTTTACATTTTTTCTGAAGAGGGAGGAGTTAGGGTGGGGTTAAGGCAAATTAGGGACTGGTAGCGCTGTGAGAGATGAAGTATCGCATGTTAGCGTGGGGAATTTCGCCAGAAATAGCTACAGCTTTCCCCAGGGCGCTATGGGGGAAAAGATTAGTAGCGCAGCCGATATCACAGCAGTCAATGCCACACCGCCGCGTTCCACGTTTTCCCGATGCGATGTGGCAGGCTGCAAATGTGCCTAGCCACGCCCCTTTTTCCAATGCAGTTGATATCTGTGCTATAAATGTAGCATTTTGAAAAATCTAGGCCTAAGTTATGTTCATATATAATATAATGTTTTATGTTTATGTACTACCGGTATGTATCACGGATGTAAATTATTTGATATATAGCTTAGCTGTGCTGCTGCTCTGTGTTTCTATACACTGTGGATCCCTTAAGGCTAGAGGACGGGAATGAAGAAAAGAGTGCACGAGAATAACTTGCTGATGCGCGGTTACTACCCTTAACCAATAAGCCTCAATGCTGTTGATGCATTGCTCTCTGCTTCAATGGCAAGACGGAACGGGGAATTGGACTCAAACAGCAACCAATAAGGGCCCTGAGTTTGACAGTCTGGGAAACTGATAAGTATAAAGGTGGCTTGTATGGCCAGCAGTTACTACCATAAGCTTGCTGGGCAGACTGGATGGACCATTTATCCTTTTCTTCCATAATCTCTCTGTGTCTGTTTCTATGCTTGAATATACCTTGAAACTTGTTGCTTAAACGTCCAGCTTTGAATATTGACCTCCCCAAGATTTACAGACACACATGTTCTACCATCCAATGATACCTAGGATTTTACATGTGTTGATACTCTGCCATCTGCTCACACCCAGGATTTATACTCCCATTCAAGAATACCCAAGATTTACAAACCAGATACTCCGCTATCTCAGGGGTATCCAGGGTTTGCAATCACAAATACTCTGCTATCCAAGGAATACCAGGTACGTACAACCATGGATACTCTACCTTCTCATAATGCCCAGGATTTGCAGACTATATAATACTCCACCAATCACTGATACCCAGGATTTACAAATACAAATACCCCGCCAGCTAAAGAATACTTGGGATTTACAATATTTTTCAGCACATCTCTAGTTCAAATTTTAGCAGGAATATGTAAGGAGGTTTTGGCCCCGACTGCTCATATAGTCTAAGGGTATTTAATGTGTTTTTGTTCTGTAGCAAATATCCAAAAAGTGAAATTGTTCTCTGCATTTCATGAGGGATTTGCCTGAAGCACTGTTGACGTCCCTGTGGGAGCTGACAGCCTGAATCTGGGACTGAAAATGAGACATAGACTTAATGTTTACTCTCGCTTGCTAACCCAGACTAACCCTATACACTCTGTCCTCTGCTTTTTCGGAAGCTGCTTGGAGCCACGGCCATAGAAGACAAGCTACAAGATGGAGTTCCCCAGACCATCGAAACGCTGACCAAAACTATCACACAGGGCTCCTTCACCGCGAAGCTAATAGCAGTGGGGAAAAAAGAAGACTGAAGAGAGACCCCTGTGGCTTGAGGGATCATGGCATGCTCAGTTGGCTCAGTGTGCCAATCAAAAGTTTCTAGAAACTTTGACACAAAGTTTTCCACGATAGGGCTCTATCCAGTGATGTCACCCATATGTGAGGACTATATCCTGCTTGTCCTGGGATAAAGATAATGTTATGAAATTTTTCTTTCGTAATAGAGTGAAATTGTTTTATGGGCAGAGAATATGGATATTCCCAGACCTGGTGAGGAGTACTCAACTCCTAAGGAACAAATTCTTGGTCTTAAGTAAAGAAGTAGTAGATAAGGGTGGGTTTTTCTTACTTAAATATCCTTGCAGGTGTGTTGTTAAATATGAAGGGAAAATTATTTGTTCACAGATCCAGACCACCTTAAGAGTCTTCTCGTAGATCAAATACCGGCTATTTAGTAGATAATAGGGGTAGCATTGCACTATTTCTTATAGAATTTTGTTTACTATAAAAATGTAAACGCTCTAAATATGAGGTTTCACTTAAATTTATCCTTGTAATTACAAATGACAAGATTTTTCTTGTAACTGCAGTTTTTGAAAATTCAATAAATAAAAAATAAAAAAAAAAAAGCAGTCTTTTTCACTTTGAGATACATTTCTAATAGTGTAACACTGAAAAGTCATTTGTTCATCCACTGGTAGTTTCCCTCAAAATACCTGTCTTATTTAAAAATGACTTTTCCCTATTCTGTGCTTATGGAAAAAAAATCTATATCAAATAAGATTCAATGTGTCTCAACCTTGATCTGAAAGGAATAAAACAGCATTCAGGTTCTATGGCTTCGCCGGAAATATAAACAAGGAAGTCAGTCAGTATCAAATGATTCCAGTTTTACTACTAATTCTATCAAGCCTAACCATTGCTCATAAGCCAGCACATTTCTACAGTGCTACTGGATGTATGCAGCACTGATGGTAGAAATTCATCTTAGATAAAGTAGTGAGGAAGAGAATGTTAGCACTTGAAAGCAAGTGAAAAAATATGTTCAGTTAGTTCAATAAAAGGTTATCACCATATATATATATATATGTATATATAGCAAATGTTGCTTACCTGTAACAGGTGTTCTCACAGGGCAGCAGGATGTTAGTCCTCACATAGGGGTGACATCATCAGGATGGAGCCCAATCACGGAAAACGTCTGTCAAAGTTTCCAGAACTTTGTCTGGCCCCTACTGGGCATGCCAAGCATGGCACTAACCCTGCAGCCAGCAGGGGTCCCCCTTCAGTCTTATTTTATAGCTACAGGCAGTGCCGAAAAAATAAAACAACAAAGCGTAACGAACCCAACACCGCGGGGCGGCGGGCGGGTTTCGTGAGGACTAACTTCCTGCTGTCCTGTGAGAACACCTGTTACAGGTAAGCAACATTTGCTTTCTCACAGGACAAGCAGGATGGTAGTCCTCACATATGGGTGAGTACCGAGCTGAGGATGTCTGAACATGCACCAAATGTACCCAACGGCGTGCAACAGGCACAACAAATGGGGTGGAATTTGGTAGAGGGCATCCGGAACCCAACCGGGCAGGCGGAAGGGTATTGGTACGTCACGTTGGAAACAGGTTACACAGGACAGACTGGCCGAAGATGGAATCCTGTCTTCCGGCTTTGTCCAAGCAATAGTGGGCTGCAAAAGTGTGGAGTGAGCTCCAGGTGGCAGCCCTGCAAATGTCAGGAAGCGGCACCGATCGTAGGTGTGTTACTGAAGTCGTCATGGCCCTCACAGAGTGTGCTTTAACACGGTCTTGAAAAGGAATGCCTGCTTGCTGATAACAAAAAGATATGCAGTCCGCCAACCAGGAGGAGAGAGTCTGCTTACCCACAGGTTGCCCTAATTTGTTGGGATGGAAGGAGACGAATAGCTGAGTGCTCTTCCTATGGGCAACTGTACGGTCTAGGTAGAACGCTAGAGCCCGTTTACAGTCGAGGGTATGCAGAGCCTGTTCTCCTGGATTGGAATGGGGCCTGGGAAAGAAGGTAGTAGTATGATGGATTGATTAATGTGAACTCCGAAACTACCTTAGGTAAGAACTTAGTGTGAGTGCGGAGTACCGCCCGGTCCTGCAGGAGTTTAGTGTAAGGCGGATAGGTAACTAGGGCCTATAACTCACTAACCCTGCGAGCTGAAGTGATAGCTAAAAGGAAAATCACCTTCCATGTGAGATATTTTAGGTCACAGGAGTGAAGAGGCTCAAATGGAGGTTTCATGAGCTGACCAAGAACCAGATTAAGGTCCCAAGAAGAGGCCGGAGGCCATAAGGTTGGCTTGATATGAAGCAAACCTTTAAGAAAACGTGTTACGAGGGGTTGTACCGATATAGGAACATCCCCGACACTTTTATGGAAGGCGGCTTCCGCACTGACCTGCATTCCGATTGAGGAAGTCTTCAGACCAGATTCCGATAAATGCCAGAGATAGTCCAGAAATCTCGGAATTGGACAGGAAAAGGGATCAAGGGACTGTGAAGAACACCATGATGTATACCTTTTCCATTTATAGGAATAAGACTTTCTTGTGGAAGGCTTCTGTGAAGCAATGAGGACACGAGAAACCGAATCTGAAAGGTTAAGTGGCTGAAAGATTAACCTTTCAACATCCATACTGTCAGGGACAAGGCCTGAAGATTGGGATGGCGTAGACATCCGTCGTTCTGAGTGATCAGAAGCGGGTCCTTTCCCAAGGGAATGTGCCTGCGGATGGAGAGATCCTGGAGTATTGGAAACCACACTTGGCGTGGCCAGTGAGGTGCTATCAGGATCATGGTTCCCTTGCCTGACAGAGGTTCACGAGAGTCTTCAAGAGAAGAGGAAGTGGAGGGAATGCATAAAGCAGACCGGCTGCCCACGAGAGGGAGAATGCATCTCTGGGCTGAGAGCGCTCGCTCCGAATGAGGGAGCAGTAATTGTCTACTTTGTGGTTCTGAGGGGACGCAAAGAGGTCTATTTGGAGATATCCCCATTGCTGGAAGAGAGAGGTCACTATTGAGGGATTGAGCGACCACTCGTGCGGTTGGAAGACCCGACTCAGTTTGTCCGCCAAGACATTGTCCACTCCTGGCAAGTAGGTGGTCCTGAGGTACATCGAGTGGGAGAGCCCTTCCGCCCAAATCTGAGCGGCCTCCTGACACAGAAGGAAGGAGCCTGTGCCTCCTTGTTTGTTTATGTACCACATGGCCACCTGGTTGTCCATCTGAATCAGGATGACGAGATTTGATAGGTAATCCTGAAAAGCTCTGAGAGCATATCGCATTGCTCGAAGCTCCAGGAAATTTATCTGGTGTTTGGCTTCCTCTGGAGACCAAGATCCTTTACATGAGCTCCCCAGCCGAGGTTGGATGCATCGGTGGTGGGAATGAGTTGAGGATCTGGTAGATGAAAAGGCAGTCCCTGGAGGAGATTGTTCTGATCTTTCCTCCAGGCGAGAGACAGACAGAGTGCGTCGGTGATGTGGACAATGGTTGACAGAGGCTGAGTCGCTTGAGTCCATTGTGAACGTAGAGTCCAATGCATGACTCTCATGGCCAGGTGGGCCATTGGAGTGAGATCGACTGAGGACACCATGTGTCCGAGAAGGACAAGGAATTGCCGAGCAGTTGCTGTATACTGAGACTGCAACTGGTGAGCGAGAGACACGGGGGTTTGTACTCATTGTTGAGGTAGGAAGGCTTTTGCCTGTAAGGTGTCCAAGTCTGCCCCAATGAAAGACAAGGTTTGAGATGGGACTAAAAATAATTTCTCGTAATTGACAAGAAATCCTAGAGAGATTAGAGTGTGTAGGGTCAAATCCAGGGACGATCGAGCGGCTTGCTGGGTTGGGGCCCTGATTAACCAGTCGTCTAGATAGGGGTAGACGTGAACACCTTCTTTCCTGAGGAAGGCTGCGACAACTACGAGACTTTGGTAAAGACTCGTGGTGCCGATGCTAGGCCGAATGGAAGCACCCGGTATTGATAGTGCTTTGGGCCTACTAAAAACCGGAGGTACTTGCGATGAGCTAGAGCTATCGCAATGTGGGTGTATGCGTCCTGGAGGTCTAGAGAGCAGAGCCAGTCTCCTCTTTGTAGAAGAGGTAGAAGTGAGCCCAAGGTTACCATTTTGAACTTTTCCCACTGGAGGTTCTTGTTGAGGGCACGTAGGTCCAGAATTGGACGAAGGCCCCCGGATTTTTTGGGGATCAAAAAGTACCGGGAATAGAACCCTAGGCCTTGTTGCGAAAGAGGAACGGGTTCTATTGCTCTTAACTGGAGAAGAAGGGAAACCTCCTGCTCCAGAAGGACAGAGTGGTCGGCTAGTCTCCACGCTTGTAGCGGTGGGAAGTCCGGTGGGACAGCAAGAAAATTCAGATGGTAACCCTGAGCAATGATTGCCAGCACCCATTGGTCGGTTGTGATTGTTTGCCACATTCCATGAAAGTGGCATAGTCAACCTCCCACCGGTATGCTTGGCAAAGGAATTAGGCTGCTGCTCTCCAAGTGAAAGTCAAAAGCCTGAAGCAGGCCCCGGCTGGGGAGCTGCTTGTGACTTCTGTTTGCGAGGCTGAGATTTATGATAAATCCTCGTCACTCGGGTCCTTGTCGGTGGAGGATAGTACTTCCTTGGCCGGAAGAATTACTTCTTAGAGTCCTTCTTGGACGGCTGTCTAGACGGGAAGTCAGAAGGTATCGATGAGAGCTGTTTGATGGACTCATGATGATCCTTTAACTCAGCCACTATTTGCTGAATCTGTTCACCGAATAGATTGTCACCAATACAGGGGAGGTCGGAAAGCCTGTCTTGTACTTCTGGGCGAAGATCCGAAGACTTGAGCCAGGCCCAGCGCCGTGCCGAAATGGCAGTTGCAGACACTCTAGTGGAGGTGTCGAAGATATCATAAGTTGCTCATATCTCATGCTTTCATGCTTCAAAGCCATTATTGACAAGGGTTTGAAGATGTTCTTGGAATTGGTCAGGCAGGGTTTCAGAGAAGTTCTGTATTTGCTTGAAGATGACCCTATTGTATTGGGTCATGTACAGTTGATAAGAAGCAATTCTAGAGATGAGCAGGGCCCCTTGGAACACTCGTCGACCAATATTGTCTAGGAACTTGTGTTCCTTGACAGGAGGGGAAGAGGAGTGTGGCTTCGTTCTTTTTGCTTTCTTCTGAGCTGACTCTACCGCAACTGAGTGGTGGTCAAGCTGAGACTTTTGAAAGCCCGGGGCTCACTGTACTAGATAAGTAGTGTCAGCTTTCCTGTATACTGGGGCGATGGATCCAGGATTTTCCCAGTTCTTTTTGAGGAGGACAAGGAGAACTTGATGAATGGGAATAGAGGTGATCCCTCTATTCCCTCTATGGGAAAAGAGGGAATAGAGGTGATCACTCCAGGAATTGGAGAAGCTCCATCATCTGGTGCCTATCATCTTGCTCCATCTGAAGCTGAAAAGGGGCCATCTCAGACATTTCCTTCACAAAATTAATGAAAGAGAGGTCCTCTGGAGGAGAACGCTTTCTACTTTCAGTAGGAGAAGGAGGAGAAGGTAAATCATCGGTGTCTGTGGAGGTATCATCACCCCAAGTGTCATAAGGATCAGAAGGCTGACCTGTAGGACGTGAGGGGGGTTGGATACCCGAAGGGCCCGGCTGAGGCTCCGAGAAAATCAAAGGAATCACCGAGGGCACCGCGGACACCCTGGGGGGCATCGGTGCCGGCATCGAAGGCGCCGATGTGCGTATCGCCCCCGATGAGTGAATCGGTGGCGAGGGATGGCATGGCGTCAATGGCTGAGGCACTACCCCCGAAGGAGGAATGCGGAACGGTGTTTCTCCTCCCGATGAAGCAGTCATCGGGGAGCGCACCGGAGCCAATGGAGACCCGGGAATCACCGGTGGAAGGGCAGTCATGAGCGCCTCCGTCCGGGATAGCAGCGGTGCCAGCGCTGCTGGAATCGGGTCGGTGACCGGTTCCACTCTCTGTGCCGGTGTCAGAGGGACCTGGAGTCGTTGCATCGCTTTGTCGATGGCCTCCTGGACCAGCCGGTTCAGTTCTTCCCGGAGACCTGGGGCAATCAGCTCCGGCTCCGTGACGGAAGAGGGAGGCTGAGGCACAGTCGAAGGGACCACCTTTACAGGTGGAATCGCGACTCCCAAACCCCGATTGGGTGAGGGTGGCCTCGATGTCCTGGTCGCAGGAGTGGTTGGTGCCGCTCCTGGACGGGGATTCTTCGACGGTAGCTCGGGCGGTAGTGAGGTCGATGATTTCGCTCCCTCGACGGTCCGAGACTTACGATGCCGATGGCGATGCTTCTCCCTACGATCCCCTCGATCTTGAGGGGGAGAGACGGGAGTCGATGGCCGTGAAGACGTCGATGGCCGGCGGTCAACGGACGGTTGTCGATGGTGATGCGACTTCGACGGTGCCGGTTCCGAGGACATCGATGCGATGGATGGCATCGGGGTGTGAGCACAGAAGAGGAGTCCCATCTTCTCCACTCTGGCTTTGCGACCCTTAGGTGTCATGAGGGCACACTTGGTGCAAGTTAGGACATCATGCTCACGGCCTAAACACAGAACACAGAATCCATGAGGGTCTGTGATAGACATGGTACGAGTACAGTCCGGGCACCGACGAAATCCCGAAACCATGGCCATAGAAAAATCGAGCCACGGTACGGTCGACGGCCAGTAGGCCGCGAGGGCCAAACTCGACGGTAACAGATGAAAACGGTGAAAAAACTTACCGGAGTACCGCGGTCGAAGAAAGTGAGGGGGGGGGGGACCCCTGTGGGGCGAAGTATTTTTAATTAATTCCGTTAGGAAAATTCCTGTCAGGAATCAGTTCAGAGCTCCTAAACCGCGAGGCTACTGCTGCGCGGAAAAAAGAAGACTGAAGGGGGACCCCTGCTGGCTGCAGGGTTAGTGCCATGCTGGGCATGCCCAGTAGGGGCCAGTCAAAGTTCTGGAAACTTTGACAGAAGTTTTCCGTGATTGGGCTCCATCCTGATGATGTCACCCATATGTGAGGACTACCTTCCTGCTTGTCCTATGAGAAATATAGTTTTCATTCAGTTATTATTGATTTGATATGTTTCATACAATTTAAAGGGCATAAGTCTTTTCAAGTCTGTTCTAATACATTGTGCTATCATAATGTAAAGATAAAAAGTTTGCTATCCTTACATCAATCCACTAAAACACAAATTGCACCTGATTAAAATTTATTACAGTTCACACTATGGCATTATTTTCAATTAACTACTCTAATCCATAAAGCAGTTAATAGTTTTACTATTTATTTCCTTATTGCATTTGTAATCCACATATTCCGAAGCAAATTTGGACATTGTGGCTTACAATAAACAAACATAAGCATAATGATCATTTAACATAAAACAAAGTTAAAATTAAAATGCATTAATTTAACTCCTTACTAAAAACTAAATCATAAAGATAAATAATTTATAAACCTATCTAAAAAATAAATTACAGGAAAAATAGTATGTAGTGTAACACTAACTAAGAGAAACTAGCCTAGTGGTCACACATTTGAAAGTTTTGCAGTATTTATAATCTTACAATACTATTTTGGAGTTTTGTTAAAAAAAAAAAAAAAAAAAAAGATAGAATCTAGTCTAAGGGTGCTATTTTTCTTTTTATATACAATAGTTTATTATTTTAAAAGACCATAAAGGTGAGTGATTTCTCCTTAAACCTGTAGAAAACATTGTGGTTATGCTTCTTTTGCTTAGGTTCTAAGTTATTCAATTATCTGGGGTTTTCATATTTGTTTTAAGTATAACTTTTTTTCAAATCTATGAAACACATTGATTCTGGTTCATCTTCTAAAGGATACTAAATTATAATGTAGTAATAAGACTGTTTATGGTTTAAGAAGGCTAAGAGTTTGGGGTCTCTGGCTAGATCCTATCCTACACATTAGACCTAACTGGTTAAACTGACCTGTTTAGAATATAGTAGAAGACCTGGCAATGTGAACAACTCCCTTGCTGACTTACAGTTGCTGCCTGCTCTTCAGTTTACTGCTACTCACCCTATATGTGGAGAGATCTATTCGTAGTGAATTATGCAGCTGATCCAGAAGTTTAACAAATCTCTCTTTCTGTGTGTTAAAGGAAGAAAATACATTATAAAATTAGTCATGAAAAGGTATACACATTGTAATGTTAACAAAAAAATTCAAAAATTAAATATTTTTGAAAACAAAATGAATAAAGTAAGATTTGACCAGACTGACAAGAATAGAAATAAGAAACAGAAATTTTCAGGGACATGTTCAACTTTCACTTCAAATTTTTATACTGTTGTCAGGAGAGGCTCAAGGCAATCTGCTGCTTGAGGCAAAGGATGAAATGCGGCTCCCCCCCCCCCCCCCCAATGGCCCGGTGCAGGTGAAATCACCGAGGGGCAGGGCAGTTGATAATCAGAACATAAGAAAATGCCATACTGGGTCAGACCAAGGGTCCATCAAGCCCAGCATCCTGTTTCCAACAGTGGCCAATCCAGGCCATAAGAACCTGGCAAGTACCAAAAACTAAGTCTATTCCATGTTACCATTGCTAATGGCAGTGGCTATTCTCTAAGTGAACTTAATAGCAGGTAATGGACTTCTCCTCCAAGAACTTATCCAATCCTTTTTTAAACACAGCTATGCTAACTGCACTAACCACATCCTCTAGCAACAAATTCCAGAGCTTAATTGTGCGTTGAGTGAAGAACTTTCTCCGATTAGTTTTAAATGTGCCCCATGCTAACTTCATGGAATGCCCCCTAGTCTTTCTACTATCCGAAAGAGTAAATAACCGATTCACATCTACCCGTTCTAGACCTCTCATGATTTTAAACATCTCTATCATATCCCCCCTCAGCCATCTCTTCTCCAAGCTGAAAAGTCCTAACCTCTTTAGTCTTTCCTCATAGGGGAGCTGTTCCATTCCCCTTATCATTTTGGTAGCCCTTCTCTGTACCTTCTCCATTGCAATTATATCTTTTTTGAGATGCGGCGACCAGAATTGTACACAGTATTCAAGGTGCGGTCTCACCATGGAGTGATACAGAGGCATTATGACATTTTCCATTTTATTCACCATTCCCTTCCTAATAATTCCCAACATTCTGTTTGCTTTTTTGACTGCCGCAGCACACTGAACCGACGATTTCAATGTGTTATCCAATTTATTGGCATGTCCTAAGTCCACACTCCATTTTTCAATCTCCCCCGATGTTCGCTTACTCTAGGGGAACTAATATAAAGCAGCATATAGTAAGGGTTGTTTCTCCAACTAAACCAAACAACATAGTAGGACAAACTCGATGTGGGAAATGCATGTTTTGTGCACAAGCACTCACAGGCACAGAATGGATTGACCATAACAGTGGCATTATAATATGTAGAAAACAAAATGATGACTGCAACACAAATTATGTATGGAATTATGTATGGAAATGTCGTGTCATCATGATCTTATAGATCGGTATAGACGTTTTTGTTAACAGTCTTGATTTCTTTTTTGAGGAAAGTCGGTATATAAAAACATGTAAATAAATAAAAATAAATAAACTATGTTGTCTATGGCATATCATGCCCATGTCAGTTGACATATGTTGGACGTACTACACGCAAAATCTGCACCCGTTTAACCGAACATAAAAGTCTTATCAAAAACAAAGATCCCAAAGCACCAATTGTACCACACTGCATCGCTTCTAATCATTCCTTTGAGGACCTTAAAGGGATGATTTTTGAATATGTTCCTCACTCGTGGCATGGTGGGAATAGACAATCCATCTTCAACTTCAAAGAGAACCAATGGATTTTCCGGCTACAATGCATTGAATCATCTGGCTTGATTGAAAAAGTTGAGTGGTTTTCTTTGATTTAACTTTTCATTTAAGTCCTTTTTTCCTTTTTTGTTGTGCAATATGGCTCCCTGATGATGTATATACCCATTTTTGGAGTTCTATGCTTCCCCAGCCTTTTTCAAATGGCCGCTGCATGACATACAATACCTTATTTGGATATATGCACGTCATTTCCGCCTGTCAATCCTCTAAAATCGGTGGGATTTTTTGCTTTAAATGTCAGCGTTTTTCAGCGGCTGACTGTCAATGGTAGACTCGATGGACGCAGCAGATTTTCATCACGCATGTAAGTTTTGAATGTTGAGGATCTTCACATAAACCTCGTTCACTCGGTAAAAGTTCACTGATTGATTGTCTAAATATTTCTCTTCAGCATTCATGAAGTCTCGATCTCAACGTTTCATTGACCTTCTGAACTGAAATCAAGTAGGTGTCTATACAAGACTTGTTCCGCCGTTACTTAGATGAAACACATCATTGAAAGGGTTTTTTTATTACATTATTATTTCAGGTTTCCCACTAGTCACAAGTTGACAGCATCATGCACACCATGTCTCCCTGAAGAAGTATCGTCTTCCAAAACATTGCAATGTCGGATGGATAGCACACTGACAGCATAAGATATTCTATGAATGTGCCTGGCATCATCTCATTGTGAAACACAGATTGGTAACAAACATTTATTACCAGTCCATGCTTTAAAGTGGATTTATACCTGAACATATGAAAGCTTCTAAAGGAAGAACCATTTACTCTGGGTCACCAATGATTAAAACTCTAGCGTCTCTTAGAGCTGTGCTTAAGAGCGTGTAGCCTTCAGAGGCACTGTATGAGGTTTCTCCAGAGTTTAAACAAATATTCACCCTAATTTCTCTGAGCTGGATTTATTATAATGTTGAGCTCCAAAAGGAACCATTTATTTAGTTTTTGGGAGTCAGGCAACTACAAGGTAACACTGTTTGCCACTCTTTTCTTCTAAGCTATCAATATTTTTTCATTATAGTGAATGTAGTAGCCTATATTTATCATATAGAATGCTAGTTGCTTTATGCTAGAAGCAATCCATGATGTGCACATGGTACAGTAACCCACTAGGGTGTTGCTAATCAACTGTGTAATACTAAAAACTGCCTGCATACATGTATATCTTATGTTCATACATGACTAGCTATAATTTTCCTGTAATATGCTATAGACTGCAACTTTTTTGCAGTCCTGTGCTAGAACACTGACCATCAATACTGAATTGTGGATGCACGACTGACCTTTTAACTGGCCATTGTAATTGATTACAATTACAAAGGCAGTACAATGGCAGTACATTTACAATTCAAAGGCAATCACATAGAAGGAAGAAAAGCTGAAGAAAACAGAAAGGTGAAAAATCATTTTTTCCCATTAAAAGTTTTTCTATTGCTTTATTTTTTATGACCAATTCAAAATGAGACAGTTAAAAGCCGATTAGTGTCCTTTGAAACCAGCGTACTAGCCTCCATAGAGGCAGGCATCTCCAACATTGCCTGCCAACCAGATTCCTTCTCCACGCTCAAAGCGTCCTCTCCCCTTGCTCTCCAAAGGCAGTCTCTCAGGTTTCCCCCGGCTCTTGCCCTGGTGTCATTTCACCAGCGCCGGGGGGAGACGGTGTATCTGATGCTCCAGGGCTTAGTGAGATCTCCTCGACCTGGAGGTCTAGGGCCTCTCCCCTCAGCGGTTCTCATATCGGGAGTAGTTGGAGGCACATCAAAACACTCCGAAATGCTCCTCTGTGTCGTATCCACACTAGAGTTAATTGAAGGAAGCTTTAACTTTGCTTTTCTTTTCATGTGTGGCATATTAGTAGTCAAATAAGAAATATTTTCAGCAAGAAATTAAACTTGAGAACCAGAGCAGAGCGATCGCGTGACGTTCAACGGGCAGCCATTTTGTCTCCCAAATACATGTTTATCTTATGTTCATACATGACTAGCTATAATTTTCCTGTAATATGCTACAGACTGCAGCTTTTTTGCAATCCTGTGCTAGAACACTGACCATTAATACTGAATTGTGGACGCCCGACTGACCTTTTAACTGGCCATTGTAATTGATTACAGTAATCAGTTCAAAGCAATCACACAGAAGGAAGAAAAACTGAAAACAGAAAGGTGGAAAATCATTTTTTTCCCATTAAAAGTTTTCCTATTGATTTATTTTTTATGACCAATACAAAATGAGACAGTTAAAAGCCTGTTTGAATATTTATGCCAACAGAACATGTCACTTAAGTCATGAGGTACCCTTGATATCCTGGAACAGTCTTATTATGCATATTTGCTTCTACTTTACCACTTTACATTAAAAATAGTAAATCAATTTGAAAGCAACATTACTAAGACAAAATCAAATACCATAAAACATACCCCAAAATTTGAAGCTGAAAAACGATCTGAGGCAGATACATTAGTGGATGCTGTGGTGTGTGCATAATAGGCGTTAATGTTGGCCAGTAGGGTGCTCATCACTGCTGGTACTCCAGGACACATGTATTTGGATGATAGGCAAGCAAAGTGTCTGAAAATCACAAGATACTCCAGTCACCTAAGCTTCATACAACAAGGACTAATTATGGATCTTGGAAAATGAAAGTCATTAACACTTCACTATTAATGTTATATTCCAAATCGATATACATGTGAAGGCTGACGGTGCAATGCAATATTCCATTATTTCTTAAAACTCTTTCAAGTTTGCTTGATGTGCAAATATACCCTATGGGCCTGATTTTCAAAGACATTTACACTCTTAAAACTGGGTTTTACATGTGTACATGCACTTTGGGCCGGATTTTCAAAAGGTTACGTGCTCTGGGCCTATTTAAAAAAGGCCCGGGGATGCGTGTAAGTCCCAGGGCATTACTAAAGGGGTGGTCCGGGGGCGGGGAGGTCCGGGGGTGGGGCAGGGCCAGAGGCCTCCGACACAGTGGCTATTGCCGCTGTGTCGAAGGATCGCATGCCGGCAGGTGTGCCCGGAGGCAGGCGCAAAAGGTAAAATAAAAATTTGGGAGTGGGGGTTAGAGTAGGGCTAGGGGGGGAAAGGTTATGGGAATGGGTGGGAAGGTCAGGTTAGGGGAAGGGGGAAGGCAGCACTAACCCCTGATTTTATAACTTGCGTGTGCCTGCGCAAGTTATAAAATCGGGTGTACATGTGTGTGCGCCGGGTAGCGTACGCACATGTATGCCGCGTGCGTTCCTTTTAAAATCTACCCCTTTACTCATATAGCGGGCTTTTGAAATTGAAAATTTCTACAATATATGCCATTGAATTGTTCATAGGTTTTAACTGCATTAAGTGCACTTAATGTAGGTAAATGGTTTTGAAAATTGCTATGATAATATATTACATTTACATGCGTAACGTCTTTGAAAATTCACCTGTATGGAAACAAATTCACCTGGCAAACCTTAGCCATTGCTTCACTGGAAATTATAAAACCATTTATTGCTAATTAACATGCACTTCTTCATCTTGCTTGCAAGTCCAATAGTTCTGAGTACAATGGCCTTTATCTTCAGGTGTACATCTTACCTGCAGACACAGTTCAACCCCACATCTGACTCTCACAACATGATGCAAAACATATACATCCAGTAGATTCCAAAACTCAATAAACCATTTCTTATTTCCCAGCAATCACTGCTTCATATTTTTGTGTAGACAAACTATATTCCACCATGTCATAAGTTTGGGACACATATCGTGTATTTATGTTTGCTATTGTATATTTAAATTTGCTACTGTGTATTTAAGTTTGCCTTCTCCTTCATGCCTGATGCTCTCCTTTTCCGTGCATCTTCGCACCTCCCAGTTATTCATGACTCTGTTTTTTGTAACTGCTCTTTTCCTACTTCGTTCTCCCCTGTTACATGTAAACCAGCATGATATCTCTGATGATGGTCGGTCAAGAAAAAAACAGTAAATAAATAAAAAAATGTCTAAATCAGAATATTCTCAATATTGTTCTAATCAAGGAGGATTATTTTTAGGGAAAGAGCAAGTAAAAGAACAGAAAAATATATTGTAAAATCATATCTGACATCCAAATGATAATGACCAAAGATATGTGCCTTTGAATAAGTTTATCATTCTTAATTCTTGACTCTTCAAGCAAGTACAGGGAGATGGGGTTAAGGAGGAGGGAAACCCACTGGACACCAGGGATTCTGATCTATTTTGGAAAGCAGAGTTGCTTACCTGTAACAGGTGATCTCACAGGACAGCAGGATGTTAGTCCTCACATATGGGTGACATCATCAGGATGGAGCCCAATCACGGAACACTTTTGTTAAAGTTTCTAGAACTTTGACTGGCACCCACTGGGCATGCCCAGCAATGCACTGACCCTGAATCCAGCAGGGGTCCCCCTTCAGTCTCTTTATATAGCAAAAAGTGTGAAAAATAAAATAAGAAAACGTAAACGAACCCAACTCCGCGGGGTGGTGGGTGGGTTTCGTGAGGACTAACATCCTGCTGTCCTGTGAGAACACCTGTTACAGGTAAGCAACTCTGCTTTCTCACAGGACAAGCAGGATGGTAGTCCTCATGTATGGGTGAGTACAGAGCTGAGGATGCCTGAGCAAAGCACCAAATGTACCCAAAGACATGCAACAAGCACAACAGGGGTGGAAATTTGGTTAGGAGGGCATCCTGAACGGGTTGGTGGAAGGATGTTGGGAAGTTAAACTGAAAACAAATTGCGCAGAATAGATTGGCCAAAGATGGAATCCTGGGTGCCAGCCTTATCCAAGAAATAATGGGCTGCGAAAGTGTGGAGGGAACTCCAAGTAGCAGCCTTACAGATATCAGGAAGCGGCATCGAACAGAGATGCGTCACTGATGTCGCCATGGCCCTGACAGAGTGTGCTTTTACACAGTCTTGTAGCGGAATGCCTGCTTGCTGGTAGCAAAAAGAAATGCATTCCGCCAACCAGGAGGAGAGGGTCTGCTTTCCCATAGGATTTCCCAATTTGATGGTATCAAAAGAAACAAACAATTGAGTGGATTTCCTGTAGGCCAGAGCACATTTGCAGTCCAAAGAATGCAGAGTCTGTTCTCCTGGGTTCGAATGGGGCCGGGGAAAAAAGGTAGGCAGGATAATAGATTGGTTAATATGAAATTCCGACATTACCTTCCACAAAAATTTAGGGTGAGTGCGGAGCACTATCCTGTCATGCAGAATTTTAGTGTAAGGTGGGTAGGTAACTAATGCCTGTAATTCACTAACTCTGCGAGCAGACATGATCGCCAGAAGAAAAACTACCTTCCAGGTGAGATAGCGGAGATCACAGGAGTGGAGACGCTCAAATGGAGGTTTCATGAGCCATCCCAAAACAACATTAAGGTCCCAAGCAGGGGCAGGAGGGCGTAGTGGAGGTTTTAAATGGAGCAAGCCTCTGATGAAACGTGATACTAAGGGTTGTGTTGAAATGGAGACATTACCTACACCCTTATGGTACTCAGACATTGCACTAACATGCACCCTGATAGAAGAAGTTTTAGGCCTAACTCTGACAGGTGCCAGAGGTAGATAGGAACCTTACAGTGGAACAAGTGAAGGGGTCTATGGACATGGAAGTACCCCAGACAGTAAACCTCTTCCTTTTAGAGCGATAAGACCTTCTCGTTGAAGGCTTTCGTGAAGCCAGCAGGACTTGGGATACAGACTCTGAAACGTTAAGAGGTTGGAGTATTAACCTTTCAACATCCAGGCCATCAGAGATAGAGTCTGGAGGTTGGGGTGATGCAGGTACCCTTCGTTCTGAGTGATTAGAAGGGGATCCTTCCTCAGAGGAATGTGTCTGTGTACTGATAGGTTCTGGAGGATTGGAAACCACACCTGGCATGGCCAATGGGGAGCTATCAGAATCATTAATCCTTTGTCCTGCCGGAGCTTCACGAGAGTCTTTGAAATGAGAGGAAGTGGAGGGTACACATAAAGGAGACCGCTGGCCCAGGAGAGAGCGAAGGCACTTCTTGGTTGCAAGTGGTGACTGCGAATGAGAAAGCAGAAGTTGTCTACTTTGTGGTTGTGTACTGACGCAAAGAGGTCTATGCGAGGGTAACTCCAACGTTGGAATATCGCATCTGCTCCATGGGGTTGAGAGACCACTCGTGCAGATGGAAAGTGCGACTCAGCTTGTCAGTCAACACATTGTCCACTCCCGGCAAGTAGGTTGCTTTGAAGCACATCGAGTGGGAAAGGGCCCATGCCCATATCTGTGCAGCTTCCTGACACAGAAGGTAGGAGCCCGTTCCCCTTTGTTTGTTGATGTACCACATTGTAACCTGATTGCCGGTTTGAATCAGGATGGCTTTGTTTGATAGGCAATCCTGAAAGGCCTTGAGGGCATATCTGATCACCCTTAGCTCCAGGAAATTTATTTGGTGTTTGGCTTCCTCTGGAGACCAGGTTCCCTCAGTCTGCAGGTCGCCTACATGTGCACCGCACCCAAGGTTGGATGCGTCTGTTGTTAAGGTGATTTGAGGATCTGGAGCCTGAAATGGAAGGCCTTGAATGAGATTGGAGTAGTGCATCCACCAGGCTAGTGACAGACTGAGCTGTTTGGTAACCTGGACACTGCTGGACATTGGCTGACAAGCTTGAATCCACTGGCATTTTAGGGTCCACTGCATCACTCTCATGGCTAGGTGAGCCATCGGAGTGACATGCACCGAGGATTCCATTTGACCCAACAGTATGAGGAAGTGCCGAGCAGTTGAAGATACTTGAGACTGTAGTTGATGTGCCAGAGATGCCATGGTGAAAGCGCGATCCTGGGGGAGGAAGGCTTTCGCCTGTACAGTGTCTAGGTCGGCCCCTATAAAGGGTAGGGTTTGGGATGGAACTATCTTGGATTTGAGATAGTTGATTAGAAACCCTAAGGAGATCAGGGTGTTGATAGTGAGATGCAGGGAAGTTAGCGTGCCCTGCTGAGTCGGAGCCCTTATCAACCAATCGTCGAGAAAAGGGTAGATGTGCACACCCTGATTCCTGAGGAAGGCTGTGACCACCACCAGGCACTTGGTGAATACTCGTGGAGCAGACGCCAGGCCGAATGGTAGTACACAGTACTGAAAATGATGAGGGCCGACTAGGAATCGCAGGAATTTGCGATGAGATGGTGTGATTGAGATGTGTGTGTATGCGTCCTGAAGATCCAGAGAGCATAGTCAATCTCCTCTTTGCAGAAGAGGAAGTATAGAGCCCAAGATTACCATCTTGAATTTTTCTCTTTGCAGAAATTTGTTTAGTGCACTGAGGTCCAGTGTTGGGCGTACGCACCTGACTTTTTTGGTATTAGAAAATACTGGGAATAAAATCCCTGTCCCTGCTGGAAGAGGGGTACCAGTTCTATTGCTCAAGATAGGAGGAGGAATGAGACCTACTGCTCGAGCAAAGAGAGTGATCGGACTTTCCCCACATTGGCCGAGGTGGAGAGTCTGCTGGAACAGTCAGGAAATTTAGGTGGTAACCTTGGGTGACTACTGCAAGTACCCACTGGTCTGTGGTGACTGTGTGCCAAGCGCTGTTGAAGTGGCATAGTCAACCTCCGACTGGTATGGATGGAAGAGGAGGTTGGCTTACACTCTCTAGGAAGGAGTCAAAACCCTGATGCTGGTCCAGGCTGAGAACCTGGTTGAGACTTTTGAGGCAGAGTCTGCCTGGATTGACCTTTTTGGTAAGGTCTGGAAGGGTGTCCTCTAGAAGCCGGACGATAACATTTCCTTGACTTGTAGGTTGGCCGCTTAGAATCTCGTCTGAAAGTCCTCTTAGGCGCGGAAGGGAACTCAGACGGCAGAGAAGAAAGCTGGTGCAGCGTTTCATGGTGGTCCTTCAACTGCGCCACCGTCTCTCAGATCTTTTCCCCCGAAGAGATTATCTCTCACACTTCTGGTCTTAAGTCCGAGGGTTTGAGCCAGGCCCATCTTTGTGCACTAATCCCCACTGCAGACACTCTAGATGCAGTGTCGAAGATATCATAAGCAGCGCGGACCTCGTGTTTCACAGCATCGAGACCTTTCTGAGCTAGAGTATGAAGTTAAGCACATAAGAACATGCCATACTGGGTCAGACCAAGGGTCCATCAAGCCCAGCATCCTGTTTCCAACAGTGGCCAATCCAGGTCATAAGAACCTGGCAAGTACCCAAAAACTAAGTCTATTCCATGTTACCATTGCTAGTAATAGCGGTGGTTATTATCTAAGTCAACTTAATTAATAGCAGGTAATGGACTTCTCCTCCAAGAACTTATCCAATCCTTTGTTAAACACAGTTATACTAACTGCACTAACCACATCTTTTGGCAACAAATTCCAGAGTTTAAATGTGTGTTGAGTGAAAAAGAACTTTCTCCGATTAGTTTTAAATGTGCCCTATGCTAACTTCATGGAGTGCCCCCTAGGCTTTCTATTATCCGAAAGAGTAAAAAACCGATTCACATCTATCCATTCTAGACCTCTCATGATTTTAAACACCTCTATCATATCCCCCCTCAGCCGTCTCTTCTCTCCAAGCTGAAAAGTCCTAACCTCTTTAGTCTTTCCCCATAGGGGAGCTGTTCCATTCCCTTTATCATTTTGGTCGCCCTTCTCTGTACCTTCTCCATCACAATTATATCTTTTTTGAGATGTGGCGACCAGAATTGTACACAGTATTCAAGGTGCGGTTTCACCATGGAGCGATACAGAGGCATTATGACATTGGAGTTGCTCTGGTAATGAATCAGAGAAGTCCTGGATCCTTTTAAAGAGGTCTCTGTTATATTGAGTCATGTATAATTGGTAAGAGGCTATGCAAGATATCAGCATAGAGCCATGAAGAAAAGCCTGCCAAAAGCATCCAGGGATTTTTGTTATTTCCCTGGAGGTATGGAGGAATGAGGTTTTGAATGTCATGCCTTCTTCTGGGCTGTCTCAACAACTATAGAATGATGATCCAACTGAGACCTCTGGAACCCAGGAGCTGACTGCACAAGATAGGTGGCATCTGTTTTGCGGTTGACAGGTGGAAATGAACCTGGGTGTTCCCAGTTTCTTTTCAGGAGATCAAGCAGGATTTCATGAATAGGTATGGACATGATTTCCTTAGGAGCATCAAGAAACTGGAATACTTCCAGCATCTTGTGTCTAGAATCCTCTTCCATCTGAAGTTGGAAAGGAATTGTTTCAGACATTTCCTTGATGAAATTGATAAAAGACAGATCTTCTGGTGGAGAACATTGTCTTTCATCTGGGGGAGAGGGCTTTGATGGTAGATCATCTGTATCTTGGGACGTATTATCGGTCCAAGGATCATAGGGCTGATCTCCAGCACCTAGCGGGTCTCCAGCAGGGAGAAAGGGTGCTAATCCTGAAGGACCAGGCCTAGGCATCGATGGCATCGGAAGCGGCACAGATGGCATTGATGGAGGCACCGACGGAGGAACTGATGGCATCGATGGAGGCACCGAAGGGACCGGTGACATTGATGGATGAGTCGGTGGTAAAATCCCAGACAGTGGGATGGGGATTGGTGTTTCTTCATCATCTGATGATAATGGAATCGGTGTAGAACGCACTGGACCCACCGGTGCTCTCGGTTCCAACGGAGGCAGGGCACCGATCAACGCATCCAGTGTACCCAGTAGCAGTGCGAGCGCTACAGGAATTGGATCGGTGACAGGCTCAGGGACCAGTACCGGCGTCGATGGAGGATGGAAGCCCTGAAGTGCTTTACCTTGAGAGGCAGCAGGGGAGGGAGAAGGGCAGGGTTCTTGGAAGAATTCCTGGAAGAGGGAAAATTAACAACTTTGGGGGAAATGTAGTTTTGGGCCTCAGGGCACTTTACATTTTACCATGGGAGCATCTGGACCCATGGTAGAGTCCCGAAGCTCCAACAGGTAAAATATCTACATTTCCTTCAAACACAAAATAACAGGGCAGATTTTTTTCTAAGTCAGCCACATTGTTTTATTAGCATAAAATTAGGTATGTATTACCTGTTTTTCATGGATTTGCAAAATTCATGCATTTATATCGCATGCAAAGCAGCTAATTGTAATAGGGGTATGTTTGAGGCCTAAATACTCCTGTAATTGTTGCGCGTCTCGGCCGCGCTGGTGCTACAGCCGCTCCTGCTCACCTCAGGCTCCCCTCCGCAAGGCCTGGTCCATCCTCCCTCGCAGCTGCTGCCAGACCCCTGCGTCTGCGATGTCCCACGGCCTATCCCGGGCCTTCGACCTCACACTGTACCTCACGTCGGGACTTGGCGTCCTCGCTGGCGTCAGGTCTGCCCCTAGGCACGCGTGTGGAGCACCCGGCCCTTTAAAGGGCCAAGCTTGGGAAACCACTCCACGGTGCGCCATGATGACGTCACCTGAGCCCTGAATAAAAGGCAGGGCTCAGGATCCAGTTCCTTGCCTTGGCAAACTGGTCATCTCATCATTGAGAAGCTAGTTGCTGTTCTGTGTTCCTGTGTCTTCCAGTGCTCCTGCGTTCCTGTGTTCCCGTGGTCCTCCTTGTGCTCCAGCGTCTGTTCCTGTTCCGCTACCTTCTCAGACTGACTTCACTGTACTGATGACGGCTAGCCTGACCACGCTTGGACTGATTCACAGTACTGACCCCTGCTTGCTACTGACCACGTCTGAACCGCTGCCTGGAACTGACCTCTGTTTACTACTGACCAAGCTTGAACTGACCCTTGCCTTTGGCTGACCACCCTTGCACGGATACCCTGGCTTTAACCCTTGCGCTCCACATGTACTATTTGCTCCTCTTGCGACCACCAGGCCTGCCTGCTCTGACATTGCCTGTGGCCTTCTACAAACTAGACCACTAGGCACTGCCTACCCTGACCAGAGGTCCTTCAGTTCCTGCCTCGTTCCAGTGGACTCAGGTAATCTCTGTTCCGGTCTAGCTCATCTGTTCTCCAGTTGCCGCGCACCCTTGCTCTTGGAGGCACACCTCTCTGCTACCTCTCCGGGAGACCCTCAGAGGCCCACCTAAGCCCAGGCGGTCCAGGAATTCAAGGGCTCAACCCACGGAGCCCCCGGACTGTTATTGGTGAAGCTCCAGCTAACCTCTATCTCCTTGTGTGCTCCACCTCCTAGAGGCAGTCGCCCTCTGGGAACCCCCGGAGGGCCATACCAATCCTGTGCCAGGCCAAGGGTCCACCTTCAGCGCAGCAGTAATATGGCTATATTGCATGATAATGCTGTTTAATGTGCATTATAGCCTTATCGCGGCTTAGTTAATCTAGGCGTTAGAATGTAAGTCTTCTGGGGACAGGGAATTGCCAACAGTATCTGAATGTAATGCAGGGTCAGTATATTTGAAACTGGTTGAAAGTTAACCTTGGTTAGAAGAGTCCAAGGGTAGTTTTTTTTTTGTTTCAGCACTGACCACTGCTTTTTCCAGAGGGCCAGGAATAAAAGCCTTCAGACAGGGAAGCATTAACAATGGTGACCAGTGCACCCACAAAATAGTCTTTCAAAACTTGGATTGCCCAAAAGAGACAGGGGTTCAGTGAGTGGGCATTAAATTTCATTGGAGAAGAAGCTCAAATCTATCCCTGGTGCTAACGGATAAGAAATTATTTGAGACTGAAGACTCACTCACATCCAACTGGCAGCCTTTATCAGCTGGAAAAGAATCGTACAAAGTCACTACTTTAGATGAACAAAAATTAACAAACATCTCACAGTTCAATTCAATAGATGCATTCCTATTATTTGGTTTTATAACTATGCCTTTGAAAATCCTAAAATGGTTCTATGAGTGATTAAGCATGCCCTGGATCTTTAGTGTGAAATAAGCTTTTATTGCATTGATAAAAAGCTCTTTGTAATTCTTCAGCTTAGAAAGATAAGTATCCTAACCAAGGAACTCTTCCTCCCTTGGCGTTCAGCCTTCTTGATGTCTTCTTTTGCTCATATAAATGTAGTAAAGAAGAAAGGGACTCCTGTTTTTGCCTTCTATCTACTTGCTGTCTTTGCTGAAGCAACTAACTGAACAGAATCTGACTACAGTACTCAGCCATCATCAAGAGAGTTTGGCCCTGAGCTGGCAAAAATTGGCCATCTGCAATAAAGGGTATATAGCAGACATGAATTATAAGAGAAAGTAAGTACAATATTGACATTTAAATGGTCTTATAATAGGGGTGAGAAAATCCAATCCTCAAGGGCCACCAATAGGTTAGGTTTTCAGGATATTTAGAATGAATATGCAACAGAGATTTGCATAGAATTGAGACAATATGCATGCAAATCTCTCTTATGCATATTCATTGAGAATATTCAGAGAACCAGACCAGTTGTTGGCCCTCAAGGACTGGAATTGCCCACACCTGTCTCATACAGCAAATGTTGCTTACCTGTAACAGGTGTTCTCACAGGACAGCAGGATGTTAGTCCTCACATAGGGGTGACATCAACAGGATGGAGCCCAATCACGGAAAACTTCTGGCAAAGTTTCCAGAACTTTGACTGGCCCCTACTGGGCATGCCCAGCATGGCACTAACCCTACAGCCAGCAGGGGTCCCCCTTCAGTCTTGTTTTATAGCTACAGGCAGTGCCGAAAAATAAAACAACAAAACGTTATGAACCCAACACCGTGGGGCGGCGGACGGGTTTCGTGAGGACTAACATCCTGCTGTCCTGTGAGAACACCTGTTACAGGTAAGCAACATTTGCTTTCTCACAGGACAAGCAGGATGGTAGTCCTCACATATGGGTGAGTACCGAGATGAGGATGTCCAAACATGCACCAAATGTACCCAAAGGCGTGCAACAGGCATAACAACTGGGGTGGAATTTGGTAGAGGGCATCCTGAACCCCACCGGGCAGGCGGAAGGGTGTAGGTACGTCAAGTTGGAAATAGGTTACACAGGACAGATTGACTAAAGTTGGAATCTTGTCTTCCAGCTTTGTCCAAGCAATAGTGGGCTGTGAAAGCGTGGCGAGAACTCCAGGTGGCAGTCCTGCAAATGTCAGGAAGCGGCACCGATCATAGGTGTGCTACTGAAGTCGCCATGGCCCTTACAGAGTGTGCTTTAACACGGTCTTGAAAAGGAATGCCTGCTTGCTGATAGCAAAGAGATATGCAGTCCGCCAACCGGGAGGAGAGAGTCTGCTTACCCACAGGTTGTCCTAATTTGTTGGGATGGAAAGAGATGAATAACTGAGTGCTCTTCCTGTGGGCAACTGTACGGTCTAGGTAGAACGCTAGAGCCCGTTTACAGTCAAGGGTATGCAGAGCCTGTTCCCCTGGGTTGGAATGGGGCCTGGGAAAGAAGATAGGTAGTATGATGGATTGATTAATGTGAAACTCCGAAACTACTTTAGGCAAAAACTTAGGGTGAGTGCGGAGTACCGCCCGGTCCTGCAGGAATTTAGTGTAAGGTGGATAGGTAACTAGGGCCTGTAACTCACTAACCCTGCGAGCTGAAGTGATAGCCAAAAGGAAAATCACTTTCCATGTGAGATATTTTAGGTCACAGGATGAAGATGTTCAAATGGTGGTTTCATGAGCCGCCCGAGAACCAGATTAAGGTCTCAAGAAGGGGCCGGAGGACGTAAAGGTGGCTTGATATGGAGCAAGCCCTTTAAAAATCGTGTTACGAGGGGTTGTACTGATATAGGAACATCCCCGACACCTTTATGGAAGGCGGCTACCACACTGACATGCATTCTGATTGAAGAGGTCTTTAGACCTGATTCCGAGACAGAAGAAGACTGCCAGACTGTAGGTGGCACCAGCCTAGATAAGGCGGAGTTTTGTTTGTAAACTTCTGTCTCCATCTGCTAGAGGGGGGGCAAAACCCAGGAGTCTGGACTGATCCGGGTACGTACAGGGAATGATGTATACCTTTTCCATTTAAAGGAATAAGACTTTCTTGTGGAAGGCTTCCGTGAAGCAATCAGGACACGAGAAACCGAATCTGAAAGGTTAAGTGGTTGAAGGATTAACCTTTCAACATCCATGCCGTCAGGGACAAGGCCTGAAGATTGGGATGGCGTAGACATCCGTCGTTCTGAGTGATCAGAAGCGGGTCCGTTCCCAAGGGAATGTTCCTGCGGATGGAGAGATCCTGGAGTATGGGAAACCACACTTGGCGTGGCCAGTGAGGTGCTATCAGGATCATGGTTCCCTTGTCCTGATGGAGCTTCACGAGAGTCCTCGAGAGAAGAGGAAGTGGAGGGAATGCATAAAGCAGACTGGCTGCCCATAAGAGGGAGAATGCATCTCTGGGCTGAGAGTGCTTGCTCCGACTGAGGGAGCAGTAATTGTCCACGTTGTGGTTCTGAGGGGTCGCAAAGAGGTCTATTTGGGGATAACCCCTTTGCTGGAAGAGAGAGGTTGCTACCGAGGGGTTGAGAGACCACTCATGCGGTTGGAAGACATGACTCAGTTGGTCTGCCAAGACATTGTGCACTCCCGGCAAATAGGTGGCCCTGAGGTACATCGAGTGGGAGAGCGCTTCCGCCCAAATCTGCGCAGTTTCCTGACACTGAAGGAAGGAGCCTGTGCCTCCCTGCTTGTTGATGTACCACATGGCCATCTGGTTGTCCGTCTGAATCAGGATGACGTGATTTGATAGGCAATCCTGAAAAGCTCTGACAGCATATCGCATTGCTCGAAGCTCCAGGAAATTTATCTGGTGTTTGGCTTCCTCTGGAGACCAAGATCCTTGTGTCTGTAGATCGTTCACATGAGCTCCCCACCCGAGGTTGGAAGCGTCGGTGGTGAGAATGAGTTGAGGATCTGGTAGGTGAAAAGGCAGTCCCTGGAGGAGATTGTTCTGATCTTTCCACCAGGCGAGAGACAGACGGAGTGCGTCGGTGATGTGGATAATGGTTGACAGAGGCTGAGTCACTTGAATCCATTGTGACCTCAGAGTCCAATGCATGAGCCTCATGGCCAAGCAGGCCATTGGTGTGAGATGGACTGAGGATGTCATGTGTCCGAGAAGGACAAGAAATTGCCGAGCTGTCACTGTATACTGAGACTGCAACTGGTGAGCGAGGGACACAAGGGTTTGCACTCGTTGTTGAGGTAGAAAGGCTTTTGCCTGTAAGGTGTCCAAGTCTGCCCCAATGAATGACAAGGTTTGAGATGGGACTAAATAGGATTAGAAAGTAGAGTGTGTAGGGTCAAATCCAGGGACGATCGAGCGGCTTGCTGGGTTGGGGCCCTGATTAACCAGTCATCTGGATAGGGGTAGACGTGAACACCTTCTTCCTTGAGAAAGGCAGCGACAACTACGAGACATTTGGTAAAGACTCGTGGTGCCGATGCTAGGCCGAATGGAAGCACTCGGTATTGATAGTGCTTTGGGCCTACTAAAAACCTGAGGTACTTGCGATGAGCTGGAGATATCGCAATGTGAGTGTATGCGCCTGGAGGTCCAGAGAGCAGAGCCAGTCTCCTCTTTGTAGAAGAGGTAGAAGTGAGCCCAAGGTTACCATCTTGAACTTTTCTCGCCGGAGTTACTTGTTGAGGGCACGTAGGTCCAGGATTGGACGAAGCCTCCCGGATTTTTTGGGGATCAAAAAGTACCGGGAATAGAACCTTAGGCAATGTTGCAAAAGAGGGACGGGTTCTATTGCTCTTAACTGGAGAAGAAGGGAAACCTCCTGCTCCAGAAGGACAGAGTGGTTGGTTACTCTCCATGCTTGTAGAGGTGGTGAGTCCGGTGGAAGAGCAAGAAAGTTTAGGTGGTAACCCTGAGCAATGATTGCTAGCACCCATTGGTCGGTTGTGATTGATTGCCACATGCCGTGAAAGTGGCACAATCGACCTTCCACTGGTATGCTTGGCAGAGGAATCAGGCTGCTGCTCTCCAAGGGAAAGTCAAAAACCTGAAGCAGGCCCCGGCTGGGGAGCTGCTTGTGGCTTTTGCTTCCGGGGCTGGGGAGGCTGATATTTTTTTATAAGGCCTCGTAATTCAGGACCTTGCTGGTGGAGGATAGTACTTCCTTGGGCGGAAGAATGACTTCTTAGAGTCCTTCTTGAAGGGCTGCCTAGAAGGGAAGACAGAAGGTATCGATGAGAGCTGTTTGAGGGTTTCATGATGGTCCTTTAATTCAGCCACTATTTGCTGAATCTATTCACCGAACAGATTATCACCTATACAGGGCAGGTCAGAGAGCCTGTCATGTACTTCTGGACGAAGGTCAGAAGACTTGAGCCAGGCCCAGCGTCTTGCCGAAATGACAGTTGCAGACACTCTAGTGGGGGTGTCGAAGATATCGTAAGCTGTTCTTATCTCATGCTTTCCTGCCTCAAACCCCTTGTTGACAAGGATTTGAAGATGTTCTTGGAATTGGTCAGGCAGGGTTTCAGAGAAGTCCTGTATTTGCTTGGAAATGACCCTGTTGTATTGGGTCATATACAGCTGGTAAGAAGCAATTCTGGAGATGAGCATGGCCCCTTGGAACACTCGTCGACCAATATTGTCTAGGAACTTGTGTTCCTTAACAGGAGGGGTAGAAGGAGTGAGGCTTCATCCTTTTTGCTTTCTTTTGAGCAGATTCTACCACAACTGAGTGGTGGTCTAGTTGAGATTTTTGAAAGCCAGGGGCTGACTGCACAAATAGGTAGTGTCAGCCTTTCTGCGTACTGGGGCAATGGATCCAGGGTTTTCCCAGTTCTTTTTGAGGAGGTCAAAAAGAACTTGATAAATGGGAATAGAAGTGATCACTTTAGGGGCATCCAGGAACTGGAGAAGCTCCATCATCTGGTGCCTACCATCTTGCTCCGTCTGAAGCTTAAAAGGGACCAATTCCGACATTTCCTTCACAAAATTAATGAAAGAAAGGTCCTCTGGAGGAGAATGCTTTCTACTTTCAGTAGAACAAGGAGGTTGAAGGTAAGTCATCGGTGTCTGTGGAAGTATCATCACCCCAGGTGTCATAAGGATCAGCAGGCTGACTTGTAGGATGAGAAGGGGGTTGGATACCCGAAGGGCCCGGCTGAGGCTCCGAGAAAATCGAAGGAATCACCGGGGCCACCGTGGATGCATTGGGGGGTATCGGTGCCGGCATTAAAGGCATCGATGGCGCTGATGTGCGTATCGCCCCCGATGAATGAATCGGTGGCGAGGGACGACATGGCATCGATGGCTGAGGCAATACTCCCGAAGGAGGAATGCGGAACAGTGTTTCTCCTCCCGATGAAGCTGTCATCGGGGAGCGCACCGGAGCCATCGGAGACCCGGGAATCACCGGTGGAAGGGCGGACATGAGCGCCTCCATCAGGGATAGCAGCGGTGCCAGCGCTGCTGGAATCGGGTTGGTGACCGGTTCCACTCTCAGTGCCAGAGGAACCTGGAGTCGTTGCATTGCTTTGTCGATGGCCTCCTGGAGCGCCGGTCCAGTTCTTCCCGGAGACCTGGGGCAATCAGCCCTGGCTCCGTGACAGAAGAGGGAGGCTGAGGCACAGTCGGAGGTACCACCTTTATAGGCGGAATCGCGACTCCCAAACCCCAATCGGGTGAGGGTGGCCTCGATGTCCCGGTCGCAGGAATGGTCTGTGCCGCTCCTGGATGGGGCTTCTTCGATGGTGGCTCGGATGGTGGCGAGGTCGATGATTTCATTCCCTTGACAGTCCGAGATTTACGATGCCGATGGCGATGTTTCTCCCTACGATCCCCTCGATCTTGACGGGGAGAAACGGGAGTCGATGGCCGTGAAGACGTCATCGATGGCGGGCGGTCACTGGATGGTTGTCGATGCTGCTGCGACTTCGATGGTGCCGGTTCCGATGACGTTGATGCGATGGACGGCATCGGGGTGTGAGCACGGAAAAGGAGTCCCATCTTCTCCATTCTGGCTTTGCGACCTTTTGGTGTCATGAGGGTACATTTGGTGCAAGTCAGGACATCATGCTCACGGCCTAAACACATTACACAGACTCCATGAGGGTCTGTGATAAACATGGTGCGAGTACAGTCCGGGCACCGATGAAACCCCGACGCCATGGCCATAGAAAAATCGAGCCGTAGTACGGTCGAAGGCCAGGAGGCCGCGAGGGCCAAACTCAACGGTAATCGACGAAAAACGGTGAAAAACTTACCGGAGTACTGTGGTCTGAGAAAAGTTACAAGGAGGGACCCCTGTGGGGCAATCTAATTTTAATTAACTCCGTGAGGAAAATTCCTGTCAGGAATCTCTTCAGAGCTCCTAAACTGCGAGGCTACTGCTGCGTGGAAAAAAGAAGACTGAAGGGGGATCCCTGCTGGCTACAGGGTTAGTACCATGCTGGGCATGCCCAGTAGGGGCCAGTCAAAGTTCTGGAAACTTTGACAGAAGTTTTCCGTGATTGGGCTCCATCCTGATGATGTTACCCATATGTGAGGACTACCATCCTGCTTGTCCTGTGAGAATATCATGAATATTATTACTAGGAAGGGAAATACTTTTGCCCATGTCAATTGGCCTGTAGGAGAATGTAGCAACTTATGAGAAATACTAATGCTCAGATTGTAGATTTATATTGTTTTTGACTTTTACAACTATTACAGCCTTGGTCATCATAAAATCAGACTGTGGGGTTTGAATAATTTTAAGGAATGGGAAGTCCTTTTATGACCAATGACATTTGACCACAGACCCACAATTCTAGTGGAAGCTGCAACTCTTATAAATGGAATGTATTTCAACCGTGGCAGACTTGCTAAGATCTGTGCTAATGGTTATTAAATATAGAAACATAGAAATGACGGCAGAAAAGGTCTGATGGTCCATCCAGTCTGTCCAGCAAGCTTCTCATGGCAGTATCTGCCACACTGTGCAAGTTACCCTCATGTATTGGTCATTTTTGTTTGACGTGCTTTGTTTATGGACTTGGCCGTAGAAGCTATCCTGCGTTTTTTTCCTTTATGTCTGAACATCAGAACCCCAGACTGTAAAAACGTCATGGGTCATGTTGGTTTATTTATTTATTTAGCATTTTTTATATACCGAGGTATAGCAGAGTTGCCTTCACTCCGGTTTACATACAAAAAACAACATGTTACATTGAATGATGTATGAAATTTAAAAAATTTAAAAATTAACGATAAAGAGTGACTTAGCAAGGAGAATGAATATAACAAGATAACACAGGGTAGAACCCTGAATAGATGAACAGAGATATCTGGAAACATTGAAGAAAAGGGCATCTGTATCATGAAACAGGGAGATTGACCAAGGGGGATAATGAAAGATAGCAGGATATGTTAAAGTACTTTAAAGTCATTGAGTGCTGTCTTTAAAAGATTGGCTGAGTAGCCAGGAATTTAGGTCTTTTTTGAAGGATTTTAAGTTTTCTTGATTGGTGAGGAAATGAGGTAACGAATTCCATAGCTTTGGGCCGATGATGGATAAGGCTCTGTTTCTGGTGGAGGATAATTTGGCCTGTGGAAGTGAGGGAATCACTAGATGAATTTTACTGGTTGCCTCTGAATCCAAATTCCTCTTTCCTCCTAACCCCCTCCTTCAAAGCAGAGAATGATATTGAAGTTACTTCAAAAGCATCAAGGCTAATTGTTTAATGGTAGTAATCCCATGCCTTCTGTTAAGGCTGTACTCTCTTTTTTTATATAATGAAACAAAACAAAGGTTAAAAGTCATATAGTACACATAACACAATCATGAGAGTTAACATTTTTGGTTGAGATAAGTTAAGTTGATCAGAAAAAAAAACTATTAGTAAAACATTTTCCAAAACTAAGGTGGAGGCAGGAAGGAAAGAAAGGTTAACTTACGTCATTGCCTGGTATATCGATTCTATTCCATAACGTATTGAAAATTCATCCACTATTTCCTGCGCTGTCTCATCAAAGTAAACCTTCCAGGCATCATCGCCTTTGGCTTCAGGTATTTTTACCACTCCATTCCCCTGCATGTCAGTGAGGTGATGAAATAGATTCTGAAAGTAGAAAAATAATTGTGCATGACAACAAACTATACCTCAGCTTTTTAGGAATTATGCTTGGATTACTTCAGAATGTTTCTACAGAAGGAAAGGAAAAATGTATTTTATTTTATTTATTTAGCAGTGTTTGTAATCTGCATCCTTTGGATATGATTAAAAGTTACAGAATAACTCTACATGTAATATCCTAAGGAAGCAGGGTGAAAGGAATATCACAAAAGCATAGGAAATTACATCAAAACTGTTACAGGTGTAGAGAAGCCTACCTCAAAAAATAAAAAAATAAAGAACCACTAGCCAGAAACAATGGGGGCAACCCTTCAGCACAAAGTTGCTGCTACTAGCTAATTTAAAAATCGTTCTAATGTTTCTACATTCATTGTAAAGAGACAATATACAGGGCTTAATTTCAAATTTAAAAAATACAAAAAGAAATTGGTACCAATATTCACTGTCAGGGATTAGCAATAGCTTCCTTTAGCCTACTTGGCTAATAATGCTTTATGGACTTTTGAAACACTTTACAAGTCAAACCCTACAAAATTCAGAACATAACAAAAATTCAATAATGATTTTAGAAATCAAGTGACCTCATATCCACAAGCGAAACCTGGCACTTATTAGGAACTATAAATAGTGCCAGAATTTTCAGTATAATCGCCAGTCACTAACACGTTTTCAAAACTAATGTGCTCAAAAACAAAGTCTCTGTGTTCAAAAATGTAGCATATCCAAAAGTGCAACCCTGGGGTACATATTCAAAAGCCATTTAGACAGATAACGGGAAAGTTATCCATGTAAATGGCTTTGTCACATGTTTAAAAGGACTATACGGCTAAATTCTAGCCGGGAGCATTCCTGGGGCGGGAGGTCGACATTCCAGGGAGGAGCAGATTTAGCTGGTTAACTTAACTGGCTAACTCTAGACCAGTGGTTCTCAACCTGTGGGTCGCGACCCCGGCGGGGGTCGAACGCCCAAAACACAGGGGTCGCCTAAAGCAGGGGTCCCCAACCACCGGTCCGCGGACCGGGACTGGGCCGTAGGAATTTTTTGCCGGTCCGTGGCGCCACCAAGCACCGGCAGGTGTGTCGCGCGCTCCCGGTCTCTCCCGCTGCCGCTGCCGCCGGGCTGTCAGCACGTTCAAGCCCAGCGGGAACGGCAGCGGCGCTAGAAGAAGCTGTGCACCCGTGGCTGGGCCTTTTCTTCTTCCTGCGCCTGCCCCCCCCCTCCCGTGACCCGGAACAGGAAGTGAATCGCGGTGCGCGGGAAGGAGAGAGAGCCGCGCCGCGCGAAAAAGTAGCAGCAGCGGCTGCAGCATCGGTCCTCGAGCAATAGAAGTAGCCGGTAATGGAGAAAGGAGACAGCAGCTTGAGCCTCCCGCGGCCGATGGGATTCTTCTTTCTTGGCCTGCGGGGGCTGGAGGAGGAGGTGGTGCAGCTACCATTTGTGCTCGGGGGGGGGGGGGGGGGGGGGAAGAGAGAGGAAGTGAGTGAGAGAAGAGAGAGAAGCAGCCGGCCAGCCTGTGTGTGATTGACTGGTCAGAGAGCTGATGTGTGTGTGTATGTGAGAGACAATGAAGTGATTGCTCAGGGAGATGACTGATGTGTATGTGAGAGTGTGAGACATTAGTCAGGGAGGTGACTGATGTGTGTGTGTGTGTGAGAGAGAGAAAAAGCATGGAAGTGAGAAGTCTGGGTATGTGAGAAAGCATGGGTGTAAGAAGCCTGGTGTTGTGGGGGTGAAAGAAAGCATGGGAGTGAGAAACCTGGGTGAGTGTGCATGCATGAGAGAGAGAGACTGCTTGGTAAGGTGATGGTGCGTGTGAGAGAAAAAGACTGGTGTGTGTGTGTGAATATGAGAGAATGTGATCAGGGAATGAGAAGCCTGTGCACGTGGAGAGTGAGCATGGAAATGAGAGAGACTGGTGTGTGTGTACAGAGAGAAAGTGATTATGGGAATGAGAAGCCTGTGCATGTGGAGAGAACAAGCATGGGAGTGAGAGACTGGTGAGTGAGTGAGTGTGTGTGTGTGAGAGAGAGAGAGAGAGAGACAGAGAAAGTGATTATGAGAGTGAGAAGCCCATATATGTAAGTAGAACACGGGAGTGGGAAGCCTGTGTGTGTGTGTGTGTGTGTGTATGGCATGAGAGAAACTGTTCAGGAAGGTGACTGGTGTGTGTGTGTGTGAGAAAGTGATTATGAGAGTGAGAAGCCCGTATATGTAAGTAGAACACGGGAGTGGGAAGCCTGTGTGTGTGTGTGTGTATGGCATGAGAGAAACTGTTCAGGAAGGTGACTGGTGTGTGTGTGCCAAAGACTGTTTGGGAGATGAGTGGTGTGTGAGAGACAGAAACTGGTCATGGGGGCATGACTGGTATGGTGTGTGTGTGTGAGAGACATGGGCACTAAGGAAGAGGACCATAAGTATAGAGCTTAGCTTCTACTGCTGCTTCTGGTGAGTGCCACGGCCTGCAGGGAAGGGGAGTAGGAGAGCTGCTGGAGGGGGTAAGTAAAGGTGGCTTTTTAAGTTTATTTTTCTTGACTGCCATTTTAATTGTGTGATGTCTGCTTTTTTGAAATATTTTATTGGTGTTTGGAGAATGTTTAATAGTTTTTATGAGTTTTTAATTGTTGGATGTTCATAGCTGTTTTGAAACATTTATTCTGCTTATTAGTATAGTTTTACAATTATTTCTGTGTGGGGATCTATAGCTGCTTGCTAGTTCTGTTTTCCTAATAAGAGGTGTATTGGTTTTTAGGACCTGATTTAATATTGTAGTGTTGCCTTTTCATAGATAGGGTTGCTCCTGTTTGAGTGTATTCCATAATACAGGTGTAACTGTGTGCGGATTAGTTTATGTGCATTACTACAGATCCTGGGAGTATGTTAGGTCGGTTCTGTGTCTGTTACCGAGATGAGATATTTTGCTAGCATGTAAGCGTTTGTATCGGTCTTATTTGTTGTGTTTTCTCAGAGGACATGCATTGGTGGTAAACTGCTGTCTTTTCATAAGTAGGGCTATTGAGCCTGGAAATAGAAGGAGTTTGAGTTGCTGTTACTGAGATGTCACTAGAACCAGAATATCTTTTTTGTAGGGTGAGTTGTATGGGGAATGTCATAATTCTGCTTTACATCCATTATTGTGGGTCAGGGGGGTTCCTGTGGATACAAACTGTACTTTTACATCTAGCCCCGTGACGATCATGGGTCAGTGTGTCATGCATGTGAGAACCTATGGTGAGTTGAGTTACATTCACATTATAAATGTCATAATTAAATGATAAGTGTGCACTAAAATCCAACCCCATCCATAACCCTGCCCCCATATGACCAAAGCCCCGCCCTCACCCCACCCTCACGGGGCGAGGGCGGGGCGAGGGGTCACCGCAACATGAGGAACTGTATTGCGGGGTCACGGCATTAGAAAGGTTGAGAACCACTGCTCTAGACGCACCCATAGGACAGGTCTAAAGTAAGCCGGACACCACATTTCTAGCTAACTAACTTATCCAGGTATATTCAGCTGCGCCACTCTATATTTATTTATTTACATCTTTTTACTATACCGACGTTAAGACGAAGATTCTTATCACACCGGTTTACATCGAACCAAAAAATTGTGAAAAAGTTACAAATAACAAGTATCAAATTAAGGAGAGAGTTAAATATAAATTATAGATGAGAGTACGCTAATGAATAGCAAGGAGGATGAACATAACGTGTAATAGGGCTGATCAACAAAACAATTTAATAAAACCTCGTGAGAGGAAACAGATAAATTCCAAATATCCTGGTTAAGTTAGCCGGATACGTGTATCCGGCTAACTTAACTAGCTGCTCAGCGGCTGAATATTTACCCCCCCTGTACCCATCATTATGCAAACAACTGTCCTCAGATTTATTTTTGGTCAGTTCACTTGTGACTGCTCCAACACATGCTGTGCTTTGAAGGTACCACTTGTGCTTCAGGAAGACACCATTATTTATGTTTCATGTTGTTATTCTAACAATTTAATTGCATTCTTTCACCAATTCACCAGCAGTCTCTGTTATGCTAATTGCCTTGACCAAGTCTTCTGGCAACGGAATCCATAACTTGATTAGTTTATTGTTCATAGAGTAGAAAGGTACTTTCTATGATTTGTTTTAAATCATTGATAGCTAGTTTCATTGAGTTAGTTTTATTTGAAAGGTTGATGTCCTTTATCTACCCATTCCATCCCTATTCATTATTTTATAAACTTTTATCTCAGCCATCTCTTTTCCAAACTGAAGAACCCTAGCCTGCATAGCCTCTCATCACAGGGGAACTGTTCCATAAAAAAATCATTCTACAAAATATTTATGTTAAAAAAACTGAAACCACTTCTTCTTCCAAATGATTTCCGCTCGGTTACTCAAGCTTTAATTCTATCTTCACTAGATTATTGCAATTCATTATATCTCGGCTTACCACAATCAACTATTCAACCTTTGTAGCTAATACAGAATACCGCAGCCCGAATGTTGTGTAATGTTTCTCGACGAGACCATATTTCACCTGTTTTGCAATATTTACATTGGCTTCCTATTTCATATCGAATAACGTACAAAGTTCTATCCACAATACATAATCTGCTCTATAATCCTAATTCTATCTGGCTATGCTCACTTTTAAGAATCTATAGACCGACTAGGCAACTCCGTTCCTTAGATAAATGTATCTTAGAAATACCAACAATAAAATCTGCCGCCTTATCGTTAACCCGCAATCGAGCATTTTCTGTAGCAGGTCCAAAAATGTGGAACTCACTTCCAGAACAGATTCGACTGACAGCCACTCGCTCAGAATTTAAGAAGTTATTAAAAACTCATCTTTTTTCTAGTGCATATAATTTATATTAAAATCTTTACACAACTTATAGCTTCAATTTGTTAAAACTTGTTACGTATTAAGTATTGTAATTATGTAAGTATGTTTTAAAATGTGACTAAATTATGTATGTTCAAATATGTGAACCGCCTAGACGGATAGTTTACCTACCCATTGTTGCGGTATATAAGACTTTTAAATAAAAATAAAAAAAATAAAAAATAGCCATTACACAATACTTAAAATGCAGTCATACTACTGATACAGATGCAATATATTTTCCATTTCATTCTCAAATCCTATTCAGATTAATCCTAACAGTCTACTTGCTTTTTTGACCACTGCCAAACACACAGCTGAGAATTTCAATATACTATTCACAAGGTCAAGCAAATGGAAGATTAAAATATCACGACACATAATGTCAAAAGTAGCTGTTACATCAAGTTGGACTAACATTCTTGATCCACTATGTTTCAAACTACAGAGTAATGATTCAAATAAAGACAATATTAGAAATTCTGTATTTCCCGTCGATAGCAGGATGAATTAGCCATGCTGTCATGGGATCTGTCAATCAGATCCAGGAGGCAGAGCTTTACTCTCTGCGGCTGCGCGTGTGTTCCCGCGCAGGAAAGTAACGGAATCTCCTCAGTCTGTTTTTTCCGCAAGCAGGATCGCACGCGGAGCTGTTCTTCTCCTCAGTGTTAACATAATAAACATGTTAAAATCGGGGTTTAAACCCTGTCATTGCGGCAAGGTAATGTCGGTCACGGACAGCCATGACCGATGTTACCGATGCCTAGGACCAGATCACAATCAAGAAGATTGTGAATTTTGCTCAAGGATGTCACCCAGAGCATTGAAGCAAAGGGCCTACAGGCTTCAGGAACTTTTTGCCTCAACGGAACCATCGGAGGCTCATTCGTCGCCTGGCCTGCCGATTTCATCGGCTCCCTCGAAAAAGAGAGTATCTTCGTCGGATCCTCAATCCTCCACTCTTGGAGGTAAGGAGATGTCAAAACGACAAAGGCCAATGGATTGTCAAAAATCCACAGAGCCAGAAGCGCCGCACCAGGACATATTGGCGCCAAAAACCTCGGCGCCTACACCTTCTGCGCCTAAGGCGCCGTATGGGCATAAAAGAGTATTGGCGCATAATACTTCGGCACCTAGAGAGGGATCAGCGCACAACACTTCCATGCGCATGGCGCCAATGACACTTGTGCGTACGACGCCGAAGAACCCTGCACGCACGGCGCAGAAGAACGCTGTGCGCAGGGCACCAAATATATCGGCGCGCAAGACGCTGAAGACGTCGGAACACACAACCAAGGGATTCGCTGCGCGCATGGCGCCGTCGACATCTGCGCATACGGCGCCGACATCACCTGCATGCTCGACGCCAGTTGTGTCTATGCGCACGGCACCGAAGATATTGTCGCCAATAACCCTTGCGTGCACTGAAACAGAAGGATATGCGCGCAAGTCTACATCCGTGCATAAATCTAAATCCACGCATAAGAGACATGATCACTCATCTCATGTATTACAGAATGAGTTGAAACAACGACGAAACCCTTCACAAGGGTCTTCTTCAGCTTCTCCACCAATAACTTCACCTCGTTCAGGTACTTCCCTTTCTTCGAGAGCTGATTCCAAAGAATTTACAATAAAACGTAGGAAACGGTCACCATCTTCACGTAGAAGTCATACAGACTCATCGTTTCACTATTATCATAAGCACTCACGACACTCCCACCATAGAAAGTTGGCAAAGAGGAATGCTACATGGGAAATAAGTCCTTCGACTTCTAAATCATCTCATATACCACTTTCCAATACCTTCTCACATAGAGAGGTAATAAAGATTGTTTCCTCTAATGCTTCTAGAGATTCAGAGGATTCGAGGAACATAACGGGTGATAAAATATCTAATACTTCACCTCAGAATACTCCAATGCACCCTAACACAGGTGTCTCACGAGAACCAGATGGTCGTACAACAATGCCCCCTCGTACAAAAGAGGCATTTTATCAATTGTCTCAATCCTTAGCAGGTTTTTATGAAACTCTTAAGTCATCGTTCAAAATGACTAATATTGCTGCTGACAGTTCTCCAGAACACAAAATGCAGATTAATAGAGAACAGTCGGTGGAGCCGCCGACATCTCCCATAACAAACCGACTAGCCTCGCCAAATTATACCCAGGATACATCTTTTGATTCTCCTTCACTGCAAACATCCCCATCATCATCTACTGGATGCCCGTCGGATCCGCAGGAACAACCTCAGGAACCATACTCCCCTAAGACCTTACATACCCAAAATTCCTAGAAAAACTGGGTACAATACTGCATCTAGAGGTCCAAAAAGAAGCAGACCCTAGGGCAGAAACCCTTTGTCTCCTAAAGATTTTTGGTACTCCAGGGGAACTAACATCTCTTCCACCACAAGAACTCCTGCATTCAGTCTTACAAAAATCCTGGGAAACACCTTATGCAATCGCAGCCATTTCCAGGAAAACAAACATAAAATTCCCTATGAGAAAAACATCACCATACTCTATACCACAATTACCTCATGCTTCGATTGTGGTGGAATCGGCGATACAAAGATTTAAGAAAACAAAGTCACATTCCTCATACCCACCAGTGAAAGACAACAAATATTTAGACGAGTTTGGCAGGAAAATATACCATAACTCAATGTTGAATGCCCGAATTATGTACCATCAGTTCTACATGGTACAATACCTATATGAGTGCATGCAAGTTATAAAAGGTATGCTTTCCTCGACTGCGGATCAGATACCTCCACCTCTGCATGACATGGAAGATTGTTCTCGACACCTTTTGAGGTCAATCTATGAAGCATATGAAACATCCTCCAGGGCATCGGCAACAGCCATTGCAGCCCGCAGACTAGCATGGTTACGTTCAAGTTCAATACGTGAAGATTTGCACGAGAAACTAACAAACCTCCCATGTACAGGAGATAACCTGTTCGGAGAAAGATTCCAAGACACAGTACGTAAACTGAAGGAAGAAGCTCTAGCAGTACAATCATTATCACCACATCCTAATTATTCGACCTCACGTCGTTATATTGGATCTACTCGTAGGCAATCATATACTAGGAGACCCTATAGTCTTTTCGTACACAAGCATACCCTTCCTACCAGCGTCCTGCTCAACAACAGAATACCTCAAACCAGCATAGAGGTAAACCACATAACCAGAGACAGCAGGCACAACAGCCGGCTACTGCAGCAAAAGCGACTTCATCTTTTTAGTTACTCAGCTACCACCACAGCATCAAGCTCCACCCGGCAGGATTCACTCTTGCCTGGAAGCCTGGGAGAGAATAACATCCGATCAATGTGTTTTGGAAATAGTACGCCACGGTTACCAACTCCAAATTGTCACAAAACCCATATTACCTCATCTTTCCACACTCAAGATTCACAACATCCAACCACAACTAGGGGAGGAAATTGCTTTGCTTTGCAAACAAGCAATTCGACAAATTCACCCAGGCTCCAAATCAGTAGCATTTTACTCCCCATACTTCCTCATACCCAAGAAGTCGGGGGGCCTTCGCCCCATACTAGACCTAAGGGAATTGAACAGATTTCTCACCAAGGAGTAATTCAAAATGGTATTGTTGAAATCAATCCTTCCTCTGATTCAAACCAACGATTGGATGTGTTCCATCAACCTGAAGGATGCTTACACACACATTCCAATCCATCCATCTTCGTGGCGTTATCTATGCTTTCGCTACAGGCATCAACACTACCAGTACAAAGTTCTCCCCTTTGGACTATCGGCTGCACTCAGGGTGTTCACCAAATGCATGATAGTGGTGGTGGCTCATCTCAGACAACAAGGTATAAATCTTTCCATATCTGGACGATTGGCTCATAATCGGCCCAACTCCCATCATCTTACTAGATCACCTCCATCGGGTGATAAAATGCTTACAGGAATTAGGATTAGTGATCAATTTTCAGAAATCACACCTACAACCAACACAGCAGTTACAGTTCATAGGAGCATGCCTGGACACTACTTGCAACAGGGCATACCTACCAGCCGACAGAATATCGCATTTCCATCACCTTCTACATACATTGAACCATACTCAGAGACTGTCAGCGAGACAGGTGTTGGTAGTCCTGGGCCACATGGAGGCGGCGATTTTCACGGTTCCCAACATCAGGCTACACATGAGATGCCTGCAATGGGGACTAAAACGCCAATGGAAACAACATTCACAACCATTGACACAGAAGGTTTCGCTGACCGCCGAAATTAAAAAGGATATAGCATGGTGGCTCCTAGACCCCTGTCCAAAGGAGCATTGTTCAGTTCCCCTCCTCACAACGCGGTCTTAACCACAGATGCGTCTCGCAAGGGCTGGGGAGCACACATCGAGATTTACGAAACACAAGGGTTATGGACAATCTTGGAACAGAACCTGCAAATAAATTTATTGGAACTCAGAGCGATTCGCAATGCATTACGAGTGTTCCAAGACCACCTGAAAGGACGTAGGGTCATGATCTACACGGACAACCAAGTCGCAATGTTTTACATCAACAAACAAGGAGGGTCCGTCCGGTTCATGGTCCCTTTGCAAGGAGACCTTGACAATCTTTGACCATGCTCACCGAAACTGCATACATCTCCAGGCAACTTACCTACCAGGAGTTGCAAACACAAGAGCGGACAGACTAAGCCGCATCTTTCATCCTCACAAATGGGCTCCAGTGGACTGTGCGCTCCAACGCGTGTCCAAATGCAGGTTAACAGTGTGCTCCAGTGGAGCGCACTGTTAACCTGCATTTGGACACGTGTTTTCGATGCGCTAGCTTTACCCCTTATTCAGTAAGGGGTAATAGCGCATGAAAAACGCGCGTCCAAACTCTCCCCCCCCCGAAACTAATAGCGCCCACAACATGCTGGCGTTAATTTATGCCGGCGCCGGGGAAGTGCACAGAAAAGCAATAAAAATTGCTTTTCTGTGCACCCTCCGACTTAATATCATGGTGATATTAAGTCGGAGGCCCCAAAAGTAAAAAAAAAAAGTAAAAATTAAATATCGGCCCGCGGGTCGGAAGACGGACGCTCAATTATGCCGGCGTCCGTTTTCCGAACCCGTGGCTGTCAGCGGGTTTGAGAACCAATGCCGGCAAAATTGAGCTTCGGCTGTCAAACTCTCTGACAGCCGCCACTCCTTTTACCGCTGGCCCTAATTTGAATAGGCCACCCTCCTGAATCTCGCGCCCAGGAGAGAGGCCCGGGAGAGTGGGCGCTCGCCTACTCTCCCGCGCATTTTTCTGAATCGGCATTAGACACAATTGAATATTTTACAAAGAAAATAAAGAAAAAAAATAAATATCAATTAAAAGAAAAAAAAATTAATACATTGTAAATATCCATTCCAAAAGCAGAAAAATGGGAGGAGGGAAGATGAAATTAAAGGGGAGAATGAAAGAAATATATACAAAAAAAAGCAATAACATAGCACTACAGCAGTAATATGTAATAGCACCAATTCACTCAGAATGCAGGGAAGAGATGAGTGGACTACGGGCTTCTATGAAAGATTGTAGTTTAAAAAAAACAAAACATTCATCACCCCTTTTAATAATATATTTACAGGGATACCAAAGGATAAAGGAAAAACCTAAAGAAATAGTAGCTTGTCGAAAAGATAGAAAGCCCCTCCTCCTAATATTGCGACAGTGGACCCCTGATCCGAGATGAGTATAGTCCTACCTGAGAGAGGACTTCCCAGGCTCTTGTCATCAGGTGGCAGATCTCGGTACCAGTCTGGGTTCAAGGCCAGCAGCAGACAGCAAGATCCAGTATCGGTCCAAAGACGGGGCAGGCAGCTAGCAGCGGAATCCAGCAACAGTCCAAGATTCAAGGCAGGCAGTGGACAGGAGAATCCAGATACCGGTCCGAGGTCGAGGCAGGCGGCTAGCAGTGGAATCCAACAAACAGTCCAAGAGTTGATGCCAAGAATCAATCCAGAGGGCGAGGAGCAAGATGGTATATGGAGGGGAACAGGAACCAGGAACGAGGAGCAGAACCAATGCAGACAGCAGCTACAGGAGACATGTTGCAGAGGCAAGGCTGGAGAGCAGGGACTAAGCTGAAAAATTCTCTGCTCGATGATGTGAGAGGGGAACCATGGGGACCACAGGAACTTTTCCCGCTGTGGTCCCTTTAAGGCCCGACATGAGGCGCGTGTGTGCGCCTATTCTGCAGTCGGGTTTGGGGGACTGGCGGTGTTCCCAGTGGCCGTAAGGGATTGCGGCGGCATTTTCTTGCCGCCGCGAGAGCAGCTCAGCACTGGGGCCCCGGCAGGTGAAGAAGGCTGGCTACACATTTATTTATTTATTTATTTATTTACTGGGTTTTATATACCGGGGTTCCTGTGTGGGATAAAGATCACCTCGGTTTACAGTGAACGGTAACTTTGCTCATGGGTTATACATAGAACATACATATACATGGGCTATGTATACATGGGCTATACATACATATACATAGAACTTTGCTCATGGGCTGTACATAGAACAATAGATAACAATGGAAAACAAGAACAGTAGAAAACTTCACTCGTAGGCGATACCAATAAAGAGGTAACAATGGAAAACAAGAACAGAAGAAAACTTCGCTCGTAGGCGATACCAATAAAGAGGTAACGGGACTTGGCACAAACTGGTACAACGGGTACATTAACTTCGCTCAAGGGCTGTACATAGAGCAATATGGGCTAAAACTGTAGAGAATTAGGTGTCAGGGAAGGCTTGGGTGAAGAGCCAAGTCTTAAGTTTTTTTTTTAAAGTTGGGTGGCATGGTTCCAGTCGAAGGTCAGGTGGGAGAGCGTTCCATTGGTGAGGACCTGCTGTAGATAGAGCTCACCTCTTTCTTGAGGTTTTCGCTGGAGGGGCATACAGTGCCTTTGTATGTGGATCTTATGGGTCTGGCTGATGTGTGTGGTCTTAATTGGATGCTTAGCGAGAGTGGGGCGAGGTTGTGCGTCGCTTTGTGAATGATTGTGAGAACTTTGAAAAGGATTCTAAACTTGACGGGCAACCAATGCAGGGAACGTAAGATCGGGGTGATGTGGTCTCTTTTTTTTTTTTTTTTTTTTTTTTTTTTTTTAGAGTTGGTGAGGATTCTAGCAGCGGCATTCTGTACCATCTGAAGTGGTTTGATGGAGTTAGCTGGGATACCAAGCAGGAGGGAGTTACAGTAATCAATCTTAGATAGAATGATAGATTGTAGCACCAGGCGGAAATCGTTGAAATGAAGCAGAGGTTTAAGGTTTCTGATGACTTGCAATTTATAGAAGCAATCCTTTGTGGTGTTATTTATAAATTTTTTTAGATTGAGTTGGTTGTCTAGCCAGGTTCCTAGGTCCTTGACGGCGGATGAAGGGTTGAAGTTAGTGGTTGTAGCTTGCACGGAGCTTGGAGGGTTGAGCCGGGTAGCGGTGTCATCCTGCGATATGATGAGCATCTCAGTTTTATTGGAATTGAGAACTAGGTTAAGACTGGATAGTAGGTCCTCGATTGATTGAAGACACACATTCCAATGAGACAAGGTTTTATGAAGGTACTCTGTGATTGGAATGAGTATTTGGACATCATCCGCGTAAAGGTAGTGAGTTAGCTTAAGATCGGTAAGTAGCTGACAGAGCAGGAGAAGGTATATATTGAACAGAGTTGGAGGAACCTTGGGGGACTCCTTGGTCAGAGAGGACAGGTGGGGAGTCTTTACAGTTTATCCTCACTTTGAAGAACCTGTTGTCTAAGAAGGACCTGAACCAGCTGAGGGCGGGACCCTTGATGCCTATGTTTGCTAGACGTTCCAAGAGAATTGCGTGTTTGACCGTATCAAAGGCTGTGGATAAATCTAACAGAACGAGTAGGTAGGATTGACAATTTTTAAGGTTCAGGAGAATGGTGTCTGTGAGTGATAGGAGGAGGGATTCAGTATTCAGAGTTTTACGGAATCCGTATTGCGTTGGGGCCAGTATGTTGTTTTTCTCCAGGTATTCCGAGAGCTGTTTGTTCACTATTTTCTCCATCAATTTGGCAATTAACGGTAAATTGGCTATGGGTCGGAAGTTGGCTGGGTCCGTAGGTGGTAGGTTTGGTTTTTTAAATAGAGGTTTAAGAATTGAAAGCTTTAGCTGGTTTGGTACTAGGCCCTGGGTTAGGGAGATATTTATGATACCTGCGATAGGTTTGGAAATAGTGTTCGTGACTGAGATGAGGAGGTTTGTAGGTAAGGGGTCCGAAGGGTGGGAGGACGGTTTGAGGTTCTTGATGAGATTTTCTACCTCGAGGGATGAAGTGGGCTCGAATGCTTCCAGACTTGTGGTTGGATGCGGTAGGGTCACAAGCGCAGAAAGGGGCGGGAGACTGAGTGTGGAGAGAGGAAGGGTGGTGATTTTTTTTCTTGAAATAGTTGGCCAGTTCGCTTGCTTTGTTGAGAGCTTGGTTGTCTGGGATGGTATGGGGGGATAGTTTGGTGAGTGTTGAGACGAGGAAAAAAGAGCCTTGGAATCAAAGATGAAGTTGTGGATTTTTTTAGAATAGAAGTCTTTCTTTGTTCTGAGGATGGTGTTTCTGTAACTGTTGAGGAGGGATTTGTAGGTAGCTTGTGTTTCTCCAACTGTCTTCTTTTTTTCTTAGTTCTTGTTTGAGCGCTTTCAGCTCTGGTGTGAACCAAGGTTTCCTGTTTTCTAGGGCAGGTTGAAGAACTTTGGTGGTGGATGGGCAAATGTGGTCCGCAATCTTGCTGGTGATATTGAACCAGAAAGAGGTAGCGGCGCTTGCGTCTGAGAGGTCCAAGTGTGATAATTCCTTGGAGAAATGCTCGCTGAGTAGTTCTGGTGGGCAGAGTTTCTTATACTGGATGGTGGTTTTAGGGTAGGAAATAGGCGGTTGCTCTTTGATTTCTAGTGCTGTTGTTATGATTCTGTGATCCGACCAGGGGACTGGGGAGCAGGTGGGATTGGAGATAATGGTAATACTGTCATTGATGAAGATGAGATCCAGCGTGTGGCCTGCTTTATGCGTGGGGCTGTTTATGATTTGTGAGAAGCCCAGGTGACTAAGTGAGGAGAGGAAGGTTTCACAATTATGAGATTGCGGAGAGGCGTCCACATGTAAATTAAAGTCTCCCAGGATTATGGTTGGTTTGTTGGCGTTAAAATGTTTGGTTATGAGTTCGATCAACGGCGAGGGGTCTGATTCTAAGGTTCCTGGAGGGGAGTATATAAGGCCGATTTGAAGATGTAATGATTTGAAGATGGAGAATTCGAGCTTTGTAGTTGAGATTGTATTTTGTAGGGTTAGCCCAAAACCTTTTTTAGCAGCTAAAAGAAGGCCTCCGCCTCTTTTTTTAGGTCTCGGGGCTGAGAAGAAGTCGTAGGATTGAGTGGGAAGTTGATTCAGTAGCACTGTGTCGGTGGGTTTGAGCCACGTTTCCGTGATTGCACAGATGTCAGGGTGAACATCAATCAGGTAGTCGTGAAGAATGTGGGTTTTTTTTTGGAGAGCGATTGTGCATTGAAAAGGGTTAACGTGAAGAGAGAAAGACCCAGAAATTGGGTGATGGAAGCGATCATAATAGGGATTAGCCTTTGAGGACGAGTAACAGGTGGGGACTTGACTTTCAAATGCATTCTGAAATTGTTCCTGATAATGGGAATAGCGAGTGGGAGCATTCTCCTGGATCCTGGGTCTAGGAATTCACTGAGGCAGCAGGTTAAGGGAAGAAGTGGAAGGAAAAGTGATATGTAAGGGATGCCAGGTGGCTGTTGAGATTAGGTCCGGGGAGGGAAGGATTGGAGGGCAGCACTAAGGTGCTGCACTAAGGGGCGCAACAAAGGGGCCTGCCCCTTTGTTGCGCTCCTTTGGTGCGCGACGCCTAGGAGCCGCGAAGAATTTAAAGGCCAATTGGGGTTGTCCCCCGATTGGCTGGTCGGCGTGGGCGTCGGATCGCTGGGTTGGCTGCAGCCGATGGAAGCGCTACGATTGGCTGCCAGCGAAGGGAGGAGGAAGACCGGCTCGGAGGCATCTGCGGCGGGAGGCAGGGGGACTGCCTCGTGGTCGGGGTTGGAGACGGTCGCGGGTGAGTGAAAATAATCAGGCCTTACCCCGGCGGGTCTCCAGCGCCGATCGCGCAGGCCCTGCACTACTCGAAGGCTCTGTTTCCTCCTGCAGTGTTGGACCGTAAAGGGGCTCTGTCCTGGAGCCGCGAAGAATTTAAAGGCCAATCGGGGCTGTTCCCCGATTGGCTGGTCGGCGTAGGCATCGGATCGCTGGGTTGGCTGCAGCCGATGGAAGCGATGTGATTGGCTGCCAGCGAAGGGAGGAGGAAGACCGGCTCGGAGGCGTCTGCGGCAGGAGGCAGGGGGACTGCCTCGTGGTCGGCGTTGGAGACGGTCTGCGGATGGCGGGCACAATAGTACCCCCTCTCTCTTTCGCCCCCTTCCAGGAGGGTTAGGCTTCTTGGGGTAGTGGGCATAGAACTGCTTAAGCAGTATCTTATCCAATAATGTTGAGGCTGGTTCCCAAGTGTTGTCTTCTGGCCCGTATCCCTCCCAAGATATCAGATATTCCCACTTTTGATTCCGTCGACGGACATCCAGAACATCCTTAACTTGAGATAGTTGATCCTTGGCTGAATAAACCCTTGAGGGGTCTGGAACCTTTCAGGTGGGCCAGGATAACACTAATGGTTTTAGGAGGGATATGTGAAAGACATTGTGTATCTGTAGTGTAACAGGCAAGCGTAACTGGTAAGTGACAGGTCCTATCTGTCGGATAATGGGAAACAGCCCTATATAACGTGGGACTAATTTCATGGAAGGTACCCTAAGTTGAATGTATCGGGTACTTAGCCAGAGTTTATCCCTGCACTTGAGTTGCGGTCCTGGTCAACGATGCTTATCCGTACTCTTCTTAGCCCTGAGGGCAGCCTTCTGTATTAAGAGACTTCGTGTGGCTCCACAGATTCTGTAGTTCCTGAGTCATTAGCTGGGCTGCAGGAGAGGCTACTGATAATAGTAGGGGTAGTGGGGGGCTCGGCTATCGTCTGTAGACTATTTGGAATGGGGAGGTCCCAGTGGCGGTATTGAAGTGGAAATTATGGGATAATTCCACCCAGGGTAATAAGGTGGCCCAATTGCCCTGACGTTCATTGGCAAATATTTGCAAGAATGTCTTCAATGTCCGATTCATGCGTTTAGTTTGACTGTTGGCGATGGTTGCCCGTGAGGCCGCTTCCCCTTGGTTCTTCCCGCTGTGAAGGACGAACAGGTGGTCCGTCTTTCGTACTGCTTCAGACATTTCCAGGTATCTGGACAGTAGCCGGCCGATGACGAGATGGCGTAGTATTCGACCTTCTTCCGACTTCTTCAAACCTTCCATGGTGGGCAAGGATATGGTTTGGTTGAGGTGGAAGTGTGAGACTACTTTGGGTAAGAAGGAAGGAACCGTGCGAAGATGGATAGCCTCTGGAGTGATGCGGAGAAACGGATCATGGCAGGACAGCGCCTGTAGCTCTGAGATGTGGCGTGCTGAGCATACGGCCAGCAGGAACACCATCTTCAAGGTCAACAAACGGAGGGACAGGCCTCGAAGGGGTCTGAAGGCAGCTCCCACTAGGAATTCCAAAACTCGGTTGAGGTTCCACAAGGGCACTGGCCACTTCAGTGGCGGGCGAATGTGTTTGACTCCTTTCAGGAAACGTGAAACATCTGGGTGTTTGGCAATGGTGTTGCCGTCAGTCCGGGGACCGTAGCAGGATAGCACTGCCACCTGAACCTTGATGGAACTGAGGGACAGACCCTTCTGAAGTCCATCTTGCAGGAAATCCAAAATGATAGGGAGTTTAGCGGCATGTGGATTGGTGCCGTGAGATTCGCACCAGGCTTCAAATACTCTCCAGATCCTTATATATGTTAGCGATGTGGAGAACTTGCGTGCTCGGAGGAGTGTATCTATTACCGGCCCCGAGTACCCTCTTTTCTTCAGTCTAGCCCTCTCAATGGCCAGACCGTAAGAGAGAATTGAGCTGGATCCTCGTGGAGGATGGGACCTTGCCGCAGCTGGTCCCTGTGTGGAGGCAGTGGCAGTGGATTCCCTGCCAGTAGTCTTCTCATGTCTGTGTACCAGGGTCTTCTTGGCCAGTCCGGAGCCACTAGAAGAACTAGTCCTCTGTGCCGCTGAATCTTGTGTATAATGGCGCCCAGCAGGGGCCATGGAGGAAAAGCATATAGCCGGAATCCCTGAGGCCATGGCTGTACCAAGGCATCGATCCCCTGGGATAGAGGATCCCGCCTGCGGCTGAAATACCTGGGTACTTGAGCGTTGGACTTGTCCGCTAGTAGATCCATGCCCGGCATCCCCCACTGATCCACAATCATCTGGAAAGCTGTGGGCGACAGCTGCCATTCCCCTGGGTTTAGGCTTTCTCTGCTGAGGAAGTCTGCCGTGGTGTTGTCCTTCCCGGCGATGAGAGAAAAAAGTGTGTGAAGCTTGCTGGGCAGACTGGATGGGCCATTTGGTCTTCTTCTTCTGCCGTCATTTCTATGTTTCTATGTTTCTATGATGTGTGCACGGCGGAGATGTCCTGGAGATTTGCTTCCGCCAAGTCATCAGGGGGGCTATTTCTAGGGATACCTGTCGGCTTCTGGTTCCGCCCTGTCGGTTGATGTATGCCACTGTGGTGGCGTTGTCCGACATCACTCTGATCACTCTGTTTTGAAGTCTGTGGGCAAATGGCAGGCATGCTAGCCTGACTGCCTGTGCCTCTAGTTGGTTTATGTTCCACCCCGATTCTTCTCTGTTCCACAGCCCTTGGGCGGTGAGTTCTTCGTAGTGTGCTCCCCATCCGTTCAGGCTGGCATCTGTCGTGAGCAAGGTCCAGGTTGGGGAGGACATTCTTGACCCCCGGCTCATGTGGCCGGGCTGCAACCACCACCGTAGCTGATTCCGCACTCTGGCTGGTAGAGGTAGGTGTACGGTGTAGTTCTGTGATCGTGGGCTCCACCGAGATAGGAGGGTGCGTTGTAATGGTCTCATATTTATTTATTTATTTAAGTTTTTTTTATATACCAACATTCAAGACAGAAGTCCCATCATGCTGGTTCACAAGGAACAGGGGTGCACAATATAATAAACTTTACAATTTGAACAATGGTGCAGAAAAGCAGTTACATGTAACAGGGAAACAATAACTTGGATTAAGAAGGAAAAAGAAGATCAGATAATTATATATGTAAATGATAACATTGTAAGAGGTGGTTATTAATGCTATAACTAGCGAAGCGTGATGATTGAAGGGAGTTAAATGATATTGGAGTTAGGAAAGGCTTGCGTGAACAACCACGTCTTGAGTCTTTTCTTGAAAGTTGAGATGCTAGGTTCCATTCTAAGATCCGGGGGAATGGAGTTCCATAAAGTTGGACCGGCTGTGGAGAAGGCCCGATCTCTTAGCGTGATGTGTCTGGTGGTTTTGGTTGGAGGTACTTGAAGTGATCCCTTGTAAGCATCTCTTGTCGGTCTTGTAGAGTGGTGTAGTCGGAGGGGGATATGGAGATCGATTGGGGCTAATTGGTGGATATTTTTGAATATGGTGAGAATGGCCTTGTAGATTATTCTGAAGTGGATGGGCAGCCAGTGGAGGCCCATCAGGATAGGTGTTATGTGTTCTCTTCTCCTGGTGTTTGTGAGTATACGAGCGGAGGCATTTTGGACCATTTGCAGTGGCTTGGTGTGTGAAGAGGGGAGACCAAGCATGATGGTATTACAATAGTCCAGCTTTGCGAATATGATTGATTGTAGAATTGTTCTAAAGTCATGTGTGTGGAACAGAGGTCTTATTCTTTTCAGCACTTGGAGCTTATAAAAGCAGTCTCTGGTGGTTTTGTTGATGTTAGCTTTCAGGTTTAGGTGATTGTCAATTAGAACTCCTAGGTCTCTCACTTGTGTAGTATTTGGTAAGGTAGGATGAGTGTGTGTGAGGGAACTGTTTTCTGGTGTGATGAGTAGAAGTTCTGTTTTTGATGAATTTAGAATCAGGTTGAGACTTGTGAGAAGCTGTTTGATATTTTGGAGGCAGGTTTCCCAGTGAGCCAGTGTTTTTGCGAGCGACTCCTTGATGGGGATCAGGACCTGAATATCGTCAGCGTAGAGGAAGTGTTTGAGATTGAGGTCAGTGAGAAGTTTACATAAGGGTAATAGATAAATGTTAAACAAGGTAGGAGACAGGGAAGAGCCCTGAGGGACTCCTACTGACACGGGGTGAAGAGAGGATTCTTTATTATGAATCTTCACCTTGTATCCTCTGTTGCTGAGGAAGGTTCTGAACCATGACAGGGCAGTGCCTGAAATACCTATGGCTGTTAGTTGGTTGATGAGAAGGGAGTGATTGACCGTGTCAAATGCAGACGACAGGTCGAGTAGGATCAGAAGGAAGGCTTGTCCTTTGTCTAAGCCTAGGATGATGTGGTCAGTCATAGAGATGAGGAGGGCTTCCGTGCTTAAGGTTTTACGGAATCCGTATTGTGATGGGAATAGTAGGTTGTTGTCTTCAAGGTAGTTAGAGAGTCGAGAGTTTACCAATTTTTCCATTATCTTGGCTATGAAGGGGAGGTTAGCTATCAGTCTGAAGTTGTTCGGATCAATAGGGTCAAGATTTGGTTTTTTGAGAAGGGGTTTAAGTGAGGCTAGTTTAAGGTTGTCAGGGTAGAATCCTTGTGTGAGGGAGCAATTTATGATATCTGCCAGTGTTTTGGAGATAGAGTCTGGAATTGAGAGAAGTAGTTTAGTTGGGATGTGATCTGAAGGGTGAGAGGAAGGTTTCATTTTCCTTAGAATTCCTTGGATTTCAATGGATGAAGTTGTGTCAAGTTCTTCTAACCGAGTGTAGTTGATTGAGGGTTGGGGAGTGGTTGGTGGATCAATGGGGTTAGTGGGGAACTGAGCTAGAAGATTGTTGATTTTGTTGCTGAAGAATAGAGCTAATTCTTCCGCTTTCGATTGAGCTTGGTCATGTGCAATCTCTGGTTGGTTTAATTGTGTGAGGTTGGCTACATAGCTGAAGAGGGCTTTAGCATCGAATACGAGTTCGTGTATCTTCGAGGCGTAGTAGTCCCTCTTGGATCTTAAGGTGCTTGATTTGTATTGGTGCAGTGATGATTTGTAGATTGAAAGGGTGTTGGTTCCTGGGTTTTTGCGCCATTTAGCCTCATTTTGTCTTAGTTGGAGTTTGAGCTTTCTTAGTTCTGAGGAGAACCAGGGCTGTCTTTTGGAAGAATTCTGGTGTGGTTTTTTTGTAATTGTAGGGCATAACTTGTTAGCTATAGTTTCGGTGATGGTATTCCATGATCGAAGTGCTGAGTTCGGATCTGTAAGGTCCAGTTGGTGTAATTGTGGTGATAGGTGATTGTTGAGGTCTTCTGGGGAGCAAGTTTTCCTGTAAGTGAAGGAGGGCGAAGGAATGCTCATATGAGCCCGCACCCATGGTATCACCTCCAGAGTGGATGCCATAAGACCGAGGACCTGTAGGTAATCCCAAGCTGTGGGCTGGGTGGCGCTCATCAGGGCCAGCAGACGATTCCGGAGCTTTGATCTCCTCTTGGAGGTCAGACTGACCTTTTCTTCCTGGGTGTCGAATCGGACTCCTAGGTATTCCAGCAACTGAGAAGGCTGTAGGGAACTCTTGTTTGTGTTGACTACCCATCCTAGGCTTTCCAGAAGAGCTATAACTCTGTTGGTTGCCTGGTGGCTCTCCTCCGGTGACTTTGCCCTGATCAGCCAATCATCCAGGTAGGGATGGACGAGGATTACTTCCTTCCTGAGTGACGCCGCCACTACTACTATGACCTTGGTAAAGGTCCGCGGCGCGGTGGCTAACCCGAAGGTTAAAGCTCGGAACTGGAAGTGTTGGTTCAGGACTTTGAAGCGTAAATAGCGCTGGTGATCCCGATGGATTGGGATATGCAAGTAGGCTTCCGACAGATCTAGGGATGTGAGAAACTCCCCTGGCTGTACTGAATTTTTGACAGACCGCAGAGTTTCCATGCGAAAGCTGGGGACCCATAGGTGCCGGTTGACTGACTTGAGGTCCAGGACGGGCCTGAAAGTGCCCTCCTTCTTGGGCACTATGAAATAAATGGAATAATGCCCAGAATTTATCTCCCCTGCAGGCACTGGGATTATGGCTTTTAGGGCCAGGAGCCTCCGCAAGGTACCTTCTAGTGCCGTCCTCTGGAGGGGTGAACAAGGAGATTCCACAAACTTGTCCGGCGGGAGCTGAAGAAAGTCCAGGTAATACCCTTCTCGGATGATGGCAAGGATCCACTGGTCCGAGGTAATCTCGACCCACCTGCGGTAGAAGAGGGTTAGCCTGCCCCCTATGGCTGTTACCCCCGGATGGGTCGGCTGATTGTCATTGTGGGGTACGGCCGGGACCCGAACCCGAGCCGGTTCCCCTCTTGTTGTGCTTAGTCCGAAAGGACTGGTTCCTGGCCTGCGAACGAGGTGCTTGGTAGCGAGTCCTGTAAGGGTTGAAGCGCTGAGAGTTTCTACCTCTGGATGGTCTAGGAAAAGGGCGCTGGCTCCTCCTTGACCTGTCTTCTGGTAGACGGGGTAATGGAGAGGCGCCCCATTTATTGGCCAGTTTCTCGAGGTCGCTGCTGAACAGGAGGGATCCCTTAAATGGCATTCTCGTGAGACGTGTCTTGGAGGAGGAGTTGGCCGACCAATTACGTAGCCAGAGCTGTCTCCTGGCTGCCACTGAGGAGGACACTCCCTTGGCTGCCGTATGGACTAGGTCGGAGGCTGCGTCAGTGAGGAATGAGAGAACTGATTCCATCTCTTCTCCCGGGGTGTTGTTCCTAGACTGTGATAAACAGGAACGCGTCACCACGGTGCAGCGGGTCGCAATTCGTAGGGACATGGCTGCCACCTCAAAGGCGGTTTCAAAATGTCGTCCATGCGCCGGCCATCTGTATCCTTGAGGGCCGTCCCCCCTTCCACCGGAATGGTGGTGCACTTCACAATTGCGCTAACTATGGCGTCTACCTGGGGGCACGCCAGCATCTCCTTGGTTGCCGGGTCTAAGGGGTACATGCCAGCCAAGGCCCGACCCCCTTTGAATGAGGCCTCCGGCGCATTCCATTCCAGATTGATTAGCTGCTGTGCTGCTCGTAGGAGGGGAAAATGGTGAGTCGTTTGGCGCAGGCCCTCTAACAGGGGGTTCATTCTAGGTTCCCCCTGGGGTGTCATGGTCCGGGAGAGCCAGTTCCGACAGGCATTGTGAGATCAGGCCTGGGAGATCCTCCTTCAGAAAGAAACGCCTCATGGTCCGATATGGTTCAATCCCCGAGGGAAGTTCTCCCTCCTCGGGGGGCTCGTCATCTTCCTTAGAGCAATCTGAATTCCCATAAGTGGGGCTTCCGGGTGGCGAGTGGCCGTGCCTAGGCCTTGAGGGTCCAGGGGCCAGGTCATTTGGTACGTATGGACCCGTTCGGGGAGCAGACTGCATTGTGACAAAAGCATGAATCCCCTTGAATAATTCCACCCAGGAGAGCGAAGCCGGAACTGACCTTAGGGGCACCAGGTCTCTCGAGTTCCCTGGCAGCTCACCGCTGCCTGCTAGGTCCGGGGCGTTCCCTGAGGAACTGGCAAGTACGCTAGGCTGCGACCGGTCCTGGCCTGGAACTCCCAGGGCCTCTTCACATTGGGCACATAGGGAGTCTGCTTCCTCACTCTGAGTGGCTCTGAGGTTGCATGCAGAGCAGAGGCTTATGCCTGATTCTGGAGGTGCCGGCTCCGCTGATGCATGGGCTCTCTTACGCTCCATCTCGTCTGTGAATTCAGCTGGAGTCTGTGCTTTGTAATATGCGCGAAAGATGTGCGCCTACGAAGCTGCGCTTATCTACGTGCACCTGTCCACGTGCGCTTATCAACGTGCACGTAGCAACGTGCGCTTAGCAACGTGCGCCTATCAACGTGCGCCTATCAACGTAGAAGGTCCCGGAGAGGAGGCAGGGGAAGAGGCTCCCCTGCCAATAGTCTTCTCATGTCCGCGTACCAGGGTCTTCTTGGCCAGTCTGGTGCCACTAGAAGAACTAGGCCCCGGTGTTTCTGAATCTTGTGGATGATGGCGCCCAGCAGAGGCCACGGAGGAAAGGCGTATAGCAGAGTCCCTGGAGGCCATGGCTGAACCAGGGCATCGATTCTGTGTGAGAACGGATCTCGCTTGCGGCTGAAGTATCTGGGTACTTGAGTATTGGACTTGTCCGCTAGTAAGTCCATGTCCGGAATCCCCCAGTGATCCACAATCATCTGGAAGGCTGTGGGTGACAGCTGCCACTCTCCCGGATTTAGGCTCTCTCTGCTGAGGAAGTCTGCCGTGGTGTTGTCCTTCCTGGCAATGTGGACGGCGGAGATGTCCTGAAGATTTGCCTCTGCCCAAGCCATCAGCGGGGCTATCTCCAGAGATACCTGTCGGCTTCTGGTTCCGCCCTGATTGTTGATGTATGCCACCGTGGTGGCGTTGTCGGACATCACTCTGACTGCTCTGTTCCTCAGTCTGTGAGCAAATCATAGGCATGCCAATCGGACTGCCCGGGCCTCTAGGCAGTTGATGTTCCACGCGGACTCTTCTCTGTTCCACCGCCCTTGTGCGGTGAGTTCTTCGCAGTGTGCTCCCCAGCCGCTCAGGCTGGCATCTGTGGTGAGCAGAGTACACGTGGGAGAGGACATCTTCGACCCCCTGCTCGTGTGGTTGGACTGCAACCACCACCGTAATTGAGTCCGCACTCTGGCCGGTAGAGGTAGATGCATGGAGTAATGCCGGAAGCGGGGGCTCCATCGAGAGAGCAGGGAGCATTGTAGAGGTCTCATATGGGCCCTTGCCCAGGGTACCACTTCCAGGGTGGATGCCATGAGACCGAGAACCTGCAGGTAATCCCAAGCTGTGGGCCGAATGGCTCCCATCAAGGACCGAAGACGCGTCTGAAGTTTTAATCTTCTCCTGGTGGTGAGACTGACTGTGTCTGCCTGGGTGTCGAACTGGACTCCCAGATACTCCAGAGATTGGGAAGGCTGTATGCAACTCTTGTTTAGGTTGACTACCCATCCCAGGCTTTCCAGAAGGGCGATCACTCTGTTGGTTGCCTGATGGCTCTCCTCTCACGATTTCGCCCTGATCAGCCAATCGTCTAGGTAGGGATGGACAAGGATTCCTTCCCATCTGAGTGCCGCTGCTACCACTACGATCACCTTGGTGAAGGTCCGTGGCCAGCCCGAAGGGCAAAGCCCGGAACTGGAAGTGGCGTCCCAGCACCTTGAAGCGTAGGTAGTGCTGATGATCCTGATGAATCGGGATATGCAGGTAGGCTTCTGATAAATCTAAGGCCATGAGGAATTCTCCTGGCTGTACTGCGTTCTTGACTGAGCGTAGTGTTTCTATGCGAAACCTCGGAACCCGTAAGTATCGATTGACTGACTTGAGGTCCAATACGGGCTGGAAAGTGCCCTCTTTCTTGGGTACCATGAAATAAATGGAATAATGCCCAGAATTCATTTCCCATGCAGGTACCGGGATTATGGCTTTCAAGGACAGGAGCCTCGCCAAGGTAGCTTCCAATGCTGCCTTCTTGTGGATTGGACACGAAGATTCCACAAACCTGTCCGGGGGTAGATGATGGAAGTCCAGAAAATAACCCTCTCGGATGATGGCGAGGACCCACTGGTCCGACGTAATCTCGACCCATCTGGGGTAGAAGAGGGTTAACCTGCCCCCTATGGCCCCGTCCCCCAGATGGATCGGCTGAATCTCATTGGGAGGCGCGGCCGGGGCCTGAACCCGAGCCGGCTCCCCTGTTCTGCTGCTTGGGCCGAAAGGACTGGTTCCTGGCCTGAGGTCGGGGTGCCTGATAGCGACCCCTATAGGGAATGAAGCGTTGGGAGCTTCTGCCTCTGGAAGGCCTTGGAAACGCACGCTGGTTCCTTTTGAACCTGTCTTCCGGCAGTCGAGGTATAGGAAAGGCACCCCATGTGCCGACCAGTTTATCAAGGTCGCTGCCGAACAGGAAAGAACCCCTAAAGGGTATTCTGGTGAGGCGTGTCTTCGAAGGAGCATCCGCTGACCAATTCCGTATCCAGAGCTGCCTCCTGGCAGCCACAGAAGATGAGATCCCCTTGGCTGTTGTATGGACTAGGTCGGATGCAGCATCCGTGAGGAACGAGAGAGCAGACTCTTTGTCTGCTGCCGGAGCATTGTTCCTGACCTGTGATAAACAGGAACACATCACCACTGTGCAGCAGGTTGCGATTCGCAAAGACAGAGCTGCTACCTCAAATGTCTGTTTCAGGATGGCGTCCAGTCGCCGGTCGTGAGATTCCTTGAGGGCCGCCCCCCCCTCAACTGGAATGGTAGTGCGCTTGACCACCGCGCTAACCAAGGCGTCCACCTGAGGGCAAGCCAGCATCTCCTTGATTGCCGGATCCAGGGGGTACATGCCTATCAGGCCCCGACCCCCTTTGAATGAGGCCGCTGGTGCAGCCCATTCCAGATCTATCAGTTGCTGTGCGGCTTGCAAGAAGGGAAAATGGCGGGCTGTAGGGCGAAGACCTTCCAGCAGAGGGTTCTGTGTAGATGGCACCGTCGTGCTGGGGCCTGTAATATCCAACTCCGCCAGGCACTGAGATATTAGGTCGGAGAGATCTTCCTTGGGAAAGAACCGCCTCATGGTTCGATATGGCTCCATCCCCGAGGGAAGTTCCCCCTCCTCGGAGGGTTCTGATTCAGTCTCCGAGATATCAGGGTCCGCCTGAACCGGACTGCCCAGAGGCGGGTGTGCTTGCCCACGATAAGGGCGCGAAGGTCCAGGGGCAGGATCCACTGGAGCAGCAACAGGCGCAGCAGCCACAGCAACAGCAGGGCCTGGATGGGAAGCTGATTGCATCTGTACAAAGGCATGGATCCCTTTAAAGAGATCCACCCAGGAAATGGAAGCGGTCTCTAGTCATCGGGGTACCAGGTCCCCCGGAATCCCAGGTTGTTCGAGACTGCCTGCGAGATCCGGGGTGGCCCCTGGGGAACTGTCAACAAACCTTGGTTGAGACTGGTCCTGGCCCGAGGCTCCCACTGCCTCCTCACATTGGGCATAAAGGGAGTCTGGCTCCTCGCTGGCATGCTGAGCAGAGGCCGAGAGCTTTCACGCCGGAATCAGGCGGCACCGCCGCCGGGGACACCGGGGCATTCGACTGTTCCATAGCGCGCTGAAGAATATGCGCTGAATAATATGTGGCAGCAATATGCGCTTAATACAATAAGCGCTTAATATTTGTTGGCCCTGAACAGGGCCAACAAAATGGCGACCTCCGCGGCGTGCCGCATACAGGCAACGCCGCCGATCCTCGAACTTCGGAGACCAAAAGTAAAAGTTGTGCGCCTTACCTGATCCTCGGCGCTTCCCGGCTGAAACCCGGGCGGTCTCCGGCTGCGGGGGGAGAGGGGAATTACCGTCACCGCCGCGCTTGAGGAATGCACCCGCTGCCTCCCAAGTCCACGCCGGGACCAAGCCTCTTAGCCTGCCCAAGCCTCGCTCGGGGGCGGGTCCCTGCCACGATTCGGCCACCGGACCGAGGCCTAAACCTCCGAGGGATCACGGAAATCACCTCAGGAAACTCAACTGGGGGAGGGACCGAATGGTATCACCACAGGAGTGCGGGGCTCGATGTTCCTGTAGAAATTTAGTAAGTAGAAAGTAGAAAATAGAAAGTAGATTGGAAACACGCTCACCGAGCGTGCAGGCTCTCCAAACTGCTTTGGAGACGGAAATTACTGAAGAGCTTCACTTCCTGTGGGGGTATATTTACCGGTGCTGACGTCAGATCCGTCTCCAACTGCTAGCACGAGCACACTATACCCACTTGTTCTGAGTCCATCTGGCTACACAACAAGAAAGCATCTTTTACCTTTCCTTTTTCTGAATTTTTTTAAAATTCTAGCCTGTCTAATTTTACCTTACTCCTTTTTTTTTTTTTTTTTTTGGTGGATCTTGGATTATAATTGCATTAAGGTGCAGGGACGCCTACCCGAGTATATGAAACTTTCAACCAACTTCAAAAAAAATTTTGTTTTCATAAAAAGTTTCTTGATGTATGATTGGAAGCGGTACAAAAGTTATTCTTAATAATTTATTTGTAGGCTCAAAAATAACAATATACATAAATCAAGTGTACAAGAAAAGTCGATAAGTAACAATTAAAAATCAATAACTGACCGTGACTGAACAGTGTTGTTCATTTTTTGATCAACAGATAATTTTTTTTAAATTTAACTCTTTATTCAATTTTTGCAAATTAAAACATAATACAAAACTTGTATTTTCATATAACATAAGTAATCATCATGAGGGACTTACATAAATCATATAATCCATTAACCAAATAACACATTATTTCTCTCATGTGAACCTATAATGTGGGGGTACCTGCCTAAACCATAATAATACAATCAATAATAACTATAAAGGGAGTGATTTCTATTTATTCTTGTACAACCGATACTTCTGACAAATTAGGCATCAAACCTAGACTGGTTTTATCCCTCAAGAAATTTTCCAGGTGGAGGGGCTCATTAAAGGAAAATTTCTTACCCTGGTAATTGACAAAACATTTTGATGGAAATTTTAAATAAAAAGTGGCTCCAATTTCCAGGGTCTTACTCTTTAACATAAGGAAGTGTCTTCTACGCAATTGCGTAGGTCTAGACACATCCGGAAATACATAAACTTTTTGGCCACAGAATGGTAAATCCTTATTCTTAAAGAATTTTCCCAGAACTATATCTTTATCCTTCTCTAAAGAAAAAGATACAAATAATGTTGCCCTTTTATTTATAATATCTGTAGACTCCTCTAAAAAAGTGGATACCCCTATACTTTTATCCTCTATCTGCCCATTGTTGTCACTAGGGCGTATAGGAAAATAATAAATCTTTGATATCACTGGTATATCCTTATCTCCATATGCTAGATTTTCTTTCAAAAATTTAGAAAACATTTCAACTGGCGATAACAACCTAGTAATTGGGAATTGTACAAATCTTAAATTTTTAATCCTCATTAAATTCTCTATATTTTCAATTTCAGCATGTAAAGAATTACAGTCAGTAATATTCAAACATTCTCTCTCTTGGATATTCTGTACTTTCTTTTCAACAGTTTTCAGAGTTAACTCTACATCATTTATTCTTTTACCTTGTTCCAATATTGACAACCTGTTAACATTAACTAGAGAGGATAATGAGTTGTTAACTTGTACTAGATTAGAGTCTAATTTTGTCAAAACCCTCCACAAATCCCCCATAGTCACATTAGCCGGGTCTACAGAATCAATCTGTGCCCGATCTAAGGTAATTATTATATTACCTTCTTCTGCCCCTGCAGATTGTATTGCAGGGCTATCTACTGGATCGGCAACAGTCAATGGAAAATGCAACTCTTTTGCACTCACATTTCCTGGTGCCTTCTCAGCTCGCTGATCTTCTCCTGTGTTTGCTGAGGGTTGCGGAGGGGTCGGTTGATTGCCTGGACTTAAAGAGGCATCAACAGTGCCTCGCATACAGTCCATTTGTGGCATTCCCTGCCGATTAACATGTGCGTCCATGGGACCAGTTCTTACAGTTGTTGGCGATGAGGTGACAAAACGCGCCTTCCTTTTTCGACCCATAAGTTGAGGATTTCAGGGAGGAAGTTTCCAAAAACTTTATCCGGCCGGCCGCGGTCCTCGCGGTCAAAGCCGGTCTAAGCCGCACGCGCCCCTTTGGCGCGCGCGGCTTAGGCAGCGCGCCGGCGGCACTACGTGCCGACGTTCCTCGGGTTTTGTAGACCCGGTCCCTGGCTGATGACGTCAGGAGCACAGAATCAGCTGGCTTCAATTAGCACAGCTCCGTTCTCTCTCCGCAAACGGAGAAAAGTTCTGCAGGTTTTAATACAGTGTGTTCCTTACCAGGACGGCTGCATTCACTCCCTTCCGTTCTCTCTCAGGGCCCCTCTGATCACCGACGCTCCTCGGGTTTTGTAGACCCGGTCCCTGGCTGATGACGTCAGGAGCACAGAATCAGCTGGCTTCAATTAGCACAGCTCCGTTCTCTCTCCGCAAACGGAGAAAAGTTCTGCAGGTTTTAATACAGTCTCTGTGTTCCTTACCAGGACGGCTGCATTCACTCCCTTCCGTTCTCTCTCAGGGCCCCTCTGATCACCGACGCTCCTCGGGTTTTGTAGACCCGGTCCCTGGCTGATGACGTCAGGAGCACAGAATCAGCTGGCTTCAATTAGCACAGCTCCGTTCTCTCTCCGCAAACGGAGAAAAGTTCTGCAGGTTTTAATACAGTCTCTGTGTTCCTTACCAGGACGGCTGCATTCACTCCCTTCCGTTCTCTCTCAGGGCCCCCCAACAGATAATTTTACCTTAGCCAGTTGAAAGCTCTGGTTCTTTTTCTGCCTTTAAATAGATTAAAGGCAATTTGAATAATAAGAGTGTTACCTTCTCTCCCTGTCAACTGTTCTTTATTGCTCAACCTATCACCACATTAAAAGGATGGGAGTCCTTGAGTTACTGGGCTTCCTTTGAGTCCTGACAAGAGATGGTGAGCTTTCAAAGCCTAGGGAAGGGAAATGAAGAAAACGGTGCATGGGGATAAGATGCACACAACAGCAGTTACAACCTTTAACAGAAGGCTTGGAGATTAATATGCTTAACCAGTTAGCCTTAATGCTTGTGACACAACTGCAAAATTGCTCTGTGCTTTAACTTTAGGCGAAAAAGATAACAGCTAACACTGGGCCCTGACTTTTACAGTTTGGGGTACTGATGATATGCAGACATTAGGGATAAAATACAGGACTGATTCTACGGCCAAGTCCAAAAGCAAAGCACTTTCAAGCAGCATTGTCCAAATTATCATGAAGACTCCTTAGCCTGTACAAACATTGCTAACAATAATATGGTAATGAGTTTGACAGTTGCTTGGTTTGGATTGTAATTATTGCTACCCTTAACAAAAGGTTTGGGGGTCAACTGCAGGGAGCGGCAGTTACTACCCTTAACAGAAAATTGGGGGTAACCTGTAAAGCAGCAGTTACTACCATGGGAACCTTGCTGGGCAGACTGGATGGACCTTTTGGTCTTTTTCTTCCATCATTACTATGTTGTTATATATCTCAACAGTATGCTTCTCTGCAAGGCTCATCAATTGGCCTCCACAAGCATTTCAACTCAGAGAGAGTAAACAGATGTTTCTTTTTTAGAAAAAGGCCTGCTCAAACTACATATTTAGTGCTCTCCCAGAGAAAACAAACCCATCAATTGGATAGTGAGCTGCATTGCTTTCCTGGCTCACTACACTGCAAAGTACAAAGATCCATAAGAGCTTGTACCTTAAGATAAATTTGATTCAAAAATTGTTTAAGCGCTATATCACAACCATGAAATAGCCATAAAAAACCTCTTCAATTAAAAAACTGTGTTGTGGCCTGTCCATAACCGTCTTTCAAATAGATGGAGGCAGAGAACACTGGCTATATCTGGTTCCATGCATAACATATGTACAGATATCATAAAAAAAAAAAAAAAAAGCAACTCTGCTCCAACTGCTGGATGAGCGGACTAAAACCACATGCTGTTGACTGGTAGAGCAGAAAGTCATGGAAGTACCATTCTGTGGACCAGTAAAAATGCTGCCATGGACTGGCAGATGTGAAGTACTGTTCTAGAGAATTCTTTCCAAAACCTAGGAGGAAAGTCTAGGAGAATTCAGTGAAAATGAAAACAGAGAAAATGTTTCCTTTTCCATTGTTCATGGTTTTCGTACTATTCCAGGCTACTTACTTCATGAAGGCACGTATACTGAATATGGTAGGGGGCCACTTTCTCTTCTCCCTTTATCTCCACATTGATCTGCAAGCGGATAGCACCAGAGACAGCAGATTTATCTGTTCTTTTCTCTGGAAAAAATAAACAGTACATATTCAATAAAAAGATATGTTTTTTTTTACACAGAGTTCATGTCAAGATGATATGTGAAGGATATCTAGCTTTTTCTATGGTGTACAAATTTGCATATGGTTAAGACATTAAAGTGAATTTCACTGTAATAAGTACATCATTAAACATTAGAGAGTATTTTTTCCTATAGGAAATGGTGCAAACAATAGAGTCAGTTGATGATTACAGACATTAACCAATGGGAAGGCAGCTTTCAAAATACTTAATATTAACCAAAGGCAGAGGTAGCTTTAAAAATTCTTGGAGACTGATACTAAATATCTCACTGATTAAGGATATCATCATTCTTCATGGGAAAGTAGAAAGCCTGGAGAAGGCTTCCAAGAAAAACATGTTGAGATTCAGCAGAGCTGCTTACGTGTAACAGGTGTTCTCCTAGGACAGAAGGATGTTAGTCCTCACACATGGGTGACATCACTGGATGGAGCCTGGCACGGAAAACTTATGTCAAAGTTTCCAGAACTTTAACTAGGTACACTGAGCATGCCCAGCATGCCCTACACCAAATGTCCATGTGGGGTTCCTCTTCAGTCTCGTAACATAATTACAACAAGATAAAATAATAAAAGAATAGGAGAAACCCAACTCCGAGGGGTGGTGGGCGGGTTTCATGAGGATTAACATTCTATGGTCCTAGGAGAACACCTGTTACAGGTAAGCAACTCTGCTTTCTCCTAGGAAAAGCAGGATGGTAGTCCTCACACATAGGTGAATCCCTACCTACAGCCTGCTCCCCAACACAAAAGGGAACCAACAGATACCAGTGCTAACGGGCACAACCATCACAGTACTATTGGTAATAGAGGGGGAGATAGCCTGAATCCAAGCAATGGGCCCTAGGCAGGGAGAGTTGGGTTCTACGCCTCAAAGAGATTCCTGAGGACAGAATGGCCGAGCATACTGTCATGTCGGCCATCCCTATCCAGACAGTAATGGGATGCGAATGTGTGGCATGAACTCCACATCACAGCCTTGCAGATCTCCTCCATAGGAACTGATCACAAGTTGCCAACGATTTTTCCATGGCTATCACACAATGAGCTTTGACATGACCCCGAAGATGCAGCCCTGACTGGGCATAACAGAAGTAAATTTGCTAGCCAACTGGAAAGTGTCTGTCTAGCAACGGCAACTCCCAAACTATTCCTATCAAAAGAAATAAAAAGTTGGGTGGACAGTCTATGGGCTTCTGTCTGCTCCAGAGAGAAGGCTAAGGATCGCTTGCAGTCCCAACTGTGCAGTGCTTGTTTGCCTTGGTGTGAATGGGGCCTGGAAAAGAATGTTGGCAGAATGACTGACTGGTTAAGATGGAAATTAGACACCACTCTAGGCAAGAACTTATGATGCATAGGCAAGACCACCCAGTCATGAAAAAACTTAGTGTAAGGTGGATAAGTCACTAAGGCCTGGAGCTCGCTGACCCTGCGTGCTGAAGTGACTGCCACCAAAAATATGATCTTCCAGGCCAGGTACTTCAGGGAGCGCAGTGGCTCAAAAGGAGTTTTCATCAGCTGAGCTAGCACCACACTGAGGTCCCAAGACACAGCGGGAGGCATTAGGGGAGGCTCAACTAAAGCAGGCCCCGCATGAAACGTACAACTATAGGCTGTACACAGATGGACACCTTCTACACGACAGTGGTATGTGCTAATTGCACTCAGGTGAACTCCAACAAAATTGGTTTTGAAGCCAATCTCAGACAGGTGTAGAAGGTAATCAAGTAGTTTTTGTGTGTGGTAGGAGAACGGATCTGGGGCCTTTTGCTCACACACGGAAAACCTTCTCTACTTGAGTCCATAGGATTTTCTAGTGGAAGGCTTTCTGGAAGCCACCAGGACCCAAGATCCAACCTCAGAGAGATCAAGCGGTTGCAGAATTAACCTCTCAACATCCAGGCTGTGAGCAACAGAAACGAGGTTGGGATGCCACAACCTGCCTCGATCTTGAGTGATGAGTTCTGGGGGAAGTCCCCAGACAGATCGGTTTCTGAATAGACAACTTCCGAAGGAGTGGAAACCAGATCTGTCTTGGCTAAAGAGGAGGTTTGAGAATCATAGTCTTCTGTACTCACAAAGCTTCAAGAGATTCTTCACCACTAAGGGAATCGGAAGATATGCGTACCGAAGACCCTTGCCCCAATGGCATCAAAGGCGTCCAAGGCTGGTTTTCCGTCTGTTCTGTACAGGGAGCAGAAGTGAGTCTTCTTTCTGTTGCAGTGGGACGCAAACAGATATGCATCTGGGCTCTCCCAGAGACAGAAGATCTGATTCACTACCCCCAGAGACCACTTATGGTGTCTGAAGGCACGACTCAGTCTGTCCACTATCATGTTCTCTGTTCCTGCCAGATATATGGCTCTGAGCACCATCCTGTGGGACAGGACCCAAAACTAGACCTGAACCACTTCCTGACACAGGAGGTAATAACCCATGCCTCCCTATTTGTTGACATAGCTATCTGGTTGTCTTTTTGGATCAGGAAAACTTTGTTGGACAACCAATCTCTGAAAGCCCATAGCACGTACCTGACTGCCTGGAGCTCCAGGAAATTGATTTGACAATGTGCTTTCCGGGTGGACCAGAGGCCCTGGGTGTGGAGCTCCTCTACATGAGCTCCCCACCCCAGGATGGACGCATCCATGGTTAGGATAATTTGGGTAGGAAAATTCTGGAAGGATATTTCCCGAACTAAATTTGAGAATACTCGCCACAAGGACAAAGAGTCCTGGAGAACATAAGAAAATGAATCTAAATACATTAGGTTATACAGAATTTTTTAAAAATTTTTTAAAAATTAGCAACATAAATACATGGGCAAAATTGTGACCAGTGATTAAAGATGATCCCTGATGCGGCTTAAGAGCAGATATGCCATTGAGCTCGCGGGATGGTATGAGAGTCACATGCCCAGGATTATATTTCAGAATCGGTACTACTCATATATAATGAAAAATTCTGTATAACCTAACGTATTTAGATTCATTCTATAGTGGACTCGGTTAATCGATTGAGTTTAATTGATATATAGAACATAAGAAAATGCCATACTGGGTCAGACCAAGGGTCCATCAAGCCCAGCATCCTGTTTCCGACAGTGGCCAATCCAGGCCATAAGAACCTGGCAAGTACTCAAAAACTAAGTCTATTCCATGTTACCATTGCTAATGGCAGTGGCTATTCTCTAAGTGAACTTAATAGCAGGTAATGGACTTCTTCTCCAAGAACTTATCCAATCCTTTTTTAAACACTGCTATACTAACTGCACTAACCACATCCTCTGGCAACAAATTCCAGAGTTTAATTGTGCATTGAGTAAAAAAGAACTTTCTCCGATTAGTTTTAAATGTGCCCCATGCTAACTTCATGGAGTGCCCCCTAGTCTTTCTACTATCCGAAAGAGTAAATAACCGATTCACATCTACCCGTTCTAGACCTCTCATGATTTTAAACATCTCTATTATATCCCCCCTCAGCCGTCTCTTCTCCAAGCTGAAAAGTCCTAACCTCTTTAGTCTTTCCTCATAGGGGAGCTGTTCCATTCCCCTTATTTTGGTAGCCCTTCTCTGTACCTTCTGCATCGCAATTATATCTTTTTTGAGATGCGGCGACCAGAATTGTACACAGTATTCAAGGTGCGGTCTTCACCATGGAGCTATACAGAGGCATTATGACATTTTCTGTTTATTCACCATTCCCTTTCTAATAATTCCCAACATTCTGTTTGCTTTTTTGACTGCCGCAGCACACTGAACCGACGATTTCAATATGTTATCCACTATGACGCCTAGATCTTTTTCTTGGGTTGTAGCACCTAATATGGAACCCAATATTTTGTAATTATAGCATGGGTTATTTTTCCCTATATGCATGACCTTGCACTTATCCACATTAAATTTCATCTGCCATTTGGATGCCCAATTTTACAGTCTCACAAGGTCTTCCTGCAATTTATCACAATCTGCTTGTGATTTAACTACTCTGAACAATTTTGTGTCATTATCTCACTCGTTGTATTTCTTTCCAGATCATTTATAAATATATTGAAAAGTAAGAGTCCCAATACAGATCCCTATGGCACTCCACTGTCCACTCCCTTCCACTGAGAAAATTGTCCTTTTAATCCTACTCTCTGTTTCCTGTCTTTTAGCCAGTTTGCAATCCACGAAAGGACATCGCCACCTATCCCATGACTTTTTACTTTTCCTAGAAGCCTCTCATGAGGAACTTTGTCAAACGCCTTCTGAAAATCCAAGTATACTACATCTACTGGTTCACCTTTATCCACGTGTTTATTAACTCCTTCAAAAAAGTGAAGCAGATTTGTGAGGCAAGACTTGCCCTGGGTAAAGCCATGCTGACTTTGTTCCGTTAAACCATGTCTTTCTATATGTTCTGTGATTTTGTTGTTTAGAACACTTTCCACTATTTTTCCTGGCACTGAAGTAAGGCTAACCGGTCTGTAGTTTCCCGGATCGCCCCTGGAGCCCTTTTTAAATATTGGGGTTACATTTGCTATCCTCCAGTCTTCAGGTACAATGGATGATTTTAATGATAGGTTACAAATTTTTACTAATAGGTCTGACATTTCATTTTTTAGTTCCTTCGGAATTCTGGGGTGTATACCATCCGGTCTAGGTGATTTACTACTCTTCAGTTTGTCAATCAGGCCTACCACATCTTCTAGATTCACCGTGATTTGATTCAGTCCATCTGAATCATTACCCAAGAAAACCTTCTCCATTACGGGTACCTCCCCAACATCCTCTTCAGTAAACACCGAAGAAAAGAAATAATTTAATCTTTCCTGTGATGGCCTTATCTTCTCTAAGTGCCCCTTTAACCCCTCGATCATCTAACGGTCCAACTGACTCCCTCACAGACTTTCTGCTTCGGACATATCTAAAAATGTTTTTATTGTGAGTTTTTGCCTCTACAGCCAACTTCTTTTCAAATTCTCTCTTAGCCTGTCTTATCACTGTCTTACATTTAGCTTGCCAACGTTTATGCTTTATCCTATTTTCTTCTGTTGGATCCTTCTTCCAATTTTTTAATGAAGATCTTTTGGCTAAAATAGCTTCTTTCACCTCCCCTTTTAACCATGCCGGTAATCGTTTTGCCTTCTTTCCACCTTTCTTAATGTGTGGAATACATCTAAACTGTGCTTCTAGAATAATATTTTTTAACAATGACCACGCCTCTTGGACATTTTTTTTACTTTTGTAGCTGCTCCTTTCAGTTTTTTTCTAACAATTTTTCTCATTTTATCAAAGTTTCCCTTTTGAAAGTTTAGCATGAGAGCCTTGGATTTGCACACTGTTCCTCTTCCAGTCATTAAATCAAATTTGATCATATTATGATCACTATTGCCAAGCGGCCCCACCACCATTATCTCTCTCACCAAGTCCTGTGCTCCACTGAGAATTAGATCTAAAATTGCTCCCTCTCTCGTCGGTTCCTGAACCAATTGCTCCATAAAGCTATCATTTATTCCATCCAGGAACGTTATCTCTCTAGCGTGTCCCGATGATACATTTACCCAGTCAATATTGGGGTAATTGAAGTCTCCCATTATTACTGCACTACCAATTTGGTTAGCTTCCCTAATTTCTCTTAGCATTTCACTATCTCACCATCTTGACCAGGTGGACGGTAGTATACCCCTATCACTATAGTCTTCCCTGACACACAAGGGATTTCTACCCATAAAGATTCAATTCTGTATTTAGTCTTATGCAGGATGTTTATCCTGTTGGACTTTATGCCATCCCGGACATAAAGCGCCACACCTCCTCCTGGGTTCTACTCTCTGTCATTGCGATATAATTTGTACCCCGGTATAGCAGGGTGACTCAGATACGATCCTGGAGACTCTGTGTGGCCTGGCACCACTGTGACCTTAGGGTCCACTGGGCTGTGTGTATGTGCAAACGTGCCACGGGAGTAACATGATCAGTTGCAGCCATGTGGCCCAACAGCTTCAACATGTGCCAAGCTGATACCTGCTGGCTCTTTTTTAATCACCGTCGCTGTGGTCTTCAAGGTGACTGCCCTGGACCATGGCAGGAAGTCTTTTGCCCGAGCCATGTCTAGCAGGCTTCCTATGAAGTCCAACTGAACTGATAGCCCGAGATTGGACTTCAGGTAGTTGATGATGAACCTTAGTGACTCCACACCTGGATGGTCAAGTGCATGGACCGAATGGCTCCTGTCTGAGATGTGCTCTTGCCCAACCAATTGTCAAGGTAAGGGAAATCATGCACTCCCGTCCTGCAGAGGTGACCTCACCATGGCCAGGGATTTTTTGAAGACATATGGGGCCAACGCAAGCCCAAACGGCAACACTCTATCCTGGAATTCCTGTTTTCCCACTACAGATCTAAGATACTTCCTGTGACTTGGGAAGATCTCGATATGAGTGTACGTGTTCTTCAGATCAAGGGAGCATAGCCAGTCCCCTTTCTGCAAGAGGGTAATAGAGGTGTCCAGGGAAATCATCTTGAACCTTTCTCTTTTTAGAAACTTGTTCAAGGCCCTCAGACCTAGGAAGGGACAGAGTCCCACTGTTCTTTTTGGAATCAGGAAGTGCCAGGAGAAGAATCCCTGCCCTCTTTGCCTTGGTGGGATAGGTTTGACCACTCTGGTTGTTAAGAGGGTGGAGAGCTCCCATATCAGTACCTCCTGATGTGCTACTGGCCCCCAATGTGGGCATGGAGGGAAATTTGGCGGGATACCCAATAGATTTAATTGGAACCCTTGATGGACTATGGACAGAACCCACTGATCAGAGGTTATACTGGGTCACTGATTTGCAAACAACTGTAGCCTGCCCCTGAATGGGAAATATGTCTTAGATACAGGTGGTTGGCTTATGCTCCCTAGGATCCAGTCAAAATCCTATTCTGGGATTTGATTAGGGTGCCGGCTGGTGCTTGGGAGCTCTCTGCTGCCTTGGACAGCCACGAGAACTCACCCTCTGCGAATGGGAGTAAGGGGCCAGAGGACAGTACTTCCTCTAGTGGTAGAAAGACTTCTCTGACCCTGTCTTGCTGACCTCCTTGCTGAGGAGGGCAGGTCTGAAGTGCTGAAGTGGGAGGAACTCACAGTGATCCCACAACTGGACTACCACATCCCTCACATCCTTCAAAAATTGGAAGAAGGATCCATCTGAAGAAATTAGGATAAAACATAAGCATTGTCAAGTTAAGTGTAAAACATTGATAAGACAGGCGAAGAGAGAATTTGAAATGAAGTTGGCCATAGAGGCAAAAACTCATAATAAAAACTTTTTAAAATATATCCGAAGCAAGAAACCTGTGAAGGAATCGGTTGGACCATTAGATGACCGAGGGGTTAAAGGGGCTCTTAGGGAAGATAAGGCCATTGCAGAAAGATTAAATGAATTCTTTGCTTCCGTGTTTACTAATGAAGATGTTGGGGAGATACCAGTTCCGGAGATGGTTTTCAGGGGTGATGAGTCAAATGAACTGAACCAAATCACTGTGAACCTAGAACATGTAGTAGGCCAGATTGACAAATTAAAGAGTAGCAAATCACCTGGACCGGATGGTATGCATCCTAGGGTACTGAAGGAACTCAAATGAAATTTCTGATCTACTAGTTAAAATTTGTAATCTATCATTAAAATCATCCATTGTACCTGAAGACTGGAGAGTGGCCATTGTAACCCCAATATTTAAAAAAGGCTCCAGGGGAGATCTGGGTAACTATAGAGCAGTGAGCCTGACTTCAGGGCTGGGAAAAATAGTGGAAACTATTCTCAAGATCAAAATCGTAGAGCATATAGAAAGACATGGTTTAATGGAACACAGTCAACATGGATTTACCCAAGGGAAGTCTTGCCTAACAAATCTGCTTCATTTTTTTGAAGGGGTTAATAAACATGTAGATAAAGGTGAACCGTAGATGTAGTGTATTTGGATTTTCAGAAGGCGTTTGACAAAGTCCCTCATGAGAGGCTTCTAAGAACACTAAAAAGTCATGGGATAGGAGGCGATGTCCTTTTGTGGATTACAAACTGGTTAAAAGACAGTAAACAGAGAGTAGGATTAAATGGTCAATTTTCTCAGTGGAAAAGGGTAAACAGTGGAGTGCCTCAGGGATCTGTACTTTACTCCTGGGGGAATTCTGCACAAAAAAATTTAAAATTCTGTGCACAAAAACTGAAAATTCTGCAAACTTTATATTGGTCTAAATAACACAATTTACATGACAGTCTTTAAGTAATTACATTTTAAATTATTACAGAAAAAAGTTATTACTTAAAGTTGCAGAATTTTAAATATTTTGAGCAGAATTTCCCTAGAAATTCACTGTAAGAGTGTCCCTTTCACATACACACGCCCTCATACAGGCTCCCTCACTCTCTTGCACACACACACATATCCCCTCATAGAGGGCCCTCTCTCTTGCATACACACCCACACAAACTCCCTTTCTCTTTCACATACACATCCTCACACGGGCTACCTATGTCTCACTCTCACGCAGCCCTTCATACAGGCTCTGTCTCACACATACACAATCCCTTCCACAGAGGCTAGCACCCTCACATACACACAATCCCTTTTTCATACACATGAGCTCTCAATCTCTCTCACACATACATACTCCTTCACAATATCCTCATATAGGCTCCCTCTCCCTGAAACCCACACTCAAGCATCCCCCCAGCCCCCCTCTCTTACCTCCCATGCTCTCTCTCACGCCGTCCTGCTCTGTCACCCTCCCCTACACCCCTCCCCTCATATGGGCTGCCTCTCTGAAACCCACACTGAAGCATCCCCCCCACTCCCCCTCTTACCCACCAAGCTGTCTCTCACCCTCAACCCCTCTCCTCTCTCACACACACATTCTCTCTCACCGGCATCCCACTCCCCTTATATAGGCTCCCTCTCTCTGAAACCCACAATCAAGCATCCCCCCCACTCCCCCTCTTACCAACCAAGATGTCTCTCACCCTCCTTCAAACCCCCCTCTCCTCATATAGGCTCCCTCTCTGAACCCCACACTCAAGCATCCCCCCACTCCCCCTCTTACCAACCAAGCTGTCTCTCACCCTAAGCCACACCCCTTCTCCTCTCTGACACACACATTCTCTCTCACCGGCATCCCACTCCCCTCATATAGGCTCCCTCTCTCTGAAACCCACACTCAAGCATCCCCGCCACCCACCCTCTCTTACCTCCCATGCTCTCTCTCACCCTCCCCACCCCCCTCTTACCAACCATGCTGTCACCCTCCCCCCTCTCTCACACACACATTCTCTCTCAACGGCATCCCCGCCATGCTCTCTCTCACCCTCCCCACCCCCCTCTTACCAACCATGCTGTCACCCTCCCCCCTCTCTCACACACATATTTTCTCTCTCACCGGCATGACGTGGGACGCGCTCTGTTCGCGGCGAAGATGAAGGCCCGGCGCACTGTTCGCTGCACACGGGGGCCTTTCATTTTCATCTTGAGCAGAGCACAGTCCATTCACGGTATACGGGGGCCTTCCCTTTTTGCCGGGACACGCTCCATTCGCGACATGCCATTGTCTCCTCTGCTATTTTCTGCGCAGAATTTGGCAATTCTGCGCAGGGGGGAATTCTGCACAAATTATGCGCTCTGTAGCGCAGAATTCCCCTAGGAGTAGTACTTGGACCAGTGCTTTTCAATATATATATATAAATCAACTGGAAAGGAATACGATGAGTGAGATTATCAAATTTGCGGTTGATTCAAAATTATTCAGAGTAGTTAAATCACAAGCGGATTGTGATACATTACAGGAGGACCTTGCAAGACTGGAAGACTGGACATTCAAATGGCAGATGAAATTGAATGTGGACAAGTGCAAGGTGTTCCAAAAAGGGAAAAATAACCCTTGCTGTAGTTACACGATGTTAGGTTCCTTATTAGGAGCTACACCCAGGAAAAAGATCTAGGCCAACATAGTGGATAATACTTTTAAATTGTCGGCTCAGTGTGCTGCAGCAGTCAAAAAAACAAAATGTTAGGAATTATTAGGAAGGGAATGATTAATAAAACAGAAAATGTCATAATGCCTCTGTATTGCTCCATGGTGAGACTGCAGCTTGAATACTATGTACAATTCTGGTCGCCGTATCTCAAAAAAGATATAGTTGCAATGGAGAAGGTACAGAGCAGGGCAACCAAAATGATAAAGGGAATGGAACAGCTCCCCTACGAGGAAAGACTGAAGAGGTTAGGGCTGTTCAGGTTGGAGAAGAGACGGCTGAGGGAGGATATGATAGAGGTCTTTAAGATCATGAGAGGTCTTGAACGAGTAGATGTCAATCTGTTATTTACACTTTCGGATAATAGACGGACCAGGGGGCATTCCATGAAGTTAGCAAGTAGCACATTTAAGACTAATCGGAGAAAATTCTTTTTTACTCAACACACAATTAAGCTCTGGAATTTGTTGCCAGAAGATTTGGTTAGTACAGTTAGTGTAGCTGGGTTCAAAAAAGGTTTGGATAAGTTCTTGGAGGAGAAGTCCATTAACTGCTATTAATCAAGTTTACCTAGGGAAGAGCCATTGCTATTGCATCAGTAGCATGGGATCTTTTTGGTGTTTGGGCACTTGCTAGGTTCTTGTGGCCTCTGTTGGAAACAGGATGCTGGGCTTGATGGACCCTTGGTCTGACCCAGCATGGCAATTTCTTATGTTCTTATGTTCTTAATTGTATGCGGTAATTTTGTCCTGTAAATTGGCCACAGGTTTCTCTAGCAGGTGGTTAATCTTACTAGGTACATCTATTCAGGATACAATCCAATATTCAGATCACATTTTAAATATCTAATATTTAAAATTTATTCTGTTGTGGGAATGGCTCCAAATTCTATTTAGGTGCACTGCTACTAACATTTAGATGCACTACACTAATATTTAGACATATATCTTTAATGTCTCTGTTTCTTGCACAAAAGAGATTTTGTTTGCTTTGTGCATCACATACATTATCAGCATAAGGCATAATACTATATCATATATAAAGTTAAAAATACCATTACTAATTTTGATTTTTTATCTATTACATTATGCAGTCCTTAACTATAGCAAGCATTGCCAAGAATCAGTGTACCACAGCTTCATTTTGCAGAAAAGATAAGGTTCTCACCAAGGTTGTACCACACATCCATCTCTCCACTCAAAGTGCGAACTTCAATGATAGTCTGTCCTAGGAAATCATCAGATTCACGTTTCAGCCTCTGCTTGACACGAGATTTGATGTCATCATCCTCATCCCAGACCCGTACTTTGATTCGATCTGAGGAGTTATGGCACTCACTTAAAAGAAAAGAAACAAGAGATCAGGAAATTAAGGAGGTTGAGATAACATAAGATTTTAGAAGGTAATATTCAGTAAGGTGGCCAGTGGACAAGTTATTAGGCTAAAGTTAATCAGATAACTTGTCCTAGATATTCAGCAGGATAAACGCCCTGCTGAATATCTCCAATTAAAGTTATCTGACTAACTTTAAACCTAACCAGCCAACTTTGGAATATGGCCAGTTGGGTTTACAGTTATCTGGCCTTAGAGAGCTGGATAACCTTCTACTTAACTGGATATCTTTTAAAGACATCTGGTTAAGTGGCAGTATGCTTAAAAAAAAAAATAAATCTTGAAAGTGGGTCTCTTGGCCCGATTCTCACCCTCCCTCCATATATTTTATAAAGACCCCTGCTGTCCAAGCCTGCCACCCTTCCCAAATCACTAAAATAGGAAATGTAAAAATAAAAATGTAAAGCAGAGTTGCTTACCTGTAACAGGTGTTCTCACAGGACAGCAGGATGTTAGTCTCACATATGGGTGACATCACAGGATGGAGCCCAATCACGGAACACTGTTGTCAAAGTTTCTAGAACTTTGACTGGCACCTACTGAGCATGCCCAGCATAGCACCAACCCTGCATCCAGCGGTCTTGTAATATAGCAAATGTACGTGTGAAAAAATAAAATAAGAAAACGTAAACGAACCCAACTTTGTTGGGTGGCGGGCGGGTTTCGGGAGGACTAACATCCTGCTGTCCTGTGAGAACACCTGTTACTGTTAAGCAACTCTGCTTTCTCACAGGACAAGCAGGATGGCAGTCCTCATATATGGGTGAGTACCGAGCTGAGGATGCCCGAGCGAAGCAGCAAAAGTTTACTGCTATTAATTGCATCAGTAGCATGGGATCTTCTTGATGTTTGGGTAATTGCCAGGTTCTTGTGGCATGGTTTGGCCTCTGTTGGAAACAGAATGCTGGGCTTGATGGATCCTTGGTCTGACCCAGCATGGCAATTTCTTATGTTCTTATGTATTAACAGGATGATTGAATAAGCCTCACTTCAGAAAGTAGACTAAAAAGACACAAATCATTTTCTGATGTTATTAAAGCAGGATGAAGGTGATTATTCATCACAAAAGTGTGCACTGTCTTATAAGAAATGTTCCATAACAATTTGGCATCTTTTGCTGAATCACAGTTTTTTTTGGCATGTATTCATTATTAAGTGCTCTACTGTATCTGTTACTAGGCAACAAGGCAAGAAAGTGAAAGGTTGCATGTATCTAAAGAAATGGGTCAGAAGAGAATCTGTAAGGCTCTCGTTTACAAATGTAACAATCAGCATAACATTCATTTACTAGAAATGAAGCTGGTGGTGAGGCGGGAGGTGGCGCATCACACCATATACATGGGTGCAAATAAACTGGCATTTATTCACCAGACAACCCATCTCTCAACTTCCCAGGCACTTGAGGTAGGGGGAGGCGGGGAGTGCAATTTTTGGGCTGCATGGCTGAATGTACAGTTTGTGGGTCTGTATGGCCATGAGAACAGCTATGCAAATTAGGAGGGCTACTTCAGGCATCTGGAGTCACTTCCATGACCTCACACAATGGCTTTTGCATGCATCCTCTTGCAGCTGGCCTACCTGGCTTGTGTAAGGGCCATATGAAACCACAAGAACAAGGGGGAAGAGGAGCAGCATACTGAGAGAGGATAAATAGAAGCTATTTATCTGTGATAGAGATGTGAATCGGAACCGGAATCGGTTCTGATTCAAATCTTATAATTTTTATTGTCCGGCCCGTTTGGTTTTTTTGTTTATCGGCTGCGCCCGATCTGATAAACAAAAAACCCACCCTGACCCTTTAAAACTGACCCCTTAGCCTCCCTCACCCTCCTGACCCCCCCAAAAACGTTTTAAAATTACCTGGTGGTCCAGTGGGGGCGCGGGGAGCGATCTCCCGCTCTCAGGCCGTCGGCTGCGCTAATAAAAATGGCGCCGATGGCCCTTTGCCCTTACCATGTGACAGGGTATCCGTGCTATTGGCTGGCCCCTGTCACACGGTAGGAGCACCGGATGGCCGGCGCCATCTTTATTAGTGGCAGCCGACGGCCCGAGAGTGGGCGATCGGTCCCGGGGCTTCCACTGGACCACCAGGTGATTTTAAAACGTTTGGGGGGGGGGGGGGGTCGGGAGGTTGGGGGAGGCTAAGGGGTCAGTTTTAAAGGGTCGGGGTGGGTTTTTTGTTTTTTTTTATCGGGCCATCGGCGCCATTTTTATTAGTGGCAGCCGACGGCCCGAGAGTGGGCGATCGGTCCCGGGGCTTCCACTGGACCACCAGGTGATTTTAAAACGTTTTGGGGGGGTTTTGGGAGGGTGGGGGAAGATAAGGGATTAGTTTTAAAAGGTCGGGGTGGGTTTAGGGGTTTTGGTGTGCCGGTTTTCCTGACCTCCCCCTAAATAACTCCCGTTAGTGGACACAAACCCGATTAACGATTTTTCACGATAAATCGGGGGAATTTCTATTGTATCGCACTCTTTAACGATTTTTGACGATTTAAAAAATATCGGACGATATTTTGATTAGTCAAAAAATGATTCACATCCTTAATCTGTGACAGGCAATATCCATAGCCAGCAGGACAAATCAGCTACACAAGAGAGTGACACTATCCAACTGCACTGGCCTGGATGTGCTCAGAGCTCAGAAATGTAAAACCTTTCTAAGCATGTGCAGGGGCTCTCACGAAAGCCTCTTCAGTCTTTTCTCTAGCTAAAACTTCAATGCTATGGAAGGAAGGTGATCAATTTTGCTTTCTCTGTGGACAAGCAGGACAAAATACAGCCATACATGTGGAGATACCAACCCAAGGTTTGCTTAAAATTTGAAAAGAGGACTAATATTTGGATATAAATGATTAAGCAACTCCAGCAATGATGAAAGATGGAGAGTTGAAATAGCTATTTAAATTGATTTTTTAGTATCACCTGATCAAATAATGTTTCTTGAAGATTCTCTCTCAAGACAACAGCATTTGATAAAGGTGTGGACTGAAGACCAAAATGCTGCTTTGTAGATATATTGTATTGAAACTGATTTGATTTATATTCTGCCTTTAAGACACCTCAAAGCGAATAACATTGGAGGAAAGCTACTGATGTTGAAGTCACCCAGACCTGCTCAGCTCTAATTCTTTCCTGGAGTTGTAGCCCAACTTATTTATAGTAGATGATACATAGTCCAATAACCAGGATTAAAGGATTTGTTTCCCTAAAGGTTGGCTTTGTTTATTTGATCAAGTGAAATGTTTTCCTGAGATGTTCATTCTTTTCAGATAAAACAGAAAATCTCTTCTACAGTCTAAAGTATGTAGCACTTTTTCTGCTTTATTCAAATTAAATCGATTTAAATGGAATTTAGAAACCACTTTCTGCATGAATTTTGATTGAGTTTGTAACAATACTTTGTCTTTAAAACCTGCAGAAAAGGATTACGGATTACCAATGCTTGAAGTTCACTTACTCTGATAGCGGAGGTTATTGCTATGAACAAGTGTTTTCCATGATGAATATTTGATTTCATTAGTTGCCATTGGTTCAAAAGTGGCTTTAATCACTGCTGCCAAGACCAAGTTAAAATCCCAATATTTGTTCGTTTTTTCTATTGGATGATGCAAATTATTAAGGCCTTTTATACATTTTTCTACTACTGGAAGTCATTATACTAGTACTCCTTCTGATGGTTCATAGCATGCTATAATAGAACTCAGATGGACTCTTACTGAATTTGACTTTAATCTGAGTCTGAAAGATGGAGAAGGTACTGGAGTAAAGAAAAACAAAAGAACATAAGAACATGCCATACTGGATCAGACCAAGGGTCCATCAAGCCCAGCATCCTGTTTCCAACAGTGCCCAATCCAGGCTACAAGTACCTGGCAAGTACCCCAAAACTAAGTATATTCCATGCTATTGATGCTAGTAATAGTAGTGGCTATTTTCTAAGTCAACTTGATTAATAGCAGGTAATGGACTTCTCATCCAAGAATTTATCCAATGCTTTTTTAAACCCAACTACACTAACTGCACTAACCACATCCCCTGGCAACAAATTCCAGAGTTTAACTGGACGTTGAGTGAAAAAGAACTTTCTCCGATTAGTTTTAAATGTGCTATATGCTAACTTCATGGAGCGCCCCCTAGTCCTATTATACGAAAGAGTAAATAACTGATTCTCATTTACCCGTTCTAGACCTCTCATGGTTTTAAACCCCTCTATCATATCCCCCCTCAGCTGTCTCTTCTCCAAGCTGAACAGTCCCAACCTCTTTAGTCTTTCCTCATAGGGGAGCTGTTCCATCTCCTTTATCATTTTGATCGCCCTTCTCTGTACCTTCTCCATCGCAACTATATATTTTTTGAGATGCAGCGACCAGAACTGTACACAGTATTCAAGGTACAGTCTCACCATGGAACGATACAGAGGCATTATGACATTTTCTGTTTTATTTACCATTCCCTCTCTAATAATTCCTAACATTCTGTTTGCTTTTTTGACTGCTACAGCACACTGAGCTGACGATTTCAATATATGATCTACTATAATGCCTAGATCTCTTTCCTGGGTGGTAGCTCCTAATATGGTACCTAACATCGTGTAACTATAGCATGGGTTATTTTTCCCTATATGCATCACCTTGCACATATCCACATTAAATTTCATCTGCCATTTGGATGCCCAATCTTCCAGTCTTGCAAGGTCCTCCTGTAATTTATCACAATCTGCTTGTGATTTATCTGCTCTGAATAATTTTGTATCGTCCGCAAATTTGATAACCTCACTCGTTGTATTCCTTTCCAGATCATTTATAAATATATTGAAAAGTACAGATTCCTGAGTACTCCACTGTTTACCCTTTTCCACTGAGAAAATTGACCATTTAATCCTACTCTTTGTTTCCTATCTTTTTACCAGTTTGTAAACCCGAAAGGACATCGCCTCCTATCCCATGACTTTTTAGTTTTCTTAGAAGCCTCTCATGAGGGACTTTGTCAAACGCCTTCTGAAAATCCAAATACACTACATCTACCGGTTCACCTTTATCCACATGTTTATTAACCCCTTCAAAAAAATGAAGATTTGTTAGGCAAGACTTCCCTTGAGTAAATTCATTTTGACTGTGTTCCATTAAACCATGTCTTTCTATATGCGCTACGATTTTTATCTTTAGAATAGTTTCCACTATTTTTCCTGGCACTGAAGTCAGGCTCACCGGTCTATAGTTACACGGATCACCCCTGGAGCCCTTTTTAAATATTGGGGTTACATTGGCCACCCTTAAGTCTTCAGGTACAATGGATGATTTTAATGATAGGTTACAAATTTTAACTAATAGATCAGAAATTTCATTTTTTAGTTCCTTCAGTACCCTAGAATGCTTACCATGTGGTCCAGGTGATTTGCTACTCTTTAGTTTGTCAATCTGGCCTACTACACCTTCTCGGTTCACAGTGATTTGGTTGAGTTCATCTGACTCATCACCCTTGAAAACCATCTCCGGAACTGGTATGTCCCCAACATTCTCATTAGTAAACATGGAAGCAAGGAATTCATTTAATCTTTGTGCACTGGCCTTATCTTCCCTAAGAGCCCCTTTAACCCCTCAGTCATCTAACGGTGCAACCGACTCCCTCACAGGTTTCTTGCTTCGGATATATTTTTAAAAGTTTTTATTATGAGTTTTTGCCTCTATGGCCAACTTCATTTCAAATTCTCTCTTCGCCTGTCTTATAAATGTTTTGCACTTAACTTGAAATGCTTATGTGTTATCCTATTTTCTTCAGATGGATCCTTCCAATTTTTGAAGGATGTTTTTTTGGCTAAAATAGCCTCTTTCACCTCGCCTTTTAACCATCACAGTAATCGTTTTGCCTTCCTTTCACCTTTCTAAATGCATGGAATACATCTGGATTGCGCCTCTAGGATTGCATTTTTAAACAATGTCCATGCCTGTTGAATACTTTTAAACTTTGCAGCTGCATCTTTCAGTTTTTTTCTATTTTCCACATTTTATCAAAGTTCCCTTTTGAAAGTTTAGTGTTAGAGCTGTAGATTTACTTATTGCCCCCTTCCAGTTTTGAGCTTTTGTAAACCGTTATGATGGCTTTACCGAATGACTGTATATAAAACTCAACAAATAAATAAATAAATGTGTTAGTTTAAATTTGATCATGTTATGATCACTATTGCCAAGCGCCCCCACCACTGTTACCTCTCTCACCAAATCCTGCATTCCACTAAGGATTAAATCTAAAATTTCTCCCTCTCTTGTTGTTCCTTAACCAATTGCTCCATGAAGCAGTCATTTATTACATCCAGGAACTTTCTCTCTCTAGCATGTCCCGATGATACATTTACCCAGTAAATATTGGAGTAATTGAAATCTCCCATTATTACTGCACTACCAATTTGGTTAGCTTCCCTAATTTCTCTTAGCTTTTCACTGTCCATCTCACCATCTTGACCAGGTGGACAGTAGTATACTCCTATAACTATAGTCTTCCCCGACACACAAGGGTTTTCTACCCATAAAGATTTGATTGTGCATTTAGTCTCGTGAAGGATCTTTATCCTGTTGGACTCTATGCCATCCCATACATAAAGCGCCACACCGCCTCTCGGGTGCTCCTTTCTGTCATTGCAATATAATTTGTACCCCAGTATAGCACTGTCCCATTGGTTATCCTCCTTCCACCAATTAAGTCTACCGTATGTCATCATTGACTGTTATACATTCTAATTCTCCCATCTTACTTCGCAAATTTCTGGCATTAGCATACAAACATTTCAAAGTTTGTTTTTTGTTTGTTTTTTCATTCTGCTTTTTAATTGATAGGGATAAGTTAGAATTTTTTTAGCTCAGGTAAGCTTTTAGTTAAAGGCACTTGGACTACTTTTCTTATTATTGGAACCTCACTGTCGGGATGCCCTAATTCTAATGCATCATTAGTATCCTTTGAAGATACCTCCCTCCGAACTATGCGTTGCTGAGCGACTGTCGGCTTTCCCCTTTGTTCTAGTTAAAAAGCTGCTCTATCTCCTTTTTAAAGGTTAGCGCCAGAAGTCTGGTTCCACCCTGGTTAAGGTGGAGCCCATCCCTTTGGAAGAGACTCCCCCTTCCCCAAAAGGTTCCCCAGTTCCTTACAAAACTGAATAACTCAGTGCTCAGTGGGAGCACTGAGAGGAGAGGATCACCTTGCTGGTGGCTGAAAGGAATCAGTAAGTTTTTGCTTGGGACATTGTCTTTTTCAAAAGTATTGGAGCAAAGTTAACTATTTGGGAATATTATTTAGTGTGTTTGTGCGTTTAATAGTCAGTAAGGCAGCGAATAAACAAGTTAGAATGTTTGTATTTTTAAATAGTCAGTAAGGCAGCTAGTAAGCAGTAGTTAGTGTGTTTATTTTTAAAAATATGTAAGGCAACTAGTAAGCAGAACTGAGCGTTTGTATTTAAAAAAAAAAAAAAAAGTAGCCAGAAGCTAAAAATAAGCTAGGAGCAGTGTATACCTAAGTAAAAAGGTTGAAAAGTTCAGTTCAGTTACTCACCTTGGAAAGGTGTTGAGGTAGTATGATTTGGTTTGATTAGGTACCAACATTTGATAATGAAGAGAGGAGTGAGTCACTCTGGCTGACTAACTGAAGTTAGACTGTTTGGATTTCCCAACCCTCCCCTAGCTCATCCTTTAATTTATAGGCAGGTGCCACTTTCACAAAAAAAAAAAAAAAAAAGCTTTATTGAGAGTTTGATCAGTTCCTTGTAGGCCACTACCAGACAAATAGTGAATTCACTAATACATTTAAAGGACGTTAATTAGACACATTCCTACTCCCATAGCAACCTAAAACTTAACTAGGAACTGAACAAAATTGAGATGAAAGCAGCAGCCCAGCAGCAAGAGGGGGGGCTTCCCAGTCTTTTGCATCGAGTGTCACATGTATGATTTTTTACCCGCCGGTGAGAAGTTGTACATTTGCATGCGATGCAAAGAGCTCCTGACTCTCAGAGAACGAGTCCAATCTCTGGAGGCTAGAGTGGCAGACCTGGAGGAGCTGAGGCAGAGAGGTACCGTATTTTTCGCTCCATAAGACGCACTTTTTCCCCCCCAAAAGTGGGGGAAAATGTATGTGCGTCTTATGGAGCGAATATTAAAAAAAAAAAAAATTTAACAAACCCCCCCCCACCCTCCTGACCCCCCCAAGACCTGCCGACTTAATTTACTACAACCCCCCACCCTCCTGACCCCCCCAAGACCTGCCGACTTAATTTACTGCAACTCCCCCCCCCCCAGACCTGCCAAACGTCCCTGGTGGTCCAGCTGGGGTCCGGGAACGATCTCCTGGGCTTCAGCCGTCGGCTGCCAGTAAACAAAATGGCGCCAACGGCCCTTTGCCCTCACTATGTCACTGGGACTGACCGCTGCTATTGGTCGGTCTCAGTGACATAGTGAGGGCAAAGGGCCGTCGACGCCATTTTGTTTATTGGAAGCCGACGGCCGAAGCCCAGGAGATCGTTCCCGGACCGCTCCTGGACCACCAAGGACATTTGGCAGGTCTTGGGGGGTCAGGAGGGTGGGGGGTTGCAGGAAATTAAGTCGGCAGGTCTTGGGGGGGGTCAGGAGGGTGGGGGGTTGTAGTAAATTAAGTCGGCAGGTCTTGGGGGGGGGTCAGGAGGGTGGGGGGGTTGTAGTAAATTTAGTCGGCAGGTCTTGGGGGGGGTCAGGAGGGTGGGGGGTTGCAGGAAATTAAGTCGGCAGGTCTTGGGGGGGGTCAGGAGGGTGGGGGGTTGTAGTAAATTTAGTCGGCAGGTCTTGGGGGGGGGGTCAGGAGGGTGGGGGGGTTGCAGGAAATTAAGTCGGCAGGTCTTGGGGGGGTCAGGAGGGTGGGGGTTTGTAGTAAATTAAGTCGGCAGGTCTTGGGGGAGTCAGGAGGGTGGGGGGTTGCAGTAAATTAAGTCGGCAGGTCTTGGGGGAGTCAGGAGGGTGGGGGGTTGCAGGAAATTAAGTCGGCAGGTCTTGGGAGGGTCAGGAGGGTGGGGGGTTGTAGTAAATTAAGTCGGCAGGTCTTGGGGGGGTCAGGAGGGTGGGGGTTGTTAATTTAAAGGGTTGGGATGGGGTTTTTTGGGGGGGGAGGGGTTCCCAGAGAAAGAAAAGTTTTCTGATCTGGGGAGTGGACCGAAATGGCCCTCCCCAGACCCGAAAACAAAATGGGGAGGAAAAAAAAAGCTATGCACTCCCCTAATTTGCTCCATAAGACGCCCAGATGCAGAGCCGGTTTAGCACAAATTTTTTTTTTTATTTTCCCCCTCTGAATCCTAGGTGCGTCTTATAGTCAGGTGCGTCTTATGGAGCAAAAAATACGGTAAATAGATGAGACCTTCAGGGACATAGTAGCCAAGTCCCAACTTCAGACTGGCAGCCCTGGTGCTGCCTTGGAGGAAGAAGGTCTCATGATTGGAAGGCATCAACCTGGTGCAGCAGGAAAGGATCCTGTAGCAAGGACCTGCTCTCCAGGTGATGCACTGTCCTTTCGCACCGAGGATATCTCCCCAAGCCCTACTGCCCAGGAGGAAGTTTTAGGTCAGCTGTCATAGTTGGTGATTCGATTATTAGGAATGTAGATAGCTGGGTGGCTGGTGGGTGTGAGGATCGCCTGGTAACATGCCTACCTGGTGCGAAGGTGGTGGACCTCACGCATCACCTAGATAGGATTTTAGACAGTGCTGGGGAGGAGCCGGCTGTCGTGGTACATGTGGGCACCAACGACATAGGAAAATGTAGGAGGGAGGTTCTGGAAGCCAAATTTAGGCTCTTAGGTAGAAAGCTTAAATCCAAAACCTCCAGGGTAGCATTTTCTGAAATGCTCCCTGTTCCACGCGCAGGTGGTGGGTAATACAGTCTAACTTCAGTTAGTCAGCCAGAGTGACTCATTGCTCTCTTGATTAACAATGTTGGTACCTAATCAAACCAAATCACACTACTTTAATACCTTTCCAAGGTGAGTGCTGAACTTTTTAACCTTTTTACTTAGGTATACACTGCTCCTAGCTTATTTGTAGCTTCTGGCTACTTTTTTCTTTTTTTTTTTAATTTCTGCTTATTAGTTGCCTTACTGACTGACTATTAAAAAATACAAACAGTAACTTCAGTTTATTTCCTGCCTTACTGACTATTAAAAGCACCAACACACTAAATGATATTCCCAAATAGTTAACTTAGTCCCAATACTTTTAAAAAAGAAAATTTCCCAAGCAAAAACTTAATGATTCCTTTCAGCCACCAGCAAGGTGATCCTCTCCTCTCAGTGCTCCCACTGGATTGCATATATATTAAACAAAGCAGCAATAGTGCTGATCCCTGTGGTACACCTGTATTCATTTATTTGATTTCAGACAAATAGTTTCCTATTTTTACTTGATACATTCTATGTTCTAAAAACAAGTTGAACCATCTTAATACATTTCCAGAAATGCCTATTTCAATTAATCTGTGTGATAATAATGTGTGATGCATCATATCAAAAGCCATGGACAGTGTAAGAGTGACCTGTATCAAAATCACGTAAAATTGTGTCTGTCATGGATAACAAAAGAGTTCTGTCCTATGGTTTTTTCTGAATCCAAATTGGTTTGGATAAAGTATGTTATGGTCTTTTAGAGTTGTAATTGCACTGCTTTTTCTTGGATTGGCGGAATATAAATTGGCCAAATAAATAAATAAAATATACACTGGCTTTAGATACATTGGCAGCTAAGGTCATGTATGGAGCAGTAAAAGACTATACAATAAGCATGTCCTACATTTGATAGTGGCAGGAAAGAAAATTCTAAGTGAGAAATTCCAGTCATCCATCATCAGGCATTTAAACTACAGGATAGGAGTGGCAGAAGTTGGCCAATGAAATTGGAATGTCAACTCCAAGCAATACAGGAAGCAAGCATAGATAATAACAAAATCAATCAGCTTAACATTTCATGCTTAAGCAAAAGAGCAGAAAAGGTGACTATGAAGAGCAGAAAACCAAGGGAGGAAAGCTGGAAAGTTATGACCACAAATGTTCTTAGCTTGCTCAACAAAATCCCAGATCTCCAGGCCCTAACAAGGAGGTAGATTTGGATATTATTGCCATTATGGAGACATGGTTCACAGAGTCTCATGATTCGGAGACAACCGTCCTGGGCTATAACTTTTTAAAGAAGAACAGAGAGGTCAGGAGGGAGGAGTAGCTCTTTATGTCAAAAACAATATCCAAGCAACTGAAATGCAAGGGTAGAGAAAAAGCATTATGGACAGTCCTAAAAAAAAAAAAAATGATGGCGCTTCCATTTACACTGGTGTGGTCTACAGGCCTCCGACTAAAACAGAACTGGACAGAGATCTGATAAAAAAAAAATATCCAAAAGGTGGGAAAGAAGGGAGAAATGTTACTCGTTGGAGATTTTATTCTGCTAGATGTAGACTGTAGAATCCCTTCTGCAGAATTTATAAGTAGTAGAGAGATAGTATATGCACGTCAAGAGGCTCTGCTCAAACAAATGGTAATGGAACCCACATCCCTTGCAAACTGGTTGACTGAAAAGAGACAGCATGTAATGGTAAATGGAACCTATTCTGAAGAGAAAATGGTATTAAATGGAGTGCAACAGAGATCAATCAGTATTGGGACAGATTCTGTTCAATATCTTTGTGAGTGACATTGTGAAAAGAATAGAAGGTAAAGTTTGTCTATTTGTGGATGATACTAAAACCTGCAATGGAGTGGACATGCCTGAAGGAGTAGAGAGAATGAAAAGTGATTTAAGAAAGCTTGAACAGTGGTCGAAGATTTGGCAGCTGTTATTCAATGCCAAGAAGTTCAAAGTCATGCAAGTGGGGTGCAGTAATCTGCAGCATGTGATGGGGTGAAAGATTAGGGGTAGATTTTATAGTTGTGCACGCGCCCATGTGCGCATGCTACCCAGCGCACACACATGGGTGCACGATTTTATAACATGTGCACGCAAGAGCACGCATGTTATAAAATCGGGGGTCAGCGCACGTAAGGGAGTGCACAATTGTGCAACTTGCACGCACCGATGCCCGCAGCCTTCCCCTGTTTGCTACCCCCTAGCCTGACCTTCCTACCCCTTCCCCGCGGACCCACTCCCCAATGCCCCCGGACATATGCGTGTCCTGGGGATTTAAGCACGTGACCTGGCCTTTTAAAATAGGCCCGGCACGCGTAAGGCCATTTACGCGCATAACTTTTTTAAAATCCGGGCCTTATTGTGCATGGACTGGGAGACATGCATGGACTGGTAATCTGAAGATGGTGAGGCAATGTACAAGGTGATAGCTAAAGCCAGAAGAATGTTGGGCTGCATAGGGAGAGGAATAACCAGTAAGAAAAAGTTGGTGATAATGTCCTTGTACATGTCCTTTGTAAGGCCTCACCTAGAGTACTGTGTTCAGTTCTGGAGCCTGTATCTCCAAAGGATAGAGACAGGATGGAAGGGGTCCAGAGAAGGGTGACCAAAATGGTGTGAGGTCAGTATTGGAAGATTTATGAGGAGAGGCTGAAGGATCGAATATGTACACCTTGGAAAAGAGGAGGTGCAGGGGAAATATGATATAGACCTTCAGATACCTGCAATGTTTTAATGATGCATGAACTTTGCAGCTTTTCCATTGGAAAGGAAACTGTAGAACTAGTGGCTAATGAAATGAAATTCCAGGGGGGACAACTAAGAAACATCAGGAAACATTTCTTCATGGAGAGGGTTGTGGATGCCTGGAGTGATCTTCTAGAAGAGGAGGTGAGGATAAAAACAATACACAAAGTGGAAAGGCATGGGATAAACAATGCTTAGCCCTAAAGGCTAGAGGCTGGAAATGAAGAAAGGGTGCATAAGGGTAACTGCATGGAATGGCAGTTCCTGCCCTTAATAAATAGCCTTGATGTTTTTGACACAACTGCAACATTGTTCTCTGCTTTGGCGTTGGCAAAAAGGGGAACTGGATTCAGATAACAGCCAATGCTGGACCACAACGTTTACAGTTTGGGATAATGATACGTAAACATTAGGGAAAAAGCAAAAGATTGATTCTATAACCAAGTCCAAAAGCAAAGCATGTTTACGCAGCATTGTTTGAATTATCAAGGTGGCTACTTACCTGGTAAAAATGATGTGAGCAGTAATTTTGTTATGGGTTTGACAGTTGCTTAGTTTTGATTGTAAATATGACTACCCTTACTATAAGGCTTGGGGGTAAATGGCATGGAGTAAGAGAAGCATGGGGGTAATCTTGCATGGGCCGGCAGGTACTACCATAAGAAACTTGCTGGGCAGATTGGATGGACCATTTAGTCTTTTTCTGCCATCAATACTATGTATTAAGTTTTCTTATTATTACAGAAAATCTATTTCTCTTATGCAACAGACTTTAATGCACACTTTAATGACTTCTTTACAGGCAATTTAAGTTTGATCTATTTATGTTCGCCACAGTAAAAGTGCTTCTTCATGTCTGATTTATAAACAGATTGTAACAGATGGAGCATGGTGAAGGTACAGTTGTGTCCTGAGGCAGCTTTTTTCCCTTTATTGGTTCTAAATTGTATTTGTTTCCTTTTGAGATATCAATGTTTACACTGTATGAAAGCTCCTCCTGCTCATTCATTCCTACCAATATGAAACTAAATAAATCTGGCAAGTGCTTGATCATTATCAGAATGCCAAATAGTCATTATATCATCTCATAGTGTATAAACACAGGGAAGTAGTATAATAATAAGAAATAAAATATGTTATTAACAAAAAGTAATATGACCCATCAAAAATTAAGGCAGCAGTACAAAAAATAGTATAAAGAATCTAGTTAACACTTCTGTCTTAAACAGACAGGGCAACATAAAATACCAAGATGCTTTCACTAGTAATCTGAATTTATCACATCCCTGGCAAGGTAATATGAGAAAATTCAAGCTCAATTTGTCTATGGGAAAGTGTCTCACATGGCTAACAGAACAGAAAATTTCTCTGATAGTAGAATAACTTGCAAGATATTGTGTTGTCTGTAGTCTAACCATAGCCTGTTTTCAACATGGAGACCCATTTGAATATTTTGAAAGAATTGAGTGCACTGTTTATGTTTTATAGAATCTTCCTACTGTACAAAATGGGCATTTTTTCCCCTCAGTTTTGTGTATGCAGTTTGGACAGAGAATAGAAAGAAATTCCCGAGAAGCAACTTTTTTCTTCTAAACATGAGATGTTTTTATGATTGCAACAGCAGCATTACTATACAAATTGCTGCTACTGCAGTAGAAGCATAGAAAGCAGGACAGATAACAGTGGCTTGGGGCTGGCTTTAAGAAATCTAATAAGCACAGAACCCAGACTACCCTGCATCATCCCACCTGTAACCTCCACACTGCCTCTCTCTCTCACAGAGTGAAGAAATATCTGAGTCATCCAGAGCACAAAAAACACAAACATAATTTGTATCATTATACTGGCAACCCTGCAGAGTGGGCGCAAAAATGAAAAACAGGAATGTATGATTAAAGGAGAAAAACAAAATCCAGCTTATAATGGGAGGATGGAATCAGATCCAATTAACAGTCTGTCCAGTTTCATTTACAAAATGTTTTAGTTAGAATTATAATGATACAATTTCTTTCATTCGATTTCAAGTTAATTAATTCTTCTGGGTCAGTAAACAGAGGTAGCACAATAATTGGAAGACTTATGATTTCCTGAAAAAGGTCTAATTTAAGGTCTAACTTGAACCCTCACTTATTGAGGCTAGCAATGGAAGGAGGTGTGTATTATGTTCATCTGTCTCTCTGTCATAAGCTGAAAGCACAGCAGTCTTCTTAGAGACCACAATGACCTCCCTGAAAATGAAATCTCTGAAAGAGGTGAGAACTTTCATAAATAGCAATAATAAAATCTTGAATCTATCATTTTCTAATACAGCAGTTTGATCTTATAGCTTCTGACCTAGGGTTCATGTTTTGCTAGACCTGAAACAAAATTAAATGAATAAACTGCAAGAAAATAAAAAATATGTACAAGAAGTACAAGAAAGGAAAATGTAATAGGCTAGTTGAGCAGAACAAAATCAGATCCATTTTATTTGTGAGAACTCATAACACACATTTCTAAAGTGCAGATCTAGTACCTTGAGTACCTGAATGTAATCTGGAATATTAAAATAAATAGTGATATCTTATAAAAAACAGATCTGCCAAATTTCTAGACTCAGCAAGTGCATGCTTTATATAGTTACAGATAGTCCAGATGAGACAAGTTCTACCATAGAAGTGTGAATCTCCACTCACTGTACATTTTGGTTCTCATGGTCTAATATCTCTAATTTCCTGTCCCTATGGTCTCTCCTTTCCTTGCCTCCAGATCTTTTCATGATCTATCCCGTAGCTCTGCAACTCTTACAATACACCCTGCCTTTCATTCTGTCTTTCAAAGTTTGCCAATTCAGGACTGCACCATAAAAAGTAAACAGTAAAGAGATAGTAAAAAAGGAAGATAAACTAGTATACTGATATTGCCACTGCAAAAATACAGGTTACCAGTATATACATACAGTATTAGAGACAGATGATACACTGTAAACACAGAACAAGAGACACACTGTCTTACACTTACAAGTGAAATTTCTCCTCCCAGACAGGGTTTAGATTACCATAGATAGTTTTTGTTCTTCTCTTTGTTTTGCCAACTTGAACAGTTACATATGGATCACTGGATCCAGTTTTGTCCTTTGCCTGTAAGCCCTGAGCACAAACCACTATAAAAAAAAAAAACACACACAACAGAAAGATAATAGTAATTAAAAGGTTTCAACACTATGTAGAAATGATTTAACAAAATCAGAGTTATTACACACCAACATTTTTATAATAATTACAGCTGATCTAAACTGAGCTGCTGTGTGACATGCTAATGCTAGCAGTAGGTGACATTTATTTACAAAACCTTCTATAGCCCCTCACTAAGCCAAAGACATGTCAGAAGTGGTTTACAGAAATGTATCAAAAATATGTTACATAAAATATAATAGTAAAATAGACATCACATAACAAATATCCTGCTGCATACAATCACTCCTCCAGAGACATTCCATTAGATAGCAGATGGAAATGCTATATATAAATCATCTCCAAAATAGCACTGTCCAGTCAAGTAAGACTGATAACCAGTCAAATCATCATCCTTACAATATCATACTCAACCAATAAAATCATCTCCCACACTATTCCCCTTAATTTACCAGGGTGAAAAACAATCACAATGAAATGCAATCACCTACTTCCCACCCATGATCATCATCCACCAGACCCATATTATCCTCACTGACCTAACTATAAATGAGAAACTACTCTCCAGTTTCAACATACACACCAGTCATAAAAACTTTGTCAATGTCTGCTTCAAGATAGTTTCAGTCAAAGAAGAAAATGAAACACCTTTGGCCCTAGCTGAATTAAAGCTTCAGATCACTGCAATTAAATTTCTATTGAGAAAACTCATTTAAGGAAAATGAGAAGTTATTATAGTTAGAGCAAACTCCTTTGGGCAGATTTATCAAATGTTTGCTCTGTCAGCCTGCATATTTCAGTTTTGATCCACTGCAAAACTTGCTTTAGGTTCACCACTGAAATATCCCAAAATTGTTAATGGGAAAAACTGGAACAATTTTTACACTAGAGCAAACTGTAAAAATTGTAATAAATCTGTCCCACAGAATGTTAAAGGATTCAAGGTCTATGGGTTTGGTTTGTTAAAGCGATAAACTAGAAAGCATTTTCAGCCTGGCTACCAGCTTCCTCTCAGTGATCACTTCCATTTGCTGAAGCTGCAAATTATTTCTGTCACATGTCAGAAGCCCCTTCTAGTTACTTTCATGGCAAAGAAAGTGAACTGCAAAGCGAGGGCTGCCACATAAATAAGCATAACATATCATAAAGGGAAGGAGGTTTGTTTCTTTCTAATATATCTTTTCTACTCATAGAAATGATGGCAGAAAAGGACTGATGGTCCATCCAGTCTGCCCAGGAAGCTTCCCAAGGTAGTATCTGCTGCGTTGTGCAGGTTACCCCCATGTATCAGTCAGTTTTGCTTCATGCTCTTTGCTTAAGGCCGTTGAATCAGTCCTGTCTTTTTTCTTAATATCTGAGCAAGAGTACTCCAGAATGTAAAAAGGTCATGGCTCGTGTTTGTTGTCCCTGAATCCAAATTTCTCTTTCCTTTCAGCCCCCACCCTCCTGCTTTGAAGCAGAGAGCAATGTTGCAACTGCATCAAAAGCATCAAGGCTCATTGGCTAAGGGTAGGAAACAGAGCAGTTGCTAGCTTTTTTGGGCGTAGATACGAATATCTGGCCCATAAAGGGTAACGGCTGACACTGTAAGGTTTCATGGGTGACTCATGGTTCTTTCCCCTTCCTTTTCCTCTGTAGTCTAGTACCATGGCCAAGGAGGAATGAAGCTTTCAAGCCCACCTACTGCTCTTCTGATTACAGTCTGCATATGTTGCCAGTAAAAATGATTTCATATTCTTTATTTTCTGGGTCTGCATCTATCTGTTATCCTGATCTCAATCTCTCATATTTCCCTGCCCTGAAATTTTGTGTTTGGTATTCTTCTACTTTCTCTGTTGCCTTTTGTTTCTCAGATCTAATATTCTATTCCTTTCATACTGACTGTAAAACATAGAAATATGATGGCAGACAAAAGACCTGTAAGGCCTCTGTAGTCTGCCCATCCACACCAATTGCTCGGGTCTAGAAGCCCTTTAACTCCTTCAGATAGCTCCCTGTGCTTTTCCCATGCTTTCTAGAATTCAGATACTGTTTTTGTCTCCATCACCTCCACAGGGAGGTTATTCCACCACCCTCTTGTAAATAAATATTTCCTTAGATTACTCCTGAGTCTACCCCCCTTTCACCACGATTCTAGAGTCTCCTTTTCTGCCTTGACCTTGGAGGTAATTAAATGTCTTTGTATCTCATCTCCCCATCCTTCCTTTCCTTAGGGTGTACAGGTTTAGATCTTTAAGTCTGTCCCATAGAAAAGTGTTTCCCTACGATCTACTGAAGACATATCTAACCAGTCAGGTTTTCAAGATATCCATAATGAATAGGCATGAGATAGCTCTGCATAATTTGAAGACCCAGAATATGCAAATCTATCTCATACATATTCATTGTGGTAATTCTGAAAACCTGACTAGATGAGTGTGCCTCCAGAAGAAGGTTGGGAAACAGTGTGAAGACCACTGACCATTTTAGTACTTGGGAGTGTATAAAATACATTTATAGTTCACTACATTGCTATATGCCAAAATTTTATTTACCAGTGCTGGTGATCTTGGCTGACCATTTGGAAGTACCATCTAGCACGCTTTGTTTTACTGTCTTCATTTGCTGAGCATGTGCCACTTTGCCCACAGTAAAAACATCTCGTATAAGTTCAAAGATCTCTGGCTTGTTTCTCTCCCGAATTTTCATACGGTCCTTCATGGCCATGATAATGTTTTGGGTTCGATCCTCTGCCCCATGTTTGGAGCTTTTCTCTGCTGCTCCTGAATTGGAAAATTAGAGCACAATTAAGAAAATACAATGATTCATGACATCTTTCGTCAAGGATTAGAAAACCCTAACAAACCTGATAAATAGTTAGACTAGGCACTTTTCTTATACCAGCTGTGAGATATGGTTGTACTCATAAGTTTACATACTCCTGACAGAATTTTTAAGATGTGTAGAAAACATGAGTGATCAGACAAACAAGTCTGCTATTTTTAATGTGTTTCAAATGAAAACTATTATGCATCGTACAATAGCACAATCATTAAACAAACCATAGGAATAAGGGAATAATAAAATGGTCCTGTTCAAAAGTTTGCATTCCCTTGAATATTTGGGCTGATAATATACACTCAAGTTGACACACACAGGTTGAGATAGCAATGAAGGGTAGGAATCCACACCTGATTGTAATTAGTGTCTGTGTACAAATAGTCGAGTTTCTTAACTCTTGAAAAACCCTTGTGCATTTCATCCAGGGCTGCATGGACTTTGGTGGTTACTGAAACATAGGGAAAGCAAAAGAACTGTCAAAGGATGTGCAAGCAAAAGTAGTTCAACTTTATAATCAGGAAAAGGATATAAAAAGATATCCAAAAATTTGAAAATGCCAATCAGCACTGTTCAAACTCTGATCAAGAAGTGTAAAATTATAGGTTCTGTTAATACCAAGGAAGACCAAAAAAGATTTCAGACACAACTGCCAGGAAAATTTGTCAGGATGCAAAGAAAAATCCACAAGTCACTTCTACTTACATACAGGCTTCTTTGAAACAAAATGGTGTGGGTGTTTCAGCATGCACAATAAGTAGATACTTCAACAAAAATGGGCTGCATGGTAGAGTTCCCAGAAAAAGCCATTGCTGCACCAACACCACAAAATAGCCCACTTACAATATGCCAAACAGCACATAGAGAAGCCTCAAAACTTCTGAAACACAATAATTTGGAGAGATAAGACTAAAACTGAACTTTATGGTCACAACCATAAACGCTATGAGGAGAAGCACAACATCCCTATTGTGAAGCATGAAGGTGAATCTCTGCTGTTTTGGGGTATGTGACCTACAGCAGCACAGGGAATTTAGTCAAAATTGATGGCAGGATGAATGCAGCATCTTTGCATTCATCAGTCAGGAAACCATGCATAGGACATACTTGGTCTTTCCAAAATGACAATGATCTGAAACATAAGGCCAGGACGACCCCTTCAGTAGCTGCAGAAGAAGAAAGTGAAGGTTCTGGAGTGGCCATCATAATCTCCTAACCTCAACATCATTGAGCCACTTTGGGAAGAACTCAAACATGCAGTTCATGCTAGACAATCACAGGATCTGGAGGCTTTTCATCAAGAGTAATGGGCAGCTTTACCACTGAGAAAATGAAGGTCCTCATTCACAACTATCACAAAAGACTGCAAGCCGTCATTGATGCAAAGGGGACAATACACAATATATTAAGAACTAAGAGTATGCAAACTTTTGAACAGGACCATTTTATTATTTCCCTTATTGCTATGGTTTGTTTAATGATTGTGCTATTCTGTGATGCATAATAGTTTAATTTGAAACATTAAAAGTAACAGATGTATTTTGTCTGATCATGCATAGCATTTTCTCACATATAACATTTTCTTAAAATGCTACACATCTTACACATTCTGCCAGGGGTATGTAAACTTATGAGGGCAAGCGTAACATTCAGCACTAGTTCCTAGTCACTTTCTGCATATTATGCAAACAGTAAACATTCCTGCTGCTATTTCTTTGCTGTCTCATGTTTATCATGTTGTACCCACTACAAATACTACTTCATCTGGAAAAGGAATAAAGGTGTACAACTTCCAAAAGCAGAACACTGTAAAAAAAAAAATCAATGAGGTGGATATTCAAAAGCCATTGGGGCCGCTTGGCAATAGTGATCATAATATGATCAAATTTGATTTAATGACTGGAAAAGGAACAGTGTGCAAATCCAAGGCTCTCGTGCTAAACTTTCAAAAGGGAAACTTTGATAAAATGAGAAAAATTGTTAGAAAAAAACTGAAAGGAGCAGCTACAAAAGTAAAAAATGTCCAAGAGGCGTGGTCATTGTTAAAAAATACCATTCTTGAAGCACAGTCCAGATGTATTCCACACATTAAGAAAGGTGGAAAGAAGGCAAAACGATTACCGGCATGGTTAAAAGGGGAGGTGAAAGAAGCTATTTTAGCCAAAAGATCTTCATTCAAAAATTGGAAGAAGGATCCAACAGAAGAAAATAGGAACATATAGAAAGACATGGTTTAATGGAACAACGTCAGCATGGCTTTACCCAGGGCAAGTCTTGCCTCACAAATCTGCTTCACTTTTTTGAAGGAGTTAATAAACATGTGGATAAAGGTGAACCGGTAGATATAGTATACTTGGATTTTCAGAAGGCGTTTGACAAAGTTCCTCATGAGAGGCTTCTAGGAAAAGTAAAAAGTCATGGGATAGGTGGCGATGTCCTTTCGTGGATTGCAAACTGGCTAAAAGACAGGAAACAGAGAGTAGGATTAAATGGGCAATTTTCTCAGTGGAAGGGAGTGGACAGTGGAGTGCCTCAGGGATCTGTATTGGGACCCTTACTGTTCAATATATTTATAAATGATCTGGAAAGAAATACGACGAGTGAGATAATCAAATTTGCAGATGACACAAAATTGTTCAGAGTAGTTAAATCACAAGCAGATTGTGATAAATTGCAGGAAGACCTTGTGAGACTGGAAAATTGGGCATCCAAATGGCAGATGAAATTTAATGTGGATAAGTGCAAGGTGATGCATATAGGGAAAAATAACCCATGCTATAATTACACGATGTTGGGTTCCATATTAGGTGCTACAACCCAAGAAAGAGATCTAGGTGTCATAGTGGATAACACATTGAAATCGTCGGTTCAGTGTGCTGCGGCAGTCAAAAAAGCAAACAGAATGTTGGGAATTATTAGAAAAGGAATGATGAATAAAACGGAAAATGTCATAATGCCTCTGTATCGCTCCATGGTGAGACCGCACCTTGAATATTGTGTACAATTCTGGTCGCCGCATCTCAAAAAAGATATAATTGCGATGGAGAAGGTACAGAGAAGGGCTACCAAAATGATAAGGGGAATGGAACAACTCCCCTATGAGGGAAGACTAAAGAGGTTAGGACTTTTCAGCTTGGAGAAGAGACGACTGAGGGGGGATATGATAGAGGTGTTTAAAATCATGAGAGGTCTAGAATGGGTAGATGTGAATCGGTTATTTACTCTTTCGGATAGTAGAAAGACTAGGGGACACTCCATGAATTTAGCATGGGGCACATTTAAAACTAATCGGAGAAAGTTCTTTTTTACTCAACGCACAATTAAACTCTGGAATTTGTTGCCAGAGAATGTGGTTCGTGCAGTTAGTATAGCTGTGTTTAAAAAAGGATTGGATAAGTTCTTGGAGGAGAAGTCCATTACCTGCTATTAAGTTCACTTAGAGAATAGCCACTGCCATTAGCAATGGTTACATGGAATAGACTTAGTTTTTGGGTACTTGCCAGGTTCTTATGGCCTGGATTGGCCACTGTTGGAAACAGGATGCTGGGCTTGATGGACCCTTGGTCTGACCCAGTATGGCATTTTCTTATGTTCTTATGTTCTTATGTTGTCCATCTAAATGGCAAAACCAGCATATTTAGAGACTCACCTGGCTAGAATTTAGCCAGATAAGTTGGAGGTATTCCAGGGGTAGGCAGATGGGGTTTTGGGGACAAATGGAGTTAGCTGCATAAGTTAACCAACTAACTCTAATATTTATCTGGGTAACTAGCCGAGCTGCTCAGGGGCTTAATATTGCCCCCAGTATTTTCAAGTTCATAAGCATTATTTATGGTTAATATTTTCATTACCTAATAAGTAACATGCTGATTCAGCTGTAGTCTCTAATATGAATTATCACCTTAAAATCTTTATAATGGCTATGTGCTTAAATGGCGATTCTGAAATTAATCTGGTTTCAATGTGTGTTAAAGCATGCATGTAATCTGGTATTCTGCTATCCTGCACAAGTTATACCCTGCTTGGAATGGATTTAGCTTTGTGTGAGGTAATTTGTGCTTGTACTTGGAAAATTCCCCAAAGATTTCAAAATGAACTTAGGCACAAAAATAAGTTTTGAAAATTCTCAGTAAAGTCTGCAGGCCATTATAAAATTACCTCTTAAGGAATAATGAGGACAATTTTCAGAAGTCATTTATACAGGTAAAGGACTTTTTGACAACTGCCCACTCTGACAACGTGTGCACTTTTAGCCATAGTAAATGTGTGATCTTTTACTGACATTAGTAGAGGTGTCCTTGGTGCAGGGGATAGGGTGGGGAATGCAACATCACATGTAATTTTGCATTTTCAAAACTATACACATTGTTCTAAAAGGAAAATACACCCACAAAAAAAAAGCAGGTGCAAATCTATGCAGGTACTTTTTCCCTATGCAATTTTTAAAGGGAAAGTGCATATTTATGTTTGCTTTGAGGAATGGTGCAAAGTCCCCACAGATTTTGAAACTATTTTGAAAATTGCCTTAATATATATAATAATTTTTCACTTAATGATCAATTGTTACATCTTTCTGATTACTGATTTTGATGAACCTAATTTTCTTTTCTTGCTCTTATATACATTTATGGAATTATATAATTTGAATCTTTCGGTCCCTTTGTTCTACATATACAGTGCCTTATAAATGTCTTCACATCCTAATATATTTTTCACATTCTGTCTAAAAAATACGAATCAAAATGCATTAGAGTAGGTGTTTGTTTCACTGATCTATACAACATATGTTACACTTTCATTGTGAAAGAACAATTATGGAAATATTTCAAAGGTAATTAAAAATAAAAAGCTCAAAATCTTGACTGAATCAGTACTTGGCGGAAACCCCTTTTCCAGCAATAACAGGCATGATTTGTTTAGGATAAGCATTTAACAATTTTGCAGTTTTTGCCCATTCTTTTTGGCAGAATAGCTCAAGCTCTTTCAAGTTGGCTGACTGTCTGTAGACTGTTCTGTTCGGAGTTAACAGTCTGCTTAGGAGTTAGCAATCTGTTCTGAAACCGCTATCTGATGGGAGGAGCAATCAGATAGGAGTTAGCATTCTGTAGTATATAGGAGAGTTTTGGGTGGAGCCTTGGACCAGTGGCAGATGACCACACCCCTCAGGGAAGACCCCGAGAGGGAACACTGGTCAGGCTCAGAGTATGGAGACAGACACACACTAGTTCTTTTATTAGACAGTATATTGAACCACCAAAGGTGGCAGTAGTGAGCTGGAATGCCCGGCTGGGCTGTAGTCCCTCAGAAGCTGGAACAGCAATCCCTGGATGCTGAGCTGTAGAGAAACTGAAATATAGTGAGTAGGCAGGGTAAGCAGAGTTCATGTACCGAACCAGATGGTAAGACACACAATGTCTCATAGAAGCCCAGGAGCTGGAAAGTATAGGCCCTCGAGGAGCAAGTACCTGGTTCCAGGGAAAGCTCTGAGCAAGCAATGGTAACTCACAGATGTAGTAGCTAGTGTTGACTTCTAGGCAGAAGTGAATTCGAAGAAGTCCGGGAACAAGGGCCCTCGAGGTGCGAGTACCAGTTCCAGACTGCAATCTACAAAGTAAGAGAGAGAGCGAGGCCCCCGAGGAGCGGGTAATCCTGGTTAGTCCGAGGAGGCAGAGTAGCGTAGATAGAACGAATCCTTATACTTGCTAACTCGATCTGTTATCAAATTCTAAGACCTTAAATATCTATCGCGGGTGACATCATCTTCGGGGGACACCCCCGAGGTTCGCGCCATCGCCAGTACTTCAGTCCGGGCTGCGCCGCGCGCCCCTAGGCCTCCTGGAAACATGGCGGTCAGCAGCGTGGAGCCAGTCCGGGGACGCCGGAGGAACTCGGCAGAGAAACGCCGCTGCAGCCAATCTTCCCATGGGTGAAGAGGGAGGCGCCAAAGAGGTGAGGAGGGCGGAGAGAGGGAGTCGGGAACCGACGGACACAACAGTAACTGATATTAAAAATAATACTGTCCAAGAAGGAAACTTGAGATCATGGATGCTAAGAGCTCAAAGTTAGGTTTCATTAGTTAAGAACTACTATATTTAGATCCCATAGAGTAGGTGGTTCTCTTATGGGTGAATGAAGATGGTAAAGGCCTTTAATGAATTTTGTATTATTGCATGTTGAGAAATTGGAAGACCTTTTAAATGATGATGATGATTTGCTGCAATAGCACTCAAGTGTATTCTGACAATTATTCTTCAATATTAGTCTTGACATAGTGAGAAGATATTGTAATCAGGCAAAAATTGAGCAATTGAATGGATTTCTCCTTTTGTAATGGCACCATATAGAAAATTGTTTCCATTTAAAATTGTAAGAATGTCTGGTGGAAAGCTGTCTTGCTGCAAGAATCACTTAACATCAGATGGTAGGTGCATAATTTGAACTAGCTTGTTTACAACATCCAAGCAATGAGTGCCAGGGACAGAAGAATGGGGTAAATAAGTGTTCTGTCATACTTAGTTAAGAGATTTGGGAATATCTGCAATGTTCTGGTTGAGAAATGCTAGGAGTTGAAGCCATGGAAACAATTAGTTTTGGTTAGGAGGAGGCTATTAGAATTATGGTCCCTTTGTCTCTTTGAAATTTGAAGATCATCTGGGATATGAATAGTACTGGTGAAAATGAATACATTAGACCTTGATTCCATAGAATATAAAACGCATCTGATGAGAGAGAGTTGGATGCCGTCTTTTCGAACAATGGAGAGGTTTGTAGTTGAATGGAGCAGCAAAGAGGTCCACTTGCATAGTTTCTCAGAATTGAAAGAGAAACTGCACTGTGCTTGGGTGGAGTGATAATTCATGGGGTTGTAGATGAAGACTCAAGGAGTCCACTAAGATATTGCCTTTACCTAGGAAGTGAATAGCATTGAGGACATTTTTTCTTGAAATTGCTCAATTCCATATTTTTCATGCTTCCTTGCAAAGGTTGAAGATCCTGTCCCTCCCTGTTTATGTAATATGTTGTTACATGATTGACCATTTCAGCTTAAACTACTGTTCTCTTCAGCCATTTCAGTTTAAACATCTGTTCTCTTCAGCAGGGATGGGCAAACTTTTTTGTGCTGTGGCCACATTACAAGTTATCAAGCGCAACAAGGGGGGGGGGGGGGGCGGCCCTCTTTGAGGTCCTCGACACAACAATCAAATCCTCAGCACTTGCTGCAGGCATTTCGGTATCTAGCAGGCTTAAGCCCTATCACTTTTAGCACCCGAGGAGCCCCTTCAATCATGGATCCCAGCCTCTACCAAAATCAGAATAACCTTCAACCCAACAGACCCTCATCAAATAAAAATAAAGAGGTCATAAAATATGAATAGTAAGTTGCAGACAAAAAACTGGACTGGAAACTACTAAAAGCCAGACTCATATGCAGCGCAATAATACAAAAATAGAAATATCACCATTCCTCAAAAACAAAATCAAGAAATATAAATGAATCCTAACAGTGAGAAAACCATATTAATAAATATTTAAAAACAGATGACAAAAGGAACACCACCTAATAATTAAGAAGAAAAAGGATTAACATTTTTTAAACATTTCCCCAAAATCAATCAAATATTTCAAAATAGACATATCAGACACCCAATAATTAAATCTAGTAAGGATAAATACACCCCTCCCCCTTTACCATACCTGGAAACTTTTCATTTCCATTCACCTTGAGATTGTAAAGGATTAGCAGGATGAAGGAAAAGGAGTACCCACAAACTTCCTTTCTCTCTCTTATATACACATGTTTATTCTCACACACATTCATTCAACCTTCTACCCTCTCTTCTTCTCACTCCCCTCTTTTACTTCCTCCCTCCCTTTTCCCTCCCCTCTCACTCACTTTCAGTCATTTACCCCTCCCCTCTCAGCCACTCAACCCCTCACCCTCTTCCCTCCCCCTTAATCCCCTTACCTTTACTCTGTCACTCAGCCCCTCACTTCCACTCACCCTTTCCTTTGCTTCATTCTCAGCCTTCTGTCACTCACCCCTCATTCACTCCATTTTCCTCCTCCATTTCCCGCTCTCCCCTCTCAGTCACACTCACTCTTACTCTCATTCACTCCACTCTGTCACTCCCACTCCTTCCCTCTCACTTACCCTTTTCTCTTTTTCATTCTCCCCCCTTCCTATTCAGCCACTGGCCCCTCCCTCCCACTCATTCCCTTCCTTGACACTCACTGCCTCCCTCTCATTCACTCTCTCCTTCCCACTCATTCATGTTCCTTCCATTTCAGTCACTTATCCCTTTCCCTTCCTTTCCTGTCACTTAACACCTCTTCCTTCTCTGTCCCATCTCTTGTTCCTCATATTATTGACCACTTCTCACAGCAGCACAGGAACTCTCCTTGCTGGCAGGGGCTGGAAATCCCAACATGCTGATGCATGGGGCTTCTCCTTGCTGACAGGGGATGGGAACCCCGCAAGCGCGCCGTCGCATGTGGCATCTCCTCACTGTCGGGGAATGGGAACTCTTGTCAATGCATCATTAAACCTCACTACTGCAAATCTGGAAATGTTGACTCCTTCCATTGCACTAATGCTCTCACCTACCTGTTCAAGTATCCAACATTATCAAAGGTGACAACTTTGCCTTTGATGATGTCGTCAGACACTTGGACAGGCAAGTTGGAGCATTGATGGGCCGCACATAATGCAGAGTATCCAAGTAATAGTCAGACTGGAATAAAAATCTTGAAGGGTCAGATTGGGCCCATGGGCTATAGCTTGCCCACCACTGCTCTACAGTTAAAATGTTAAAAGAGCTTTGAAAAGAGCTCTTTGTGCCAGACAGGTTGATGGTGACTTTAAAACAAGTGCATGAGCACCCATACATAGGGGCGTGTGAGCGTACATACAATGGAATTTTAACTCATGTGTGGAATTGCATTTAAAATGTTTACCATACATAAATATGCCCCTAATTTCAAGCTGCTACTTGAGCAAACATACTTCTCGTACCTTTCTTAGGACTTTGTCAGCTTTAACATATGCAGTTAAGCGGATTTTAAAACATGCTTGCACTAAGTACATTCCCAGTTTTACCAATTAGTCCATCAGTTTGCCCAGTCTATCTTGAGGTCATCCAGATCCCTCTAGTTCTTCAGCCTGCATTCTCCCCATTCACCCAGAAACTTCATCCTAAAATGCGATTTCTGCAGATTTATACCTCATCAGGAGCAGCAGTCAGTATACGCGACTAACAAGCCGCTCTATGCTGCAGCCTCCAGTTTTAAAATATGGATTTGTGTGTGTAAATGTTGGCCCTGACCCAGAATGCCCATGCCCCGTCCCTTTTCTCACCCTTTTTTTTTTAACTCACGAACATACATGCATAATTAGCAGTTTCAAAAATCCGCATTCCTCAGGCACGGCCCACATACTCATGAGCAATGCTTTTAAAATTTGGGATGCTCCAAGTTCCTTGAGAGCAAACATGTTGAGATGCACTCCTCAGTCTTGACTGGAAGCATCTGTAGTCAATAGCTGCTGAATTTGCTGAGGATGAAAATTGGTAGTGTGGGCCTACCAATTTAATAAATAAATAAGGATTTTGAATGGAAGAATTCTGTGACACATTCAATTTGAATGCAAGTTCCATCTGAGTTTTAACTATCATTGAACTGGTCTCATTTGCAGATGTGCAAATGGGGTCACATGACCCATCGCTGCCACATAGTCCAACATTTCCATGAAGGATCTGGCTGAAACTGAAGTTCAACTGCACAGGGAGTGAACTATGTAAGTTAGTGTGCACACTCTGAAATGGACAAAAACTGTTTTTCCTTCATGGTGTCTAAATATGTTCCTATGAATTCCAGTTGTCATGTTGGAGTGAGATTGGATTTTTGGAAATTGATAACAACGCCCAAAGACAAGAATGTGTGAAGAATGTAGAAGCTGACAGGTTGGTTTGCTGACAAGATCTGCTCAATATTAGCTAGTCTAAGTATGGAAAAACCAAAACATTGTTTTTCCTGACACAGGCTACCACCACTATCAGGCATTTCATGAAAATTCTTGGGGCTGCCGCTACAGCAAAGGGGAATACACAGTACTGATGTTTCTGCACTACTATGAAACAAAGATACATCCTGTAGGACCCGACGGACCCGCGAACGATCAAGAGACCACGGACAGGGGTGGGAGCCAGGGCCTGCTCAGCCGGCGCTAAGAGCCCATCGAGGTAAGGCCTACAAATAATTCCGCTTACCTTCGACGTCTCCCCCACCGGCTACGAGGCAGTCCGCTCCGGTCCACTCCTCCGGGGCACTTGCCCCGCGCCACCTTGGAACAGCATCCAATCAGGGGCAGGGAGCTCCAGAACGAATCAGGAGGCGACTCCGGGGGCTTTAAACCCCAGCACCTCCTCCAGGCCCACTACTTCAACCCACTTATCCCTTCTATATAAAGATGCACACCTTCCCCATCCCCATTATCAGTAACCACTTCAGAAACCGCACTAAACCCAACACCTTTCTCACCATCCAACAGAAGAGGCTGATTCCCATTATGACATCTCCACTCACGCAACTACTCAGCCTCTCTCTTTTTTCACTAACCCTGTTCAATGCTCAATCTCTCACGAAAAATACCCACATCATCAACGATTACCTACTGGATGTCAAACCTGACATATGCGCAATCACGGAAACGTGGCTGAAACCTACTGACACAGCTTTAACCAACCAACTTCCCATTCATCTATACAATCTATTCTCAATCCCTAGACTTAAAAAAAGGGGCGGCAGCCTACTTCTAGCTGCCAAGAAAGATCTAAAATTAGCCCTCCAGCTTTCAAATTCAGCATCTAAACTTGAATTCTCCAACTTCAAATCCAAACACCTTCAAATATGTCTAATCTACGCCCCCCCCCCCCCCCCCGGGGCTCCTAGATTCAGACCCTTCTCCTCTTGTTGAATGCATCGCAAAACATATCAACACCGAAGCCCCAGCCATAATCCTGGGTGACTTCAACTTACACGTCGACGCTATTCCTCAATCCCCCAACTGTGAAACACTACTCTCCACTCTTAGTTACATGGGCTTCAAACAAATCATCAATAGTCCCACTCACAAAGCAGGACACACCCTGGACTTAATCTTCTTAAATGAAGGCCTCACCATCGCCTCCAAGCCTATATGCTTACCTGTCCCTTGGTCCGACCACTGGATGATCACTACAGTCCTTGAGACCACCGATCCCCCATCCCATTCTTTCCCAAAAACCACAGTCCAACGCAGGAAACCCTGTACCATGGACAACCTCAGTTTCCACCTCTCCAAAGAACTAGCCCAGCTCGATCTCTCAGATGCAGCTGCAGCCACTTCTTGGTTCAACATTACTAATAAAGTAGCAGAGCAAACCTGCCTCATAACTACGAAAGTACTACACCGCAACCCTGATAACAGGAAACCCTGGTTCACACCAGAATTGAAGACCCTCAAACAGGAACTAAGAAGCAAAGAACACAGATGGCGAAAAAACCCTTCCACAACGACTCTGGCTGCCTATAAATCACTCATGCATCGCTACAGGAACACTATTCTCAGAACAAAGAGAGATTTCTTCACCCAAAAAATCCATCACTTCATCTTTGACTCCAAAGCCCTATTCTCATACGTCTCGGCTCTCACCAAACCGTCTCCACCAACTATCCCTGATGACCAAGCACTAAGCAAAGCTGCAGAACTTGCTACTTACTTCAGGGAAAAAAATCACCAACCTGATAACCCCGCTTATCTCAAGCGATCGCCAGCCCCCCTCCTTTCTCACCACTACAATCCACCGTGAATGAATATTCGAAACCTTTGAGCCTACGTCATATCTCTGGAGATAGAAATCATTCTCAAGAAGCTCAAACCATCCTCTCACCCATCAGACCCGATACCGGCAAGTCTACTCATCTCCATCCCTAAAATCATTGCTAAGCCCATTGCCGAAATCATAAATTGCTCCCTATCACAAGGTCTAGTACCAGACTCTCTAAAGATTGCCATTCTCAAACCCCTATTAAAAAACCCAAACTTGTTGGCAGCCGATCCTGCAAACTTCCGCCCTATAGCCAACTTACCGTTAATCTCGCTAACAGATACCATCCTCCTGAACCTAGAAAATAGACAACAGTTTCTTCTTGCTCTTTTAGATCTATCGGCGGCCTTTGTCACAGTGAACCACTCAATACTCCTAGATTGTCTAGCAGAAATAAGCATCACTGGAGCTGCACTCAGCTGGTTTAAATCATTCCTAAGCAACAGGTCAGAATTAACAACAAAGAATCACACCCGGTCAGCTCCACCCTGGGAGTCCCTCAAGGATCATCTCTCTCCCCAACTCTTTTCAACATCTACCTCCTCTCACTCTGTAACTTACTTGCAAATCTAAAGCTAACTCACTACATCTATGCCGACGACGTTCAAATACTCATCCCGATCATGGAGTCCCTCCCGAAGACCCTCAACTTCTGGAACAGCTGCCTTCAGTCAATCAACCACCTTCTCTCCAGCCTCAACCTAGTACTAAACACCAACAAGATGGAGATCCTCATCATCTCCCAGGACGACAGCTACGGGCTAACCAACATTCTACCAACATCTCAATTAAGTTTCTCCCACCAAGCGAGAGACCTGGGTGTCATCCTGGACAACCACCTAAACCTTAAAAAATTTGTCAACAATACCACAAAGGAATGTTTCTTTAAATTACAAGTCCTAAAAAAGTTGAGACCCCTTCTCCACTTTCAGGATTACCGCATGATACTCCAATCCATTATCTTTTCAAAAATCTATTATTGCAACTCCCTTCTCGGACTCCCAGCCAGCTACATCAGACCCCTGCAGATGGTACAGAACTTGGCCGCTCGGATTCTGACCAACACTAACAAAAGAGATCACATTACCCCTATCCTTTGGAACCGTCATTGGCTACCATCAAATTCAGAATTCTTTACAAAGTCCTAACGATAATCCACAAAGCCTTTCACAATCTTTCTCCACTCGATCTTAGTATCCCTCTTCGGCCCCACTCTTCCTCCAGACTTGTTAGAAGTGTCCACAAAGGCACGCTATATGCCCCCCCAGCCAAGACCTCTTTAAGGAAACACGCTCTATCAACAGCTGGTCCCCCACAATGGAATGCTCTCCCCCCGGACTTCCGTCAAGAACCTTGCCCACTGACCTTCAAAAAAAAACTCAAAACATGGCTATTCAGTCAAGCTTTTCCCTACTCTGATGATCATTACTCCAAATAAAGACAAACATCTTGGCTACTCCAATGAGCATCACTCCTTTATGGATATCCGTCTCTCTCTCCCGTATTGGACGATCGTTTTCCTTCTCATAACTGGACACTTGTATTGTCATTGATCAGGGCATTCCTACCTGCAGTCAGGACATACTGCGTCTTTTCTCTCATAACAACAAAAGATTTAACACAGACTGGTTTAACTCCCTACCTTTCCCTCACTCTCCTGCACTATCCTTCCCTCCCCTAGTTCCTACCTCCTTCCAGAACCCACAGCCACACAGCCGCCTCTTATTATCTTTAGTTAAATGTCCCTTCATCTCTCTTACCTGCCCATATGAGGTATGCTACCTTACCATTAACAAATTTCCCCCCGCCTCCTCTTCTCACCCCGGTTCCCCCCGATCTATGTCATAACTTCGAGTTCTTTTCATTACATTTTGTGATAGCACCTCATCCCGATTTTGACTACACTTTAATATATGCGCTTTAGTTTTAATTTATTATTTGTTCGTTATTGATATCTGTTAATCTTAATTGTTAATTTTTAATTCAAATTTTGTTAGCGCTATACTTGAATGTTATATTAGCAGTTTGTATTAAACCCCAGGTATTTATTTTCTTAGACCCCAGTTCAGCGTAACCCCTGTTCATGTAATTCTATTATGCAACTACTGTTTCAATGTAAACCGATGTGATATGTATTTGCTACAAGAACGCCGGTATAGAAAAATTCAAAATAAATAAATAAAATAAATATTCAATATGAATTGCAATATGTGTGTATGCATCCTTGAGATCTAGGGTTGTCAGCCAGTTGACCTCCAAGTGAGGAAGGATAGTATCTAAGGAAATCATTTTAACCTCTCTCCCTTGAGGTATTTAAGTTTCTTAGATTCAGAATGTGATCTCAGTTCTTTTGCTGTTGTTGGACCATTTACGAGAGGGTAACATCAGTGGGGTCCATGTTCTGAGCAAACTGTGACAGGCTTGGAGGATGGACCCTAAGAACACTGATTGACAGCCCAAGGAATCTAGTTTGTGAGGCAGAGACGAAGTCAGGCAGGCAAGGTCTAGGAAGGTAGAGTTCATGCAGAGGTCAGACAAAACTCAGCACAGGTGGCAAACAGAAGCAGAGTTGATGTCAGGCAGAGGTAAACCAAGAAATAGCAACTGCAACCATCTCTAACGCAGGAACAAGGAAAGAGAACCTGTTGCTTAGGCACTGGTCCACAGGAATGGACTTCCCTTTACATTGCAACAGTGATGACATCATCAGTCTGTGCCATTGGGAGGTGGGGCTCTTGGATCTAATCAACTGGTATGTTACCATGGGTCCTACTTAGTGCAAACAGATACCATAGAGGGGCAGGACATTGGGAGCCAAGGCGGGTGACCCCAGTAGATTGCAGGACACTACAAAGGGCCCAGGACCAAAAGGTACATGATGCCAACCATGGAGCAATGGCCCAAGGTGAAAGGCATGTTGCACATTTCTATAAAAATGAATAGTCATAATGGGCCAAGATGGTGCCAAGGATGCAACTTCAACAGGTTGTCTTGTTTATTTTTCCTAAAGAAATCTCTTTATTTTGAGGAAATGAAAGGGAAAAGTAAGAACTTATATCAAGGTTACTCTGGCACTTGTTCATGGCTTAACTGGCAAGTTTATAGATGCTCAATCATGAGTAAATCTTGTGGACAGAATTGATGCATTCATACTCTGAAACCCCCCTGAGCCCTATACAATAGGTTTCACCACTTTCGCTGGGAGGAGATCCCTAGGAAATCCTGATTTTGGTAGACCTCTAACCATTGGGGGTCTGTGGTACTCACTGGAGAACACCTTGAAACTGTGCCCAAATGAGGATTAGAACTCACAAATGCATTCCAAACCTGCTAGAAATTTTGTCAGCCCTAGGAAGTGGAAGCCTGGGGCAGCAAGTGGTCAGAAATCAGCAAAACATGACATGGGACCATAATGGATTTTCACTTCTTCAGGGTCGGGAACTGGAGACCTGTGTTTTATCCCGATCATTACTGAAATAGCAGAAACTGTCACCACTCCTCTAAAAGAAATGACCAACATGCAGTTATGGAGTTTTAGCACCAAAATGGAGAAACTTTTCTGACTGTTTCGCCAAGTTATGTAAGTTTTCTGGGGAAACACTAAGTTCCAAGACCAGGACAGAGTGTTAGAGGCCTGTTGTTCAACACACACTGTTTAGAAAGGGAAGTATAAGGTTCTGAAGGATTCTAATATTGCGCTGATTGAAGATAACTCTTTCCATTTGAAGTTGAAAAAAATGGAGAACTTCACGAGAGATAGCCTCTGATTCCTTAACATCCTAAGGAACAGACTGATATCATCAGAGATGTTTATTTATTTATTTATTTAGCATTTTTATATACCGACGTTCTCGATACAAATATCAAATCAGGTCGGTTTACATAAAACAAAACAATCGCGGTGAGGCGTTACAATAAACGGAGTTTCAGAACATGAGAATAAATATTAAATAAACAACAGTGACTCATCAACTGACGAGAATCTATATAGTAAATAACATGTAATAAAATAGATAATGGTGTAAATAACTAACTTGAAATAAAATAAATAATAAATAGAATAGTATAAAATATATATGTAAAGACAACAGTAACTCGTTATGATACGTGAAACATGTAGAGAATAACTAAGAATAAATGATGTGTTAATTTGGGATATACAGGTATCAGGGACCAATGTTTATGTGCCTGGTTATGAGTAATGCATGGGCTAAAGAATTAATGCATCCACAAATGGAACAATCAAACAGGTGGGCTGTCAAATAACGTGGATTCATGTGGAGATAACTAAAAATAAATGATGAGCTGAACAGTGACCAATGTTTATGAGTTTAGATATCAGTAATGCATGAGCTAAAGAATTAGTGCATCCACGCGGGAGGCTTTCCCTACAGGTGTGTTGTAAGTGGGTTGTCCAGATGAGGTGGCTTTCACTACAAGTGGGTTGTAAGTGGGTTGTCCAGATGAGGTGTAATCGGGCCTTGAAGAGGTGTGGGCGGTCGTGGAACTTGAGGTGTGGTCATGGAACTTGTAGTGAACTAATTTTACTCTTTTGCTCTTTGGCCCGTGTCAGAGTGTTCCTGCGATTCTGGAAATGCTTGCCGGAAGAGCCACGTTTTTAAATTTTTCTTAAAAGTTATATGACAGGTTTCTTGGCGTAGATCCGGTGGTAATGAGTTCCAGAGGGTAGGCCCAGCTGAGGAAAGTGCTCGTTTAGATCGTGAAGTTTTGATCGGGGGAGCTTATAAGGAACCTTTGTAGTTGAATCTGATAGGTCTTTGTGATGTGTGAGGTCGGAGTTGCGAGTTTAGGTTTAGGTGTGCGGTGCCCGTAATATCCTTGTGGATCATTGATAATGTCTTGAATGTGATTCTGGCTTTTATGGGTAGCCAGTGCAGACTGTAGAGAATAGGTGTTATGTGGGCTCTTTTATTTGTGTTGGTGAGTAACCTCGCGGCAGCGTTCTGCACCATCTGTAAGGGTTTTGTAGCTGTGATCGGTAGACCTAAAAGGAGCGAGTTGCAGAAGTCTAATTTGGATAGAATTATAGACTGCACTACTAGACGGAAGTCACTGAAGTGGAGGAGAGGTTTCAGATTTTTGAGTACTTGAAGTTTAAAATAACATTCTTTTGTTGTATTGGAGACAAAGGATTTAAGGTTGAATTGATTGTCGAGACGCACCCCTAAGTCTCTGACGGAAGGGGAGTGGTTAATGGATGATTTTGCGAATTGAGATGCGCTTTGGGAGTTGATGAGAGTATGGTTTTTTTCGTCAGGTGAGATGATGAGGATTTCTGTTTTATTTGAGTATGAGGTTCAGGCTGGATAACAGAGTGTTGATGGATTGTAAGCAATTGTTCCAATGTGCCCATGTTTTTTGTAGTGATTCTGTGATGGGGAGGAGTATCTGAATGTCATCAGCGAAAATATAATGCTTTAGCTTAAGGTTGGAGAGTAGGTGGCAGAGTGGGAGCAGGTAGATATTAAAAAGGGTAGGGGAGAGAGATGATCCTTGTGGTACTGTGGTGTTGAGGAAATATCTTCTGGAGAGTCTAAAGACAGACCAGAAGCCATGCCAGTATTCCAAAAAATGTATCTCTGCCTTGGTCTATCGATCAGATTAACTAGCGGAAGGGCCATTAGATATTGAGCTCATCCAACAGCCTGAATTTAATAGAGATTTATTTATTTTATTTATTTATTTAGAGTCTCTTCTATACCGATAGCCGTTTGCACATCGTATCGGTTTACATACAACTAATAACTTTTGGGCATGGCCCTTACAAAGAACAATCGAAAGAAAAGTAACAAAATGTATATAAGAGATATAAATGTGTTAAGATATATATGTATTAAGAACCAGGACTATATATAGGGGTATCTTAGGCAGCTACAGTAACAAGAACTTTATATAATGCTGAGGAGCATAATGCATACGACAACTATAATACAAGGTACCAAGAGATATGGATTAATCAAAGACAGCGTTCTTAAGGCGTTCTTAATCAGTTGCCATGGGTGGGTATAAAGCCATGTGTGGGGAGCAAACTTCATAGATGGTAATATGAAGGGGTCCCGAAGCACACAGCAAAAAGAGCAAAAATAAAAGCAAGGGAGAGCTATGGAGTCATAATGGGCCACACACAAAGCTGGACACTCCCTTGCCCTTATTTTCATGAATTCTCACCTCCTTCCACACTCCACCACCTACACTCCAGTTCCCTGGTCAGACCACTTTCTCATTAAAACCTCATGCACAATCAAAAAATTTACCAATCAAACTAACACAAAAACTACAATTCAATACAGGAGAGCTTGTACCAGAGATGACCTTATTGATACCCTCTCCAGCAACCTCAAAAACCTAGACCTATCTGACTCCCAAACGGCCATAACCACATGGAACCATATTACCGAAGAAACAGCCAACAAACTCTGCCCTTTAATAACCAAAGAGATCTGCCCCTCCACTAAAGCTAGGCAACCCTGGTACACCCTCAAACTAAAACGTCGAAAACACAATCTTAGAACCCAAGAAAAAACATGGCGCAAAGACCCATCTGCCAAGCAACTTGCCAAATACAGAACCTTACTACACAACTACAGAACTAACACCCTCAATGCCAAACGCGACCACTACGCCTCCAAAATTCATGACTTTCAATTCAACCCGAGAGCCCTTTTCTCTCTCATCTCAAACCTCACCAAGTCCCACACAACGACTTCACCATGCGAGGACTCTAACACCAAATGCAACCAACTCGCCCAATATTTCCACAACAAGGTGACCACCATTGCCTCCCGCTTTGCTCATGTTCCCCCTCAGGCCAATGCTACCCCAAAAATCTCCGACTTCAAAATGGACACTTTCGAAAACACGTCCCCTACTGAAATCTCTGCTACCCTTAAGAAAATGCGCCCCTCTACACACCCTTATGACTTGATCCCCTCCAAAATACTCCTGACCATCCCTGACAGCATATCCCTACCTCTAGCTGATATCATCAACATATCCATTGCCACCGGGGATGTTCCTACACAACTTAAACTAGCCGTTGTCAAACCCATTCTTAAGAAACCTAAACTTGACCCCTCCGACCCATCCAACTACCGCCCTATATCCAACCTGCCATTTGTTGCCAAAATCCTTGAAAAAACCGTTAATAACCAACTCTCAAACTACTTAGACCAACACCAAATTCTCTACCCATCACAACACGGCTTCAGAAAGCGTTTCAGCACCGAAACCCTTCTGCTCTCCCTCTCTGATTTCATCATCAGAGGCTTTGACCAAGGTCAAACCTACATCCTTGCCCTATTAGACATCTCAGCAGCCTTCGACACCATCAACCATACCATACTACTCGATAGGCTAGCTGACATTGGCATATCTGGGACTCCTCTACGCTGGTTCAAATCATACATAAGCGACAGACAATACAAGGTAAAAATAGAAAACCATGAATCTGAACCAATCGACATCACAAGGGGCGTCCCTCAAGGTTCCTCATTATCATCCACACTCTTTAATATATACCTCCTCCCCCTTTGCCAGCTGCTCTCAAATCTCAGTCTTCCACACTTTGTCTACGCGGACGACGTGCAGGTTCTTATACCTATCTCCGATTCCATCACCAATGCCCTAAAAAGATGGGACAACGCCCTTACATCCATTAACTCTCTCCTCACGCAGCTCAACCTAGCCCTAAACCCCAACAAAACAGAACTTATGATCATCTCTCCTCAATCCATCAATTCATTACCTACACCTGCAACCACTGCTCCCTCCCCACTACACACTTTCTCCCAAACTGTTAGAAACCTAGGAGTCACACTCAATCCCCAATTCAGCTTGCAAAAATTCATATTATCCACCATCAAAGACTGCTACTACAAACTTCACACCCTTAAAAAACTCAAACCCCTCTTGCACTTTAATGACTTCAGAACCGCCTTACAAGCCCTTATCTTGTCCAAAATAGACTACTCAAACTCTTTACTCCTAGGCCTCCTGAAAAACAGCCTTGCCCCCCTTCAACTACTGCAAAACGCAGCTGCACGTATATTAACCGGCTCCCGCAGAAAAGAACACATTACATCTGTCCTCAAACAACTACATTGGCTTCCCATCACCGCCAGAATCCAGTTTAAAACCCTCACCCTCATACACAAAGCCGTCCACAATCCTGACATGCTATGGTTCTCTGACAGTCTACACATCCGTCTCCCTTCCAGACCCACCAGAACACCCTACTCAGCAAACATCCACACTCCATCCCCCAAAATTTACCACCTAACAACCACCAAACAACGTGTGCTTTCTTTAGCTGGACCTTCCCTATGGAACTCTATCTCCACCCATCTACGCCATGAAACCTGCCCCAAAAAATTCAGACAAAACCTCAAAACTTGGCTTTTCGCACGAGCCTACACTTGAACCCCCTGCTTCTCACCCATCTTCTCCAAACCCATGCCCCTGCCCCCCCCCCTCGCCGCCCTTACCCAGAACTTTTTCAGTGTAAACAACCTACTTGTATATAATATTTGTATATAATTCTATTGCCTATAATCATGTTCGCATGCTTATAATCATGTAACCTCGCTTATATTTTCCTTGTACAGTTATTCCCATCACGTTTCCCCCCCTTACCACCACCCAGTTCTCTTATCAGTTTCATTGTAAAGCCCTGTTGGCCAGTTTTATGTTACATGGAAACCGATGTGATGTTTGCTAAACGAACATCGGTATACAAAAACTTTAAATAAATAAATAAATAAAATAAAATAAAGGATTCCCATGATCCTTAAGTGATCATGGGAAAAAATCTGAAAATTGATTAATGTTAATAGCCTTTTTTGTACTAGAATCTAAAAAAGGGACTTCATTTCCCTTTCATGGACATAGAGCTCCCTGACCTATCTCCATGTACTCAGGCTGTGTGTAGGAAATGTCTTTTGCTTCACACTCTTAGAGGAATAGGATACATTTTCTTTATTTTGATTGCTATAATGAAAACTTAAATATGAAATGCATATACAGTTAAAAAAGACAGTCATATCCACTCACTTTGTAAACAGTCTGCATTGAGGAGGTCTTGGCACTTCTCATGACATTTGACTCCACATTCAGTGCAGCGCATCCCCTGTCGTGCAATGCCCCATAGAAGTCCTTCACACTCATAGCAGTAGGTAGGGGTGGTGGCTGTCCAAATTTCAAAGTTGTGAGGGGTTGTGCAAGAGATAGGATAAATTAAAGCTTGAAGGGTCTTCTTATATACATGGGATTTCTGAAATACATTAATACACATAAATCAATGCAAAAGATTGCCAATACCTTAACAGGAAGCAATGACTGTTTAAGGAAGAGCAGGTGGTAAGCAGGAAATATCTCCGCGTGCTTCAAAGTTGTAAGAAGGAAGCCAAAAGGTGACAGAAAATATGTTGCTGGTTTTTCATGGTCTTGTGACCTTTTTATTTTTAGTCATAATTTTCTGATTAACTTTGGTCTTTCTGTTAAAATATTATAGGGTAATTTTGTAACTGCCCACAAAGATTTAAAGTGATTTACTCACAGATTTTATACCAATTTTCAAAGGGAAAATACATGCATTCTTTCTCTTTGAAAATTATCCCATCAAAACTACACACATATTTATATCTGCTAGTGTGTGTATATTGCTTTTTCGAAGAAAAGTTTATGCATATTTTTGAAAATGCAAAGCATGCAGTTAAGTGCAAACCCCTCCCCAATCTCACTCCTGGAAATGCTTCTGTTCACTGCAGGTAAAAGTCTGTGTATATAAGTCCTATACACTTTAAAGTAGATTTTAAAAGCCTTGCGCATGCAAGGCTTTTAAAATCAACCATTCCACCCTCCTCAACCAACTGTCGAACATAGGAATATCAGGAACTGCCTTATCATGGTTCAACTCATTCCTCAGCAACAGAGGATATAAGGTAAAGATCCACAACAAGGAATCTTCCCGACATTCCTCATCTTTAGGAGTTCCTCAGGGTTCCTCCCTCTCACCTACACTCTTTAATATTTACCTCCTTCCGCTCTGTCAACTACTAACCCGCCTGAAACTAATCCACTTCCTATACGCGGACGACGTGCAGATCCTGATCCCTATCAATGAAACCATCGCCAAAACTCTTGAATTCTGGGAACTCTGTCAAAGAAATCAATCTCCTCCTATCGAGTTTAAACTTGATATTAAATTCGGCTAAGACAGAACTTCTGATCATCTCACCTGAAAATAGTAACCCACTTCTGAGTCTTCCAACCAACCCACCTACCACCCAAACAAGGGACTTAGGAATAATTATCGACAACCATCTCAACTTAAAATCGTTCATCAAACAAACTACTAAAGATGGATTCTACAAACTCCAAGTACTTAAAAGAATCAAACCGCTCCTGCATGTTCGAGACTTCAGAACGGTCCTTCAAGCAGTTATCTTTTCTAAGATAGACTACTGCAACTCTATCTTACTAGGTCTTCCTTCCGCTTCCATCAAACCCCTTCAGATGCTTCAGAACACAGCTGCGAGAATTCTGACCAACACCAGGGGAAGAGATCACATCTCCCCCATTCTTAAGAACCTGCACTGGTTGCCTATACACTTTAGAATCATCCACAAATCCATCACTATTATCCACAAGGCCATACATCATCAAACAACGCTCGATTTACAAATTCCTCTCAGACAACACACTTCCACCAGGCCCATCAGAGAAGCCTACAAAGGATCACTCCATGTCCCCCAAACCAAAACCACTCACTACCTAACTTTCAGAGACCGAGCCTTTTCCACAGCCGGCCCTTCATTATGGAACTCTATCCCTCCGGAGCTGAGACAAGAACCATGCCTACCGACTTTTAGAAAAAGGCTTAAGACTTGGCTATTTAAACAAGCCTTCCCAGACCCGATCTAAATGATAACAATTTTACAAGAGGCAGCAAACTATACAATAGATTTCATATCATAATGTAAATAATGTAAATATTTTAATCCCTACCGTTCGGCTCTCTTATTCTAATTTCTCTTCCCAGTTTTAAGACCCTGTTGTAATGTAACTTTTGTTCTCCTTGCACTTGTTTTTTCGTTTCTTGTTCTCACCCCTTGTTTTATGTAAACCGGCATGATGTGGTTTCTAATCATGAATGCCGGTATAGAAAAACGCTAAATAAATAAAAAATAAAAATGGCCACATAAGTGCGTAAGTGGGCCACTTGGGAGCTGCATGAATTTTAAATAGCCGGGAAGGACGCATGAACATTAATGTATGCGCGTCCAGAAAAAGTAGGCGGAAAAGAGGCAGGGCATGGGTGTTCCAGAGGCAGGGCCAGCACTGATGCACATAACCCTAATATTCCTCAGCCAGCATGCAGGAGTCCAGCGAACACTGGGGGAGAAGAGAGTGAGAAAGCAAGAGCCTCGCTTATAAGGTCTAAAATTCTTTAATGATATCAATTATACAATGAATAGATACCTCTGAATGTATCTGTAATACCACCCCCCAAATCCCCTCCCGAAAACTCACCCTGAATTAAAGTAGCCGCTTTAATTCAGAGTGAGTTTTCGGGAGGGGATTTGGGGGGTGGTATTACAGATACATTCAGAGGTATTCATCGTATAATTGATATCATTAAAGAATTTTAGACCTTATAAGCGATGAAAATTCTAACAAGAGGAGTTGTTTTGTACACTGCAGTCTCTGCTAGCTGCATTGTACAAATCAACTCCTTTTCATCACTTATAAGGGCTATAATTCTTTAATGATGTCAATTTTACAATGGTTACCTCTGAATGTGTCTCTAACACCCTCCTCCAACCCACCTCCTGAAAACTCGCTCCGAATCAAAGTGCCCCCTTACAGTGGTTCATATATTGACTGTCAGGCTGAGTCTTATAAAGAAGTGTGCTCTCTCTCCCCCCCCCCCCCACCCATCCAAGCGCATGTAAGATGTGTGCACTTGAGGATTATGTTAAAACCTACACGTATACTTTATAAAATAGTGCGTATCTTTGTGCATGGCGAGATACGCGCGTTTATGGGCACACTTTTGGCCCTTTTAAAATCTACCTGTTACTTTTACCTGCATATTGGTTGGGCAGTTTTGTAAAAACCCATTTCTGCAGGTATCCATGGAAATTACCCTAGGTTATTTCCATATCATTTACCTATTTAACTTTCTCCCTAGTAGTCCTTGCTGCCCCTTCTTGCATTGCTACAACATTCTATACAGGCATCAAAGACTTATAAGAACATAAGAATTGCTGTATTGGGTCAGACAGATGGTTCATCAAGCCTAGTATCTGGTTTCTAACAGTGTCCAATCCAGGTTACAAGAATCTGGCAAGATCCCAAATGGTAAATAGGTCCCATGCTTACTGTAAACGGTGTTTCCATAGATAGCAGGATGAATTAGCCATGCTGTCATGGGAACCACCTACCACCCAAACAAGGGACTTAGGAATAATTATCGACAACCATCTCAACTTAAAATCCTTCATCAAACAAACTACTAAAGATGGATTCTACAAACTCCAGGTACTTAAAAGAATCAAACCGCTCCTTCACGTACGAGATTTCAGAATGGTCCTTCAAGCAATTATCTTTTCTAAGATAGACTATTGCAATTCCATCTTACTAGGTCTCCCTTCCGCTTCCATCAAACCCCTTCAGATGCTCCAGAACACAGCTGCGAGAATTCTGTCCAACACCAGGAGAAGAGATCACATTTCCCCCATTCTCAAGAACCTGCACTGGCTGCCTATACACTTTAGAATTCTCCACAAATCCATCACTATTATCCACAAGGCTATACATCAGCAAGCAACTCTCGATTTACAAATACCACTCAGACAACACACATCCACTAGACCCATCAGAGAAACCTACAAAGGATCTCTCCGCGTTCCCCAAACCAAAACCACTCACTATCTAACTTTCAGAGACAGAGCCTTTTCCACAGCCAGCCCTTCATTATGGAATTCTATCCCTCCGGATCTGAGACAAGAACCATGCCTACCGACTTTTAGAAAAAGGCTTAAGACTTGGCTATTTAAACAAGCCTTCCCAGATCCGAACTAAATGATAGCAATTTTATAAGAGATAGTAAATTATACAAGAGACTTCACAGTATAATGTATATAATGTAAATAATGTAATCCTTACTGTTCGGCTCTCTTATTCTTATCTCTCCTCCAAGTTTAAGACCCTTGTTGTAATGTAACTTTTGATCTCCCTGCACTTGTTTATGTTCCGTTTTCTGTTCTCACCCCTTGTTACATGTAAACCGGCATGATGTGGTTTCTAACCATGAATGCCGGTATAGAAAAAAATGCAAATAAATAAATAAATAAATAACTGTCTATCAGGGCCCAGGAGGCGGAGCTTCCAAGTAGAATTCAGAGCTCTGCTCTGTGCGGCTGCGCGTGCCTTCCCGCGCAGAAAAACAGTCTCCCCTAAGTCTGTGATTTAGCAGTTCATGAAAAACATAATGTGCTGACTATCCAGGGAGTTGGGTAGGTCAGCATGGCTAATTCATCCTGCTATCTACGGAAACACCGTTTACGGTAAGCAAACTTGCTTTTTCCCATTGATAGCAGGGCTGAATTAGCCATGCTGTCATGGGAGTCCTAAGCTCCCGATCACGCCCTAATCTGCTCATAAAGACTGTATGCGTGATCCCAAAAACGTGGATAGTTGGATGTATATTTAGGTTGACAGTTTGTAAGACGACTCGTCCCAGTTTAGCGTCGCCAGTCGTCTGCTGATCTAAACAGTAGTGGGATGTGAACATATGCAACGAAGACCATGTTGCTGCTTTGCAAATGTCTATAGGCAGCACATAACAGAGATGTGCCACTGAGGTTGACATAGCCCTCACTTGATGTGCATTAGGATGAGAAGATAATGGTAGGTTATTCTTCTCGTAACAGAATTGAATGCATTGGGCTATCCAGCTAGATATAGTCCTTTTAGCCACCGGGAGGCCTGGAGCATTTGGGTTGAAAGAAACAAATAATTGGGACGCCCTTACCTCCGAATGTGTTCTTTTATAGTAGGCTAATGCCCTTTTGCAGTCCAATATATGTAATAAACATTCCCTATCATTTTGATGAGGTTTGGGAAAGAATGTCAGCAGTTTGATGGATTGGTTCAAGTGGAACTGGGTCACCACTTTCGGAAGGAAAGATGGATGCGTTCGAAGCACTACTTTGCGATGATAAAATTGCACATAAGGGCTGTAGTGCACCAAAGCTTGGAGTTCACTGACTCTGCACGCCGACGTAACTGCGATGAGGAATACTACCTTCCATGTGAGGTATTTGATGTGAGCCGAATCCATTGGTTCAAAGGGTGCTACCATTAGTTGTTCCAAACTAAGCTGAGATTCCACGGAACAGGAGGTTTAGAAATCGAAGGTCGTGGGTGGGTAAGGCCTTTAAGAAAGCGTGAAATGAAATGATGGACTGAGATGGGCTGTCCTCTATACGGATGGTGATAGGCCGCTATCATACTGAGGTGTACTTTAATAGACGAGGTTGCGAGGCCCGTGACATATAATGAGTGAAGATAATCCAATAAACTTTCAGGAGAGCAGTCTAATGGATGTATTCCCTTAGACCAACACCAAGACTAATATCTTTTACATTTGAATCCATAATTTCATCGGGTAGATGGTTTCCATGATTTGAGAAGTATACTCTGTGCAGACAAAGATTCCTTGTTCCGTTAAGAGGAGCTGCTCAATCTCCACGCTGTCAAGTGTAAGGAGTTGTGCATGGGGTGCAGTAAGGTTCCCTCTTCCTGTGTTAAGAGATCCAAGCAGTCTGGCAGCGATATTGGATCTGCTATTGATAGATGTAGGAGGTGTGTGTACCACAGTTGTCGGGGCCACGCTGGTGCTATAAGGATTAACTGAGTTGCGTCCCTTATGCATTTTTGCAATGTTCTTCTTATGAGGGGTATTGGAGGAAACCATACATGAGAGGTTCCGTCTATGGCCGGAGGAATGCATCCTGCGCCGTTCGATGTTCGCTGGGCCAAACCGAGCAAAAATCGAGGGACTCTCGCGTTGAGCTCTGTCACAAAGAGGTCCATCGTTGGCTTTCCCCACTCCTTGAAAATAGTGTCTGCCACTTGTTGACTGAGTGTCCACTCTTAAGGGTAGAATATGCGGCTTAAGAGGTCGGCCCGAGTGTTGATGGCCCCCGGCAGATACGTCGTTTGAAGGTGTATTGAATGACGAGACGCACGATCCAGAATCTGAAGGGTTTCCTGGCAGAGGGACCATGAAGCAGACCCTCCTTGTTTGTTGATGTAGAACATTGCTACCTGATTGTCGGTGTAGACCATGACTCGCCGCCCCTTTAAGTGCGGAAGGAATGTTTGAATAGCATTCTTTATCTCTCTGAGCTCTAGCAGATTGATCTGTAGATGTTGTTCCCGTGCGGACCACAGACCTTGGGTCTGTAGCTGGTTCAAATGAGCCCCCCAATCCTTGCATCAGTAGTAAGAACTACATTGTGAGGGGGTGTACTGAACAGTGCTCCTGTTTTGAGAGTCGGTTTCTTGAGCCACCACGCTATATACTGCAGCATGGCGGGAGTCAAACTCACTCACGATGTTAAGGGCTGTGAATGTTGCCTCCATTGTCGCTTGAGCCCCCATTGTAGATGACGAATACGTAGTCTCGTATTGGGAACAATATGAATGGCCGCTGCCATGTGCCCCAGTACAGTGAGGACCTGACGCGCTGAAGGTTTCTTGAGTAACTGGATGGCACGAAAGACATGTTGCATCTCCAGTTTCCGATCCTCAGGTAGGAAAGCTTTGGTTTGGATAGTGTCCAGACGCGCTCCTATGAATTGAAGACATTGTGTTGGAATCAAAATGGACTTTTGATAATTGACTACAATTCCCAAACTATTCAAACATTGAAAAGTCTGGTGAAGGTAATCATTGAGAAGCTGTGGTTCCGACACTACTATGAGCCAGTCGTCCAGGTATGGAAATATTTTGATACCCCGCTGACAGAGATGTGCCACCACCACTGCCATACACTTGGTGAAAACCCTGGGGGCTGCTGAGAGGCCAAACGGCAGTACTTTGTATTGATAATGCTGGTCCCGAAATTGGAAGGAGAAGTACTGCCACAAAGAGTGGTGGATAGGGATATGGGTATAAGCATCCTTTAGATCTATCAAGCACATCCAGCCCTTGGGTTGAAGAAGTGGTAAGATGGTTTTTAGTGATACCATTTTGAACTTCTCCTCAACTAGGTGTTTGTTCAACTCGCTTAGGTCCAAAATAGGCTGATGCCCACCGGTCTTCTTGGGAATTAGGAAATACGGTGAATAGACTCCCTTGTTGCAAGCATGTGGTGGAACAATTCGGATCACTCGCTGCTGGATTAGGGATATTTCCTGTGCCAATTGAGTCTGATGATTCTGAGCTTGGTTGGCAAGTAGATGTGGCAGAGTGGGTTTGTTGTTGAAACGGAGTTGATATCCTTGTCTTACTATTTCTAGAACCCATAGATCTGTGGTTATAGTTTCCCAGCATGGTAGGCACAATTTAATCCTGCCCGGTGGGTTCAGTGGCAGTGATGATGGCATCTCCCTTAAAAAAAATGGGGCTGTCTTGGATGTCATCTGAGGTTGTTGTGCCGGGGTTCTCTGCGGACTTGGTCTTCCCCTTCTATTTTGAAGAGGTTGCGACGTCGCCCACTGTGGCGGGTTGTAAGGAGCAGGTCTATACTGCCGATATTGCCTGAAAGGATGACTGTGATATGGCTGTCTGCAGATGGATGCATAGTACCTCTGCTCTGTGGCGAAGGACGATGGCTGGGTCAGTGACTGGACAGAAACTGATTGGTCTATAGGTTTGCCACCATCTCTTGGAATCTGTCACTGAAAAGATTATCACCTTTGCATGGTAAATTTGCCAGCCTCTCATGAAGATCTTCCCTAATGGCGCTGGAGCAAAGCCAGGCCATTCTCCGGGCTGCTATGGCAGACGCTGACATACGAGACGAAGAGTCAAATGCTTCATACACCATCCGGAGAAGGTGTCGAATGCCTTCTTCTATGTCCTGAATAGGTTGGGTGATTGAAGGTGGACGACAGGACGGAGTAGGCAGCGCAGACTTTAGTGTTTGCAGGCACTCGTATAAATATTGAACCAGGTAGAACTGGTGTTGACTTATGCGGAAGGATAGCATTGACGACTGATACGCCCTTTTTCCAAAGTCATCCAGGAATTGTCGTTCCTTTCCTGGAGGCGCAGATGTGTGTGGCTTAGATCTTTTAGCCCTCTGCATCGCTGATTCTACGACCAGAGAAGAATGCGGTAGCTGCGGTGTAGAATAGAACTGATTTTTGCATTCTAAATTTGAGATCATTCTTTCTGGAGATTGATGGGAGGGGGTTTCCCATGATTTTTCCAGGACCGAATCCAACACCTTGTGCGACGGTAGTGAGGTGGGTTCAGCTGGCATGTCAAATATTTTGAGGAGACCAAGCGTTTCCACCCGAGGATCCAGTATCTTTTGGACATCCAGTTTAAGGATTGCTCCTATCTTATCCAGGAACTTGGGATAAGATAGATCTTCCGGGGGAGAGTATAGTTCAGGTGGGTCCTCTGGCGGGTCCGATGGGTATCCCACTGAAGAAGTGGGCGATGACGGAGGAGAGTCTGAATCTTCCATTAGCAATGATTGGCCCAGTATTGGCTGTTTGGTTATGTGATGGGAAGGAACTGGTGGTGAAGAGTTCCTTAGTTGTTCCAGCGATGATCATGGTTGAGGGGAAGCCGGTGCACTACCCGTTGGAGATGGAGGTAGTGTGAATGTGGATTGCAGCATTTCAAAGAAGTCCGATAGGGCTAACGAGAGCTGTGAGAAAGCCTCTTGTGTTTGTGAAGACATCCTTGGCTTCACTGGGTTCCCCATTTGTGGCGGTTAATTTTTCTCCAAGCCCAAAGCGGTATCCAGCACCATAGTCAGATTTAATTGGGTTTACCGATGTTCTGATACCTTCCTTTTCTTCCGTACTGGTTCCTGTTGTCCTGTTTCGACAGTTCTGCGGACGGATACGGGCGAATGAAATGAGGATGCCCATCGTGGGGAGGACGAGGAAGAGGATGTAACCCTGACGTATTCTTCCTCTGATTGTGCTGTAGACATATGGTAGCTCCCACTTCTAGGAGATATGGAGTGGTCAGAGAAGTGTGGGCTAAGGAGACATAATGTCCTGATATCGAGAGATGGAAGTTGATCTCTTCCCTGGAGATGGGGAAGACTGTGGGTTGCTTCCCCTCGACCTTGTCCTGCGCTTTTCCTTTTGATACTCATGCTCCAAGCGGGTTTCGCCTCTGGAAAGATGAGTCGAGACATGCACCGGTTTTGGCATTGTGTGCGTCGGTTTGGATGCAGTGTGCATCGGTTTAGAAGTTGTATGCAACGGTTTGGATGTAGTAGGTGTCGGCTTGGGCGTCGTAGGCGGTCTGGATGTTTTATGTAAATCCGACGCCCCCTGCACCGCCGTCAATGCATTATGCGTTGATGTTGATGTTTTTGAAGCAAGCGACGCCGAATGCGTCTATTGTCCTGTATGCGCCGATCCCGGTGCTGATGACGTTTTGTGCCTCGGCGCTGTCAGTGACTTGTGTGTCGATGCTGTCGACGCCCCTGCGGAACTACTTGACGCAGGTCTGTGCAAGTCACCTGCACCGTGCGTTGTGGAGTCTTTCGGTCGACGCTTTAAGTTTTGCCCGGTCGAGTCGTGCGACTTACGGGACTGACTCAGGGCCTGCTCCTCTCTGATGGATCCCCCAGTCCTGGAGGTGGAGGGTTCTACCGATGCCGCCCTTCTTACCTTCAGGGTCCTTTGTTTAGTAGGCCCCGGGGACAAGTGAGCCTCCGATGGTGGGGCATACGATCCTGTCTGTGCCTCCTGAAGGGCTTGAATGTTTTGGGCCCGTGGCAACATCTTATCACAGAATTTACACGTGGCCTGCTGGTGAGCCGGTCCAAGGCAGCGATAGCAGCGATCATGTCCATCTGTGATGGACATGATTTTGCCGCAATCGCATGGTTTGAACCCTGAAGGCCTCGGATCAGTTTTCTTGGACATTTTTTGATCTGTTTTTTGCACAGCCTGAGGAGAACGAAGCCCCGCGTGTGATCCCACGCGCGGAAAAAACAGATGAGGAGAGACTGTTTTTCTGCGTGGGAAGGCACAAGTAGCCGAGCAGAGCTCTGAATTCTACTTGGAAGCTCCGCCTCCTGGGCCCTGTTAGACAGTTCCCATGACAGCATGGCTAATTCAGCCCTGCTATCAATGGGGAAAAATGTTGCTAGGTGTAATTTTTATAGGTTATCACAGGGGGTTTAGGTAAAACTGCACGGAGCGGGAGTTACTACTCTTAAGAGAAACATGGGAGTAACTTGCAGAGTGGCAGTTACTACCTTAAGAAACTTGATGGGCAGACTGGATGGACCATTCGGTCCTTTTTGCCCTCATTTCTATGTTTCTCCCTAAGCCATGCTAAGAGTCAGGTCCCAAAATCTCTGCAAGGACTACAAACCATCAAGCTAAAGGTGAGATAAACTGGCTTAATTAATCTTTCAGCTGCATTAATTAGTTTGGATTGTGTATTTAGAACTGAAGATTGACTGAGATAATATAGGAATATTTGTTTAGTCATATAACAGTGCTTTGCTTTTTAAAATTAAATTGATACTTAGAAACAAGACTATAGCTACCATATTAAATTTTGTATATGTATGCTGCTAAAATAAAACTAATTAACTATCTCACAAAAGGTTTAAGTTTCTGCTCCCTTAAAATACTGAATTCATATCACGGGTTATCTATTAAACCAGACAATCATCTGTAGCCAAATCCCCCTACAGTTGTAAGGATTTTTTAAGTATGATTACCTACTTGTAATGGTAGAGGACCAAGAAAAGTGACAACAAATGGGAATAAGAAGCAATATCCTACAGGCAGTCAAGCTTGTATGGTCAACATCTGGAATATATTTTTAACTACAGCAGTGTAGACAGGAATAATTGAGCTGACTGGCTGGACCAAGTGGTTCTTATATGTTGTCATCAACTATGTTACTATTTTCATGTAGACAAAAAAATGAAATAAACCCTTTAGTAATCTGACCCTTGGGATCTTATCCTAAAAATGTGATATTTTCCTCTCAGTGGTAACTCCTCTTCTGTTTTAAAATTGTATAACACGCATCTCAGTCATTATCCTTTTTGATATATATTAAATTCACCCACATTACTACTGTTCTTCAAAGTTCCTTACCAGATCTTCATCCTTGAAAGAGGAACGGGAGGCCATTGCTGAGGTAATTCCAGCCTTCCGGGACTGAACCAATGACTGCAAAAAAAAAAAAAAAAATTAAAAAAAATTCTCTGATATTCAATGGAACAAAAAGGGACTTCACCATTTGTTTTGGCTTTTACCAGGGCATCATATGTGTAACCCTCTTCTTTAACTACTACATACTTATTTCATACCTTAATACTATAGAATGCACAAAGTCAATGTAACTAATACTTAGTATGTCTGCATGTACAGCATGCATTACTCTATATAACAATAATAAATAGCACATAATATATGGCCAACAGAAACCATGAGAAACCTGAGGATTCTGAACCACTGTTCCAGAATTACTGAGATAACGTAAGGATACCAATAAATGCTCCACACTGATCATATACACTTATAATTAGGTCACAAACTAAGGTCTAGATTAATCAAAATGCTATAAATATAGCAGAAATAGTGCCTGCGATAAAAAGAAAATGGGCATGGTTAGGCAAATTGTAGACTTACCGCATCGCTTAGACAAATATTGCAACGCATGGTACATTATCGCACATTATTTGTTTTTTTTTTTATCGCACAACTGCAGCCGTTATCCAATGAGGGGGGAGAGAGATAACTTTAATAAGGTGACTGGGACTCTATATATAAGTAGCACATTCAACTCATGGTGTGTTTGGGGGTGGTGTTACATACACAGTCAGAGGAATTAACTGCAAATTTGATATCACTGAAGAATTTCTATCATTTGAATCGAGGAAAGGTACAAGAGGAGTTAATTTGTACAATGCAGTCTCAGCTAGCGACTCCTCTAGTTTTGCCTGAGTTGAATGTGTCCATCTACAGTGCTACCTATATATTGAGTCCCAGTCACCCTATTAAAGTCCTTTCTTTCTCTCTATGCAATAATGGCTGCGGTTGTGCGCTAAAAACATTTTCACCCCAGTAACACAAGGACAACACAAAGAAAAAAAGTGCAGTTATTTCGGACGTTAAATCCCACATTACTGTGCATTACTCTACTACATTCTGCGCAAGCATACCCTCATTTCCATTAACTTGCATACTAAATGTAAATTAGCATACTAATGTGCGTTATGCTATTTATCGCATGCGTTAGAGCCTTTTAATACGCGTTCGGGTCCTAACACATTTTGATGAATGACCCAGTAAGTGAATGCAAATCATAAAAAATCATTTATAATATTAATTGATTTTAGCATACTATTCTGAGGGTTTTTTTTTTTACTGAAGATTATCTGTAACCCTTAGAACGGACATTTACCTGAATTAATTGTTCTTCAAAAGCATGGATTCAATACTGATGAGTTACATATCCTGTCATGTGTCACCTCTATTAACTTGAAATGTTTAGAGTTCCAGAAATTAGAACTCTAGATTCAAACCAACGCCAGCTATACATACCCATCAACAGTACCTCTCTGACTTAAGATAATGTAGGTCTAGGTAGAGAGAAAGTGTATAATTCTTCAAAGGGAAATAACTTACTTGATGGTCGTCCTGATTCTGTTCTTCAACATTTTGAAATCCTCTAAACTTTCTTCCACAGATTACTCTCATTTGCCCTGCCACATCCTTGTTTCACTTCTCTTTGCAGCGTTATACTTGTCATCTGTAAAGTTTAGCTGTCTTCTCAAAATAATTGCTCTTATCCTCAAATGCATTCACAGCTTTACTTGTGCCTCTCTCTCATCTACCATTTGACATTACTTCCTTATCAATAATCTCTGCTCATCAGATTTATTACAGTTGGTTACTTCTTGTATTACATAAGCATGAAAACAGAGCAAACCTGAGAAGCTCATCACTGAGCAGAAAGAGATTTAGCTGAAGAAGACAATTAACAGTTGACTGCTAGGCAGAATCGTAAGCTCTAGAACTCTAAGCCTGGGAAGGAAATTCATCTAGGTCAGGAGTTTTCAACCTTTTCCTTAAGTACACTCATCCAGGCTGGTTTTCAGGATATCTTTAATGAATATGCATGACAATTTTGCATAAAATGGAGGCAGTGCATGCAAATCTATTTCATGCAAATTCATTGTGGATAGTCTGAAAATCAGACTGACAAGAGGGTACTTGAGGAAAGGGTTCAACATTTCTGCTCTAGATGGCACACAAAAGGTCCTCTAATTCCTCAACAGGAACCCACATGCTTTTGCATAACATGACATTACAATGCAGCTCAACTAAAGCCTCAAGTTTGGGTTACTTGACCACCAAGGCTAGCAGAAATTAACGATGCATCTGCATTCCACAGGTAGAATGCAGATGCATCACTGCTGATGTGAGTGGTCTTTGGAGGTTTCCTTTCTAGCCTTCAATCAGCAAGGAAACACAAGTTATGCGGGCATGCCACCTGGAGAAAAGTGTTAAAGATAGAGAAAAATATAGGTCAAAGTCTGGCAGTGACTGCTATAAAGAACTGTAGGGCTCAGGTAGCTATCATAACAATGTCCAGCCTTAGTACTGGATTCACTAAGGGTTTTCCCATAGACAGAAACTGGGAGAAAAGCCTTAATGAATCTGGACCTAGTGCATCAGGTAAGGGTCCTTCTTGCCTTCTACCACTATTCTATGAGCAGCAGAATTGCTTAGCTGTAACAGTGTTCTTCAAGGAATGCAGGATGTCAGTCCTCACATGTGGGTGACATCATCGGATGCAGGATGTCAGTCCTCACATGTGGGTGACATCATCGGATGCAGCCTGGCATGGAAAACCTTGTCTCCGTTTCTATAACACTGACTGAGCCTCTCTGAGCATGCTCCGCATGCACTATACCACGCATCCATGCGGGGTTCCCTCAGTCTTACAACATAGAACTGAGGAATGAAAAATAAAGAATAAAATCCAGGAATTGGAAACCCAGCTTTATAGGGTGGAGGACGGGTTTCGTGAGGACTGACATCCTCTGTCATCAGACAACACCTATTACAGGTAAGCAACCCTTCTTTCTCAGAGGAAAAGTAGGATGGCAGTTTTCACACATGGGTGAATCCCTAGCTATAGGTTGCCCCCCCCCCAAAAAAAGGGGACCAACAAAACACGAAAACAAGTGCCAATGGGAGAACAAGGGGTGGGGGGGGGGGGGCAACCTGAATAGAAAGAACGAGCCCTAGGCAGCAACAGAATTGGGTTCTACACCTCAAACAAGTTCCAAAGTACAGATAAGCCAAACCTACCATCACATCAACCTTCTGTAATCAAACAGTAATGTGATGTGAATAAGTGGCTTGAACTCCACGACACAGCCCTGAAGATCTCCTCCATGGGAACTGCTCACAAGGGAGCTACAAACGCTGCCATGGCTGGAATAGAGTGAGCCTTGACATGGCCCCCAAGATACAATCCCATCTGAGTATAACATAAGAACATAAAACTTGCCATACTGGGTCAGACAAAAGGTCCATCAAGCCTAGTATCCTGTTTCCAACAGTGGCCAGGCTAGGTCAGTTACCTGGCAATATCCTAAGGAGATACAGTCTGCCAGCCAATTTGAACACATCTGCTTGGCAATAGCAGACCCCAGCTTGTTCTAATAAAGAAACCAAAATTTGGGTGGACTGTCCAAGAGCATAAGAACATAAGAAATTGCCATACTGGGTCAGACCAAGGCTCCATCAAGCCCAGCATCCTGTTTCCAACAGTGGCCAATCCAGGCTACAAGTACCTGGCAAGTACCCAAAAACTAAATATATCCCACGCTACTGATGCTAGTAATAGCAGTGGCTATTTTCTAAGTCAACTTGTTTAATAGCAGGAAATGGACTTCTCCAAGAACTTATCCAAACCTTTTTTAAACTCAGCTACACTAACTAGGGCCTCTGTTCACTCCAGATAGAAGGCTAAGGCTCATTTGCAGTCCAAACTGTGCAGGTCTTGGGCTTACTTTCTACACCATGGTGATATGTGCCAATCACACTCAGGTGAGCCCTAACAGAGTTAGTCTTCAGACCAGTCTCCCAAAGGTGTAGAAGATAGTAAAGCAGTTTTGTATGGAACAGGAGAAGGGATCTAGGTCCTCCACTTCAGGGCATAGGACTTTCTAGTGGAAGGCTTTCTAGAAGCTACCCAGACTCGAGACACATCTTCCTGAGAGGTCGAGTGATTGCAGGATAAGCCTCTCAACATCCAGGCTGTGAGCAACAGGCCTGGTGGGATGTCACAACCTGCCTCAATCTTGGGTGATGAGATCTAGGGAAGTCCTCAGCCTGATCGGTTTCCTAATGGACATCTCCCAGAGGAGTGGAAACCAGTCCTGTCTCAGCCAATGAGGGACTACGAGGATCATAGTCCCATTGTCCTCACGAAACGTCAACAAAGTCTTTGTCACCAGTGGAGTTGGAGGATATAAGTACAGGAGACATTCTCCCCAATGGCAAGCGAAGGCATTTGAGGCTGGTTTACTGAGGAACCTTCCTGTTCCAAGAACCAGCAAACAGATCCACCTCCGGGCTTCCCCAAGATACGATTCCCTACCCCTTAGTCTAGAGACCATTTGTGGGGTTGAAAGGAATGACTCAGCCTATCTGCTACAGAATTTTCCATTCCGCCCAGATACATGGCCCTGAGCACCATCCCTTAGAAGAGAGCCCATGAATAAATCTGAACTGCTTCCCGACTTAGGAGGTATGAGTCCGTACCTCTCTGCTTGTTGACATACCACATTACCACCTGGTTGTTGGTTTGAATCAACATAATTTTGTTGGACAGCCCATCTCTGAAAGCCCAGAGTGTGTACCTGATTGCTTGGAGCTCCAGGAAGTTTATTTGACACAACTTTTCCTGTGTGGACCAGAGACCTTTGTGCCTAGCCCATCTACATGAGCTTCCCAGCCCAAGGTGGATGCACCCATTGTTAGTACAATTTGGACTTGAAGACTTTGGAAGGAGACTACCCATTCCAGACTGGAATCTACCTGCTACCAGGACAAGGAGTCCCGGAGGGATGGAGTAGTTCAGATGCAGCTCAAAGCCCCTCAGTGGCCTGATGCCACTAGGATCATTATTTTATTTATTTATTAAAGGCTTTTATATACCGACTTTCTTGATACAAATCAAATCAACTCTGTTTACATCGAACTAAGCAGTAACTATAACTAACCAATCAACAAGAGACAATTTAAAGGAGCATAAAGTTACATTATAACAAGGATGCCTTAACTGGGAGTAGGAAATAAAGAAAGGGAGAACGAAGATAAAGTACTATATTCAAGGGAGGGAGGCAAGGAGCCGACCTCATGATAGCTTGTAAGCGTGATTTAGCATTTGTTTAGAACAATTCTAAGTCAGGCTGTGGGGCTTGTAGTGGAGAAGGCTCAGCAGAACAGCCATGTCTTTAGTTTCTTTTTAAAAGTTAGTAGACAAGTTTCCTGCCTAAAGTCCGGAGGCATGGCGTTCCAGATGGAGGGGCCTGCGATAGAGAATGTCCGGTCTCTGATGTTTGAGTGGTGTATAACTTTGATTGGAGGAACATGTAAGGATCCCTTGTAGGCATCCCTTAAGGGTCTGGCCGTCGAGTGCAATTTGAGAGGGTGTAGCAGATCAAGAGGGGTCTGATAGTGAATGTTTTTATGGATAATTGTGAGTGATTTATGGAGAATCCTGAAGTTTACTGGGAGCCAGTGAAGATCTTTTAGAATGGGAGATATATGCTCTCTCCGATTGGTATTCGTCAAAATTCTCGCCGCTGCATTTTGGAGCAACTTTGGAGAGGTTTTATAGTAGAGGCTGAGGAGACCTTGCAACTTTGGAGAGGTTTTATAGTAGAGGCTGGGAGACCTTGCAAGATGGAATTGCAGTAGTCGATCTTGGAGAACAGAATGGCTTGGAGGACGGATCTGAAATCGTAATGGAATAGGAGCGGATTGAGTTTTTTGAGTACTTGTAACTTGTAGAAGCACTCCTTTGTAGTATGTTTTATAAAATGCTTTAGGTTCAAGTGACTGTCAATTATGACTCCAAGATCTCTAGCGTGGGATATTTGTATATTAGCTTGCGATTGGTGATGGAAGGGACTGCCTTCTGGAGTGATTAGCAAAAGTTCTGTCTTGGAAGTGTTGAGCACCAGGTTGAGGCTTGAAAGGTAATGGTTGATCGTTTGCAGGTGAGAGTTCCATAACCTGAGTGTTGAGTCCAGTGAGTTGGATATGGGGATTAAAATTTGAACATCGTCTGCGTATATATAGAATTTAAGTTTTAGGTTTGAGAGTAGGTGGCAGAGAGGGAGTATGTAAATGTTAAACAGGGTGGGCGATAAGGAGGAGCCTTGGGGGACTCCGAATGGTGCATTAGTGTGAGAGGATTCCTTATTATTGATTTTAACCTTATAGCCTCTATTGCTGAGGAAGGAGTCGAACCATCTAAGAGCTGAACCTGCAATTCCTATGTCTGAAAGCCGGTTTAGAAGGGTATTATGATTTACAGTATCGAAAGCTGCAGAGATGTCGAGAAGAGCTAAGAGGAACGACTGCCCTTTATCAAAGCCAATGTATACTTGATCAAGGAGTGAGGTGAGGAGGGTTTCGGTATTGTGTTCTTTTCGGAAACCATATTGTGACGGGTGTAGAATATTGTGGTCTTCCAGGTAATTTGAAAGTTGCTTATTTACGATTTTCTCCATGATCTTAGCTACAAACGGGAGATTTGATATGGGGCAGTAGTTGTTGAGGTCGTCCGGGTCCAGGTTCGATTTTTTGAGTATGGGTTTGAGGGTGGCCAATTTGAGAGCATCCGGGAATGTTCCTTGTGAGAGAGAACAATTGATAATATCAGCTAGATGTTTGGAGATGTATTCTGGTATGAGAATCAGAAATTTGGAAGGTATTTGGTCCAGAGGGTGGGTCGAAGGTTTCATTCTTTTTATCAGGGTTTCCATCTCTATAGAGTGAGTAGGATCAAAGGAATCCAATCTTATGTCTGTGTTCGGTGGGTGGATGGTATCCAGAAGCAGTGAATTTGGGCTTGTAGGTAATCTGGCCAGGGTGTTGGAGATTTTGTTCTGAAAGAATAAGGCCAGATTGTTGGCCTTCGACTGGGCTGTATCGTCTGGGATTGTAGGGGGAGCAGTTTTGGTGAGCTCCGATACGTACGAGAAAAGGGCCTTTGCGTCATACATCATATCGTGGATACGGTGGGCACAGAAATCTCTTTTTGTTCGAAGCGTTGCCGTTCTGTAATGATGGAGAGCGGCTTTGTATATGGTTAGAAAAGGGGATTGGGATTCTTCCTCCATTCTTTTTCTTTCCGTCTTAGGTTTTGCTTCTGGGTGTGGAGCTCCTTTGAAAACCACGGTTGCTTGTTTTTTTGAGAAGGATTTATGTTATTTTTTGACAGTGGGCATAAGTTATTGGCTATCGTTTCAGTGATATTTTGCCATGAGATAATAGCTGAATTGGGGTTTGATAGATCCAGGTTAGAAAGTTCTTATCAGAGAGTTGCCGAGGTCTTCTGAAGGACATGGTTTCCTGTAGTACAGAGTGGTCACCTGATGGGGTGCAGAAGATCCTGTCAATGACCTAATGGTGGAGGTGATCATGAATGGTCTGACCATGGAACCGGGAGGCATAGGGGGGGTGAAAGTGGAGTGAGGTTGGAATTTGTGAAGATAAGGTCAAGGGTATGACCTGCTTTATGTGTGGGTTGGTTAATGTGTTCATAACATCCACTGGACTCTCCGCATGCGGCCATATGGTACAACCACCTCAATATGTGCCACAATGGTCATCAAAGAGATGGCCCTCTGGCATGGCAGGAAGGCTTTGGTCTTCACAATGTCTAACAGGACTCTGTTATGGTTTTGAGCTGTTTAAGTGGATTCTTGGGTACTGCGGAGATGGCCACTCCCACCGGGAGGAGCCCCAGGAGGAACCGCAGTACTAGACTAGACTCTATTCACGCAGACACTGAGAATTCGTGTTTATTATACAGCTTGGTGGTACTGCCCAGGAGGTGGCACCAGTGAGGTAACCCAGTAGAGTAGCCCAGGGGTCCTCGGCAGAGGAGACCCGTTCCACACTCCAATGATGGTAGGCTGCGCTGGGTAGAAGGGAGAGTCCCGGATGTAGACTCGCAGTGCTGAAGCTGAAGGTGAGACAATCTGACAAGGTTAGTTTACTCACTGAATAGATAGCTGTATTTGATGATGATCCTGGCAGGCAGAAGTAGTTGGTTTTGCAGGCACCAAGGCAGGGAGAGCAGGCCCTCAAGGAGCGAGTACTCGGTATCCCAGATAGGCACCTATTTATTTATTTATTTATTAAAGGCTTTTATATACCGACTTTTTTGATACAAATCAAATCAACTCTGTTTACATCGAACTAGGCAGTAACTATAACCAACCAATCAACAAGAGACAATTTGAAGGAGTATAAAGTTACATTATAACAAGGATGCCTTAACTGGGAGTAGGAAAGCATAGGACCCCCGAGTAGCAAGTACCCAGGTTAGAGATGAATGGCCCCAAAAGGCAAGAGAGAGCCTCCAGCGGCAGCAAGAAAGCGGCAGAATAGCTTAGACCGGAGGCATTCCAATCCTTGCTAACTCAGTTTGTTAGCAAACGAAGGGCAGGCTAAATACCTGGATGGCGTGATGTCACTCGGAGGGGCCGCCTCCGAGGGTCCCGCCATGATGTGGATAAAGACATGGGTGGTGTGCGCATGCGCACCCTAGGAGGCCCTCAGGAGAAACATGGCAAACACCGTCGCCATAGCCATTCCAGGGACGCCGGAGAGAACGGCATGATGACGCGGCAGCAGCCATCTTCCCAAGGCTTGTGGAGAGAGAGAAGGAAGCAAGGTGAGGCACAGAGGCTGAAGCTGTCTGAGACCGATGGATGCAACAGGCTCCAATGAAGTACAATTGTGTTGAAGGGCTGAGATGAAATTGGGGTAGTTGAGGATGAACCCTAGTGACTCCAGCACCTGGATGGTTGATAGGGATGTGAAGAAGGAAAAAATTTGTTTCAGTCCCTTGGGACTCATTTGTTTCATTAATTTCAATACAAAAAAAATTTCCATTTTATTCATTTTCCATTAAAACCTATGAGGGGGGGGAGTGTTATACTCTAGAATTGTGATTTTCTAAATCAATTCTAATGAAATTTGTGAGAAAAAATCATCAGAAGGGGAAAGAACTGTAAGGTATTTATAGAGTGTGGAAAAGTGGCACCATGAAGGGGGAATGAAGCAGAAAACATGGCAGAAAAAAATCCCAAGGTACAGATAAATGGACCAATAATCAGAAAAAGAGGTATCAAGATTTCAAAAGCATAGGAGAGGTGCACAGTAGCACCCCAGATTGGCAAGAGTTCCTCAAAGTGTAAAAGCTGGAGTATGCCATGAAGGTAGTGGCAGAAAGAAGTGAAGAATCTTAAGATATAAAATTTGCACATGACATCAATGCCAAGTGGCACTAGGATCTGAAGGAATAGAATAAGGGGCATAGCATTAAGTGAGAGTGGCATGGGAGTTGCCAGTTATTCCATTGGAGCATATAGACAACTGTAGAGGGGGATGCCTCTTCCTGTAGAAGTATGGCTGCACCTGGCTGATCCACCATTCCAATAGGATATGCTTGTGTCATAGAAAAAGCCACGCATGTCATAAGTAGGTAGGTGCACAGTACAGTGGAAATGTGAGTAGGTCATGAATCAGTTACAGTTCATGAAGCAGTACCGCAAGTGTGCAAAAGAGCAGACACGTGTGGCAAGAAGGTGAGTATCACAGATGAAGCATGGTATTAAAATCCTGAGGAGTTTTTCAGTAAGTTTGCAAAGCAATGTATAGCTAGGGCATGATGAAAAATGGACAGGTACTGTAGGGGAAGGGGATTTGGCAAGAACCTTGAACACAGTTGGAATAGTAGGAAGCACCCTCAGGTACCAAGACCAGCTTTGTATGGCAGAGGCAGCAGTGGCGATGTTATATCTTAAGAACTTGAATGGTAGGAGCAGAGCAATCCAGCAAGAAGGGTATCTGTAAAATACCCCTAAAGGCATTTGTTAGTTCTTGGACATGCACAGAGCAGTGGAGCATGAAAAGAGCATCAGAGTGAGTGAGCACCATGTAGCAAGAATGGTTTTGAGCAGTGGCAGCAGAAATGTTATCAGTTAAGAATTTTAAAATTTGGAATGGTAGGAGCAGAGCAATTCAGCAAGGAGTGTAGCTGTAACACCCCCAAAGCTGTGGTGCTGTCAGTTTCAGGTCCATATAGCATTTGAGAAATACCTTTGCAGGTTGAAAATGTAGCATTCTTAGGGACTGCAAAGTTTATTGGAAATAATTAAAGTTCCTTAGCTTTGCTAAGACTTTTTAAATATGGTTGGAGGATGACATGATGAAGCTGGAAGTGTCAGGTCCCAGGAATTGTAGTTGAAGCAAAACAGTCAAGTAGGATATATCAGGCCTGAATGGATATAGTGGAGCATGGGAGGCTGCAGCTGGAAGTGTCAGGCTATGGTGGTCATAGTAGGAGCAAGACATTTTTATGCAGGATATGTCAGGCCTGAGTGGATATGGTGGAACATGGGATGTTGTATTTGGAAGTGTCAGGCCATGGAGGTCATGGCTGCAGCAAGACAGGCTTATGAGGGATACATCAGGCCTGAGAAGATATGGTGGAGTACGACATGCTGCAGCTGGAAGAGTCAGGGAACAGTGGTAATGGTTGGAGTATGGAATGCTACAGCTGTGTCAGGCCATAGTAGTTAGGGTTTGAAAATGGCATGCTGCAGCTATAAGCATCAGGCCACCTTGGTTATGATTTGAAATTGGCATGCCGCAGCTAAAAGCGTCAGCCCACAGTGGAGAGGGTTGGAGTAAGTCTGATAAAGGGATAAGTTATTCTTGAATGGTGGTATCTGGAGACAAGGCAGAGCATCTCAGTGGAATCAGGCCCCAGTATGTTTTGCATACATCACTCCTCAGGCATAATACTACACTGTCTTCCCCTGCCTGCTTTGCCTCAACAACCGTTTGGAGCAAAGCAAGCAGGGGAGGTCAATGCAATCATGCCTCAGTGGTGGCGTTTGGAGAAAAGGAGTCAAAGAAACTCATCGGAGTCATGTCTCAGAGGTTGTATTTGGTGAAAAAGAGGCAGAGGAATTGAGTGGAGTCATGCACAAAGATAAAAAGCAGCTACAAAAGGTAAAAGTCCAGATGTATTCTACAGATTAAGAAAGGTGGAAGGAAGGCAAAACGATTACCGGCATGGTTAAAAGGTGAGGTGAAAGAAGCTATTATAGCCAAAAGATCTTCATTCAAAAATTGGAAGAAGGATCCAACAGAAGAAAATAGGATAAAGCATAAGCACTGGCAAGTTAAATGTAAGACATTGATAAGACAGGCCAAGAGAGAATTGGAAAAGAAGTTGGCAGTAGAGGCAAAAATTCACAGTAAAAACTTTAAAAAATATATCCAAAGCAGAAAGCCTGCGAGGGAGTCAGTTGGACCATTAGATGATGGAGGGTTAAAGGGGCACTTAGAGAAGATAAGGCCATTGCAGAAAAGATTAAACTATTTCTTTGCTTCGGTGTTTACTGAAGAGGATGTTGGGGAGATAAACAATCCGAAGAAGGTTTTCATGGGTAATGATTCAGATGAACTGAACCAAATCGCGGTGAACCTAGAAGATGTGGTAGGCCTGATTGACAAACTGAAGAGTAGTAAATCACCTGGACCAAATGGTATACACCCCAGGGCTCTGAAGGAACTAAAAAATGAAATTTCAGATCTATTAGATAAAATTTGGAACCTATCATTAAAATCATCCATTGTACCTGAAGACCGGAGGGTAGCTAATGTAACCCTAAAATTTAAACAGGGCTCCAGGGGCGATCCGGGAAACTATAGACCAGCTAGCCTGACTTCAGTGCCATGAAAAATAGTGAAACTTGTTCTAAAAATCAAAATCACAGAACATATAGAAAGACATGGCTTAATAGACCAGCAGCATGGCTTTACCCTAGGCAAGTCTTGCCTCACAAATCTGCTTCACTGTTTTGAAGGAGTGGATGTATGATTTTCAGAAGCCATTTAACAAAGTTCCTCATGACAAAGTCCCTCATGAGAGGCTTCTAAGAAAACTAAAAAGTCATGGAACAGGAGGTGATGTCTTTTCGCGGATTACAAACTGGCTAAAAGACAGGAAACAAAGAGTAGAATTAAATGGACAATTTTCTCAGTCGAAAAGGGCATACAGTAGAGTGCCTCAATGATCTATATTAGGACCCATGCTTTTCAATATATTTATAAATGATCTGGAAAGGAATACAGCGAGTGAGGTATTTTGCAGATGATATAAAATCATTCAGAGTAGTTAAATCACAAGCGGATTGTGATAAATTGCAGGAGGACCTTGTGAGACTGGAAAATTGGGCATCCAAATGGCAGATGAAATGTAATGTGGATAAGTGCAAGGTGATACATATAAGGAAAAATAACCCATGCTTTAGTTGCACAATGTTAGGTTCCATATTAGGAGCTACTGTCCAGGAAGGAAATCTAGGTATCAAGGAGGATAATACTTTGAAATTGTCGGCTCAAGAAAGATATAGTTGTGATGGAGAAGGTACAGAGAATGGCAACCAAAATGATAAAGTGGATGGAACTGCTCCCCTATGAGGAAAGACTAAAGAGGTTAGGGCTGTTCAAGTTTGGAGAAGAGACGACTGAGGGGGAATATGATAGAAGTCTACAAAATAATGAAAGGACATGAACAAGTTTATGTAAATTGGTTATTTACTCTCAGATAATAGAAGGACCAGGGGGCACTCCATGAAGTTAGCAAGTAGCTCATTTAAAACAAATTGAAGAAAATTCTTTTTCACTCAGTGCATGTGAAGTCTTTTTCACTCAGTGCATGTGAAGTATGAGAGAGGGCAATTTCTATTGCAGGTCCTAAGCTCTGGAATTCTTTACCACCTCAATTATGGTTACAAACAGACCATAAGAAATTTAAAGTTGATTTAAAAACATGGCTCTTTACATGCGCTTATGTAGAGAGTGGGTAATATTACAGCACGCTTTTATTTTATTTTTTTACCATTTATTTATTGCTTCTTACTGTGCTTCCTTAATTTTATTGTGGTTCCTTAATTTTTAGTCAGATGTTTATGTTTTATTATTTTATATTTTAGACTTATTTTAACAGCTATAGTTTTGATTCTACTTTTACTTTGTAATTTTAGCTGTTATGATCTTTTAATTCTATATATTGTATTTGTCTCTTTTAATTATTTGTAAAGGTTTTTACTGATGTGATGGTCTAGAAAACCAAATAAACTATAAACCATAATTAAGCTCTGGTATTTATTTCCAGAGGATGTGGTTACAGCACTTAATGTAACTGGGTTTAGAAAAGGTTTGGATAAGTCCCTAGAGGAAAAATCCATAAACTGCTATAACAGTAACTAACAATCAATGGTAGCTTGTGATTTATCTAATATTTGGGTACTTGTGACTTGGCTACTGTTGGAAACAGGAAACTGGGCTTGATGGACTCTTAGTCTGACCCAATATGGCATATCTTATCTTATGTTCATCAGTCTCTTAGCCAGATCCTGTTGTGTCAGAGGAGAAGGAAAGGGAAGGCACTTATAGCAGTAACAGAGTACAATCACCAGTGCCTTTATAGTGAAACCTAAAGCACCAGCAGCGCAATCCCTTAGTGCAGCAGAGGCCATAAAGGCAGTTTTGTCATCCTCTTCCTCTGAATCAGAGCTTGAAAAATCTCCCTTTAAATGATTTCCTGAAGCAGAGATGGGAGAGGCATTATTTATTTATTTAGAAGTTTTCTTTATACCGGTATTAGTGTGAAACATCATATCGGTTTACATCAAACAGCAGGTAGAAATTACAAAAAAACAGGGTATGGGGAGGGGGGACTAGGAGAGATAACTGATTAACTGGATAAAGGATAGGCAGGAAGAAAATGAACAAGAGTAGATGGTATATAGCAAGAGCATCTCAGTATGATATATGGGCAGCCTAATATGGAGACTATTGCTAAGACTATTGCTCAGACTTTGGTTCATTACCGAGAAGCCTTCATTGTCTATGGCCTATCTGCAACTTTGGCCATAGAAAAAACCTTTAACTGACGTTAGATTCAAGGCTTTGAAAGACATCTGGAATACATTTAGGCTCTGCAAAGCCTATGCTAGAAGGTCATGAGGTTACAGATGGCAAATGGCTGAGGCCACATTCTTAGGTTACCGTCTCTAATCGAGGAGCCCAACTGAAATCAAAGTTTCCCATTGCCCCAGGAGGATGGACAAAGATTGACATATTGACAGGACAAAGAACCTCAGAAGAAGCGGCACACATCTGGCAAAAGCAAGGCTAGTCTCAAAGGGGCCTTCACGTGGGTGGAGAGTGTTCAGGTTAAAATAGTTTTAGTCTATCCTATTTCATTATGTCATACTGCGTAAGTGATTATCATCATAGGCTCACAGGCATTTCTCTATGGTCTAAACTTATAAAACGCAGCCCTCACGATATACTAAGAGAGACAGACTATATTCCTTTACCTGTGTTGTAGATCTGGCTGTCTGTATCTCCCAAGGATATGCAATAATAAATTTATATTGGCTTCTACTAAATTCTGTGTGATATCCTTGTGTCCCATACATGCAGAGAAGTGCTTACAAGGTGAGGTAAATTATACAAGTATTAGGAGGTTTAGTCAATACTGTTCTAGCTTCCACTTCACTGACAGAGGAGAGAGAGCCATGAGGTGATGTTGCTGGGGGCATCGTGCAATGTTTGGAGTTGCAGCAAGTACTCCCAGTTGACCCCTAAAGGGTGTAAGATCCAGTTCTACAAGATGGAGTGACACAATGGATAAGTTCTTGGAGGAGAGGTCCATTACCTGCTATTAATTAAGTTGACTAAGAAAATAGCCACTGCTATTACTAGCTACAGTAACATGGAATACACTTAATTTTTGGGTACTTGCCAGGTTCTTATGGCCTGGATTTGTCACTATCGGAAACAGGATGCTGGGCTTGATGGACCCTTGGTCTGACCCAGTATGGCATGTTCTTATAAATCCTTGGATGGCAGGAAGAAATGTGCAAGTGGCCACATTTAAAATAATGTAATCACTGTGGTTTCTCACAGCTAAATGCCATGGCAAACCATAACTTTTTAGCATTGCCTAGCTAGAGATGGAAGCATCTCTCTATAATTCTAAGCTTGCTGCTTAAGGATTCTACTCAGTCTTTTTCTGTCAAAGGGATAACATTTTAAAACAATGAATGACAGCTGCATGCATCTTACTCTTTCAGCAATGTTTTCTATTGTTACAATTTAATAAATATAGTAAAACTGTTTAGAATACTTAAGTTCCAAATTAAGCTGTAAGTTAATAGCTAAGCTGTTTTCAAGTATTATATCTCACAAACAACATATGATCATTTTTCCTTCCATCATTTTCAATGAAAACTACGGGAGGTTGAGCTGTCATCTCAGCTGTTTGTCTTGCAGATTGGCAGTTTATGTGCCAACATCTACATGCAATTTCATTCATAGATAAGAAGAATGCAATTACTACTATGAAAAACAGCAAAAGGAAAAAGGCAGTTAAGGACAGAAGTTTAAAATTATAGATGCAATTCTGAGAAGAGAGGCAACATATATCTGAATGCATGCATTTCACATTCAGATGCCATCACTGAACAGAATGAATTTGACTTCCTTCAGGAGCTCTATCATCTCATAAGACTACATCTCCTGAGATGATTGAGTTGGACTTTCAGAATTAATTCATTGGTAGCACATTTATGTTCATGGCACCAAAGTCCAGGTATATATACGGGCTTCATACACTGGAATAAATTAAAGGGGCGAAACAGTTGAACTGCATGGTTTTCACAAAATTTCAGGTTAATTTATTTTTCTAACAGAAGACCATGGCAGTATAGTTTCATAATGGTTTAATTGAACAATAACCTTTGGTTTCTAGCAGCAATGTGCTTCATGGTACAGGACCACAGTGTCATGAGTTTTCAATTCATGAATGTTGCCAAAGAATGATATCAGCAGCTATGGAACAGTTTTCCCAGTTCGGAACTGGAATCTAGTGGGGCAGTTTCATAATCATTTTAAACATTTATAAATTACTTCACAGCTGTATTGGAGAGGTAATAAATCAAATATATTTTTTAAGAATTCCATGATAACTTTTTAATGTTTTTATACCAACTGATATTACATCAGTATGCATTTTAGAATCTATAGGTATACAACGGGGAATGCTCATTCTTATTGGAATGTTGAACCAACTCAATTCAGGTTACTTGTCAGAACAAGAAAGCCCATTATATCAGTGATGTACTGAAAATATAGGTGTGCTTACAAATGCTTAATATCTAATGTGTATCCAAAAAAAGCAAAGTAAAAGTAATAGGAACACAATGCAAAACCTGTACTAGGAAGTATTTAGTAGGTGACAGTTCTCAGGAACCACTTACCATGGCCTGTAGAAAGAGATTGAAAGCATATAAAAGAATTACAAGAGGTTAATTTAAAATTATTTTTTAAGAGTGAAGAGTTAGACAACAGTCATAAGCTCAGAGTGCACAAAAAGTGGGAAGCTGCACATAACAGTTAAACCTCTCTTTTGATCCATTTCTGTCACTCACTATACTAGGATTATTGGAAGGATTGAAAATAAAATTAACACTGAAATTAAACTGCACAACAAAGATTTTCTGATTAGCTGGCTAAATGGTTCTGTCTGAAAATTCAGCCTCACTCACCAGCCGTCACTTAGCTGGCTGCTTATCTGGCTAAATACTTAGGGCTGGATTCATCATTCTTCGCAGAAGGGGGACGAGGGGGGCAGAAGGGGGTGGGCATGCGAAAGGCCGCAAGCATTTGCACTGCGGCGGTGCAATTTCGCCGGCCGCACTGCGGCTGGCTGCAGCCTTTCACACAAATAGCGCCACCGTAAAAGGTGGCGCTATTTGCCGCACTCCTCCCTCTCCCTGACTCCTCCCCTCCAGCTAATTTGCATTATATCGCATGCGAAAAGGCCCTTTTCGCATGCGATAATATTCAGACTTGTCTGACTTAGTCAGCTGGCAAGTCTAGGGCAGCTATTTGGCTATCTTAAACTTAGCCGGATAAACTGAATATCTCGCCACTGAATATCTTGGCCAAGTTTGAGGGATAACAGCTGAATAGTGGCCTGATTGAGTCTAAGGATGATTGATATTTAATTATTCCTCTTTGAAGCAGGGTATATCTAGGATTGACAACTTTCAACTGCCATATGGAGATGCTCTTTAATATCTTTGTTGATGGAGATTACAAATATGCAAGTTATTACCACTCTTCACCATTAGAAAAACACAGAAACAGAGAATGTAATAGCAGATAAGAACCTATCTACCCAGTTTACTTTCTGCTATAGTAACAAAGACCCCAGTTGATCTCTAACTTTCGCCTTAATTCTTTACAATTAATAATGCTCTGTATTTGTCCCATACTTTCATGAACTGTTAGTGTTTTTGTCTCTATCACCTTCACTGGGAGGTTATTCCATGCATCCACCACCTTTTCTGTTAAGAAAGGCTCAGGAGTAAGATCAGAAAATCTAACATTTTGACGACTAGTTTACTGTTCTGAAACTTAACTCAGAAAACGGTTTGCTTTTACCAGTACAGGGAATAAAATACTGTTTTTTCAATTTCTATGGATTCTGATTCATTTTTGGACTAGTCTATGCAAATGACACAAAATAAATGTATCCAATGTATAATGAATATAGTGTAGCTACCAAAGCACACTGTATTATATAATCGCAAGGGAAGCTTAGATGATAACCTGCAGCTGGAGGGCTAAAATCAGGACATTTCTGAATATTTGAGTCCTCCCTCTTTTTTTGAAGTAGTACCTCAAAATTCTGTACAGTCCAGAAAAAAATCAGGACAGTTGGCAACCCTAAGTATATCTAAAATATTCCTTTGAAGTATTCCTTTGAAATATTCCCTAATTAGTTATATAGAAGTAAAGAAAAATAATTATAACATCCTTGGTCTCATTTAGGGATGTCCATTGCACTTAAAAGGAGACAAGAAGGGAGAAGGTACCAACTTTTTTTTTTTTTTTTTTAATTACTATAAGAATACACTGTTCTCTGCAATGGCGTATATTAGATGTATACCAGGAACAATATTAAATATATGATGAAAGCCTTCATATAAGCAAAGGCCATACATCATAGAAAAACTTACTGCTTGTCTTACGTCTGTGCATATGTCCATGCTAATTTATTGGCCAAAGGGAATTAAACTGAATTATTTAATTTTGATATGAATATATCAAGCATATTCTTGGCATATAACATGATGATAAATTTTCACTAATTCTATAACTATGATTTAAGGTTCAAAAGCTAATTATACAAGCAAAGACAAATAATAATTAAAGAAGAGAATTAGAAGTTAGTGAAGCAGAGTTGCTTACCTGTAACAGGTGTTCTCACAGGACAGCAGGATGTTAGTCCTCACATATGGGTGACATCACAGGATGGAGCCCAATCACGGAACACTTTTGTCAAAGTTTCCAGAACTTTGACTGGCACCTATTGGGCATGCCCAGCATAGCACCAACCCTGCAGCCAGCAGGGGTTCTCCTTCAGTCTCGTCTTATAGTAAAAGGTAACACGAAAAATAAAATAAATCGTAAGCGAACCCAACTCCGCGGGGTGGCGGGTGGGTTTCGTGAGGACTAACATCCTGCTGTCCTGTGAGAACACCTGTTACAGGTAAGCAACTCTGCTTTCTCACAGGACAAGCAGTGTGGTAGTCCTCATATATGGGTGAGTATCAAGCTGAGGATGCCCGAGCAATGCACCAAATGTACCCAAAGATGTGCAACAGGCACAAGAACTGGGGTGGAATTTGGTAGAGGGAATCCTGAACCCTAACGGGTTGGCGGAAGGATGTTGGTACCTCAGTTTGCAAATAAGTTGCGTAGCACAGACTGGCCGAATATGGAATCTTGTCTGCCAGCCTTGTCTAAACAATAATGGGCTGCGAAGGTGTGGAGAGAGCTCCAGGTAGCAGCTTTACAGATGTCAGAAGGAATGTCAGAGTGTTCTGCAGACACTAATGATATTGTGACATTGTGACAGTGTGACAGCAGCCCTGCAGGCATATTTTAAGTCCTGCTAATTGAATTGCCCCTGAGGCAGCTCTATGAGCGAAACTCGGCCAGAGTCGGGCATTGAAATAAAGGGCTTCTTCTGATCGTCCAATTCTCATTGTCTTTACGGTAACAAAAGGAAATACAGTCCGCTAACCAGGAGGAGAGAGTTTGCTTACCCACAAGTTTGCCCAGTTTGAATGGATCAAAGGAAACAAACAATTGAGTGCTCTTCCTGTGGGCAGCTGTACAGTCTAGATAAAATGCTAGAGCACGTATACAGTCAAGGGTATGCAGAGCCCGTTCTCCTGGGTTTGAGTGGGGCCTGGGAAAGAAGGTAGGTAGTATAATAGATTGATTGAGATGAAATTCTGAGACTACCTTAGGTAAGAATTTAGGGTGAGTGCGAAGTACCGCCGGTCTTGCAGAAGTTTAGTGTAAGGCGGATAGGTAACTAGGGCCTGTAACTCACTAAGTCTGCGAGCCGAAGTGATTGCCAAAAGGAAAATCACTTTCCATGTGAGAAAGCGAAGTTCACAGGATTGGAGAGGCTCAAATGGTGGTTTCATGAGCCGACCCAAAAACAGGTTAAGGTCCCAAGAAGGGGCCGGAGGACGCAGTGGAGGCTTGAGGTGAAGCAAGCCCTTCAAGAAGCGTGTTACAAGGGGTTGTACTGAGATAGGGACACCCCCGATACCTTTATGGAAGGTGGCTACCGCACTGACATGCATTATAATGGAGGAAGCTTTAAGACCTGACTGACAAGTGCCAGAGGTAGTCTAGAAACTTCGGGATTGGACAGGTAAAGGGATCAAGGGCCTGAGAAGAGCACCATGACATGAACCAAGGCTTCCGTGAAGCAATCAAGATACGGGAGACTGGATCAGAAAGGTTAAGCGGCTGAAGGATTAACCTTTCAACATCCATGCCGTCAGGGACAGGGCCTGAAGATTGGGATGGCGAAGGCATCCGTCGTTTTGAGTGAGTAGAAGCGGGTCTGTTCCCAGAGGAATGTGCCTGCGAATGGAAAGATCCTGAAGAATTGGAAACCACACTTGGCGGGGCCAGTGGAGTGCTATCAGGATCATGGTTCCCTTGTCCTGATGTAACTTCACGAGAGTCTTCGAGAGAAGTGGAAGTGGAAGGAATGCATATAGGAGAGCGGTTGACCATGATAGGGAGAAAGCGTCTCTTGGTGGATAACGGCTGCGAGTGAGAGAGCAGAAATTGCCTACTTTGCGATTGTGGGGTGACGCAAAGAGGTCTATTTGAGGATAACCCCATTGTTGGAAGATGGAGTTCACTACTGAGGGATTTAGAGACCACTTGTTCGGTTGGAAGTTGTGACTCAACTTGTTTGCCAACACGTTGTCCACTCCCGGCAAGTAGGTGGTCCTGAGGTACATTGAGTGAGAGAGAGCTCCCGCCCATATCTGTGCAGCTTCCTGACATAGAAGGTAGAATCCTGTCCCTCCCTGCTTGTTGATGTACCACATGGCCACCTGGTTGTCCATCTGGATCAGGATGACATGATTGGACAGGCGATCCTGAAATACTCTGAGAGCGTATCGAATTGCTCATAACTCCAGGAAATGTATTTGGTGTTTGGCTTCCTCTGGAGACAAGGAACCTTGTGTCTGGAGATTGGCCACATGGGCTCCCCACCCGAAGTTGAAGCATCGGTGGTGAGAATTATTTGAGGGTTTGGTGCCTGAAAGGGCAAGACCTGAAGAAGATTGATGTGATTTGTCCACCAGGCGAGAGATAGATGGAGTGAGTCTGTGACGTGGACAATGATCGATAGGGGCTGAAGGGACTGTGTCCATTGCGACCTTAGAGTCCACTGCATGATTCTCATGGCCAGGCAGGCCATCGGTGTCACCTGAACTGAGTTCACCATGTGTCCTAGAAAGATGAGAAAATGATGAGCAGTCGTTGAGCGTTGAGACTGCAGCTGATGCGCCAGAGACACGAGAGTGAGGGCTCGTTGTCGAGGCAGGAAAGCCTTTGCCTGTAAGGTGTCCAAGTCTGCCCCAATGAACAATATGTTTTGAGATGGGACTAAGGAGGATTTGTTGTAGTTGACGAGAAATCCTAGTGAAAGTAGAGTGTTTAAGGTGAGATGTAGGGATGAAAGAGCGGATTGCTGAGTCGGAGCCCTGATTAACCAGTCGTCCAGATAGGGGTAGACGCGAACATCTTAAGTCCTGAGGAAGGCGGCAACCATGACTAGGCATTTTGTAAAGACTCGTGGTGCAGATACTAGGCCGAATGGAAGCACTCGGTATTGATAGTGCTTGGGGCCCACGAGAAACCTCAGGAATTTGCAATGAGATGGAGTTATCGCAATATGAGTGTATGCGTCCTGGAGGTCGAGAGAGCAGAGCCAGTCTCCTCTTTGAAGAAGAGGAAGCAGGGAGCCTAAAGTTACCATCTTGAACTTTTCTCTCTCTGAAGGTACTTGTTGAGGGCTTGTAGGTCCAAAATTGGACGGAGGCCTCCCGATCTTTTGGGGATTAGAAAGTACCAGGAATAGAACCTGAGGCCTTGCTGAGGCAATGGTACTGGTTCTATTGCTCTGGACTGGAGTAGGAGGGAGGTGGAGAATTCGGAGGAATGGAGAGAAAGCAAAATTTGCTTACCTTGTAATAGGTGTTATCCCAGGACAGCAGGATGTAGTCCTCACATATGGGTGACGTCAGTAACGGAGCCCTAGTGCGGGAAAAACTTCTGTCAAAGTTTCTAGAAACTTTTGACTGGCCCTGTGAGGCCACTGAGCATGCCCAGCATGCTCAGTGACGTACGAGGAGAGATTGAAGAATCTAAATATGTACACCCTGGAGGAAAGGAGGAGCAGAGGTGATATGATACAGACTTTCAGATACTTGAAAGGTTTTAATGATCCAAAGGCAACGACAAACCTTTACCATAAGAAAAAAATCAGCAGAACCAGGGGTCACGATTTGAAGCTCCAGGGAGGAAGATTCAGAACCAATGTCAGGAAGTATTTCTTCACGGAGAGGGTGGTGGATGCCTGGAATGCCCTTCCGGAGGATGTGGTGAAGACCAGAACTGTGAAGGACTTCAAAGGGGCGTGGGATAAACACTGTGGATCCATAAAGTCAAGAAGCCGCCAATGAAGAGTGGGTGACTCGCCAGAATGATGGCTACTGCCTGGAGACAATACCCTTAGTCAATAAACATACACATGGTTACTGTGACTCCAACATCACTCTAAGATTCAACAGCAAGAGGAAATGTGGAAAAAAGGATTTGCACTCACAAAGACGGGAGTAGCTGGCTTGTTACGGCGGTTACTACCCCAAACCAAATATCCAAATTACTACCTCCACCTTCCTCTATTCCTGATGCCTTTCAACTAGCTTGATCACTCCATTCTTATACTTCACTTTCAATGCATATCCAGCATAGTTCTCTGCTTCAACAGCAGGGGAGAAGAAAAACTGTTACTTCACACATCCAGCAGAGCTCTCTGCTTAAACGGCAGGGGAGAAGAAAAAAGGGTTCGCACTCACAAAGCGGGGAGTAGCTGGCTTGTTACGGCGGTTACTACCCCAAACCAAATGTACCTGATACTTCACTCTCGACGCATATCCAGCATAGCTCTCTGCTTCAACGGCAGGGGAAAAGAAAAACTGATACTTCACGCATATCCAGCATAACTTCAACGGCAGGGGAGAAGAAAAAAGGATTCACACTCACAAAGCGGGGAGTAGCTGGCTTGTCACGGCGGTTACTACCCCAAACCAAATGTGCCTGATACTTCACTTTCGATGCATATCCAGCATAGCTCTCTGCTTCAACGGCAGGGGAGAAGAAAAAAACTGATACCTCACGCATATCCAGCATAGCTCCCTGCTTCAACGGCAGGGGAGAAGATAAACAATCAATAAGGGCTGTATAACATAATCTGGGTAAAAACAAATAAGCATGGGTGTAGCTTGCTTATTGCGGCGGTTACTACCCCTACTACCTCTAACTAATCAAGCTAGATATTTCACTTGGATGCAGCTCCTCCATCGCTCTCTACATTAATGGCGGGGGTGGAAGGGAATTAGAACCAAGAGCTAAGAGAAACAGATAAGTATGGGAGAAGAAATGAGGGAAGCTTGCCGGGCAGACTGGATGGGCCATTTGGTCTTCTTCTGCCGTCATTTCTATGTTTCTATATGTTTCTATATGTTTCTATGATATTCTCTGCCACAGGTGTCTCACACTTCAGTCTCGTATGTAGCAATAAGCTTTAGCAAAAATAAAATAAGAAAAGTATATGACCCAACTCCGTGGGGTGGCGAGTGGGTTTCGTGAGGACTACATCCTGCTGTCCTGGGATAACACCTATTACAAGGTAAGCAATTTTGCTTTATCCCAGGACAAGCAGGATGCTAGTCCTCACATATGGGTGATTAGCAAGCTAAAGGCTGAGTCATTTTGTATTGAGGCAATAGTTATGTATTGTAGTTGAAATGAGTCAGCCGAAGATCACAGCAGGTTGGTTGTAGAAGGAGTTGGGTTTAAACTGGAAACAAGTTCTTTAAGACAGAGTGTCCATAGGTTGAATCTTGTCATCCTTCTTTGTCCAAACAGTAATGAGCTGCAAAGGTGTGGAGAGAGCTCCATGTTGCTGCTTTACAAATGTCCAGAATTGGTACTGAACGATAGTGTGCAACCGAGGTTGACATTGCTCTCACTGAATGAGCTTTTACTTGCCGTTGGAGAGGAAGGCCCGCTTTTTCATAGCAAAACTGTATGCAATCTGCTAGCCAATTGGATAGAGTATGTTTACCCACTGCTCTACCTGGTTTGTTTGGATCATAAGAAACAAATAGCTGATTGGACTTCCTGTGGACTGCAGTGCGGTGTAGATAGAAGGATAGAGCACGTTTACAGTCTAAGGTATGTAGAGCTGCTTCTCCTGGATGGGAGTGAGGCCTTGGAAAGAATGTGGGTAAAACTATGGATTGGTTCAGATGGAATTCCGTAACTATCTTAGGAAGGAATTTTGGATGAGTACGGAGAACTGCTTTGTCATGAAGAAGCTTTGTATAAGGTGGATACGTGACTAGTGCTTGCAATTCACTCACCCTTCTAGCTGAAGTAATGGCTATGAGGAAAATGGTTTTCCATGTGAGGAATTTTAGATCACAGGAGTCTATGGGTTCGAAAGGAGAACGCATAAGTCTTGTTAATACCAGATTTAAGTCCCATTCTGTAGTTGGAGGATGAATGGGTGGTTTGAGTTGAGTTAAACCTCTCATAAACTTGCTGACGAGAGGATGTGTGGTAATTGGTGCATCACCCATTTTGTTATGGTAAGCAGAAATTGCACTTAAATGTACTCTTACGGACGAAGTCTGGAGACCAGAGTCTGAAAGATGGTATAAGTAGTCTAAGAGAGAAGTAGTAGTGCAAGTGAAAGGATCAAGTTTGTTTTGGTTGCACCACAAGGCGAACCTCTTCCATTTAGATGCGTAGTTTATTTATTTATTTATTTAAAAGTATTTATATACCGCTTTTTAAAATAAAATTTTATCAAAACGGTTTACAACATGTTAAAATAAAGTAAAAATAAAATATAACTAAAATAAACTTAAAATACATAAATTTAACTAAATAGCTAGATAAAGTTAGCTAAAACAAATTATTAAATAACAAAAATAATAATAATGGTGACATGCCATGGGTAAAGAGTAGGGAGGGTAAAAGGGATGGAGGGGGGGAGGAGAGGGGGGGAGTAGCAACTTATCGGATTGTAATGTCCTGGATGGGATAATAGAAAAGAGACGATAATGTAATATGTATCTGATGAGAGAAATTTAGGGGATGGAGTTTCATTTTTGATCGGGGAGGTGTTTAGTGGGAATGTTAAATGCTTGTTGAAAAAAGAATGTTTTTAAAGCCTTTTTGAAGTGATGAGGATTTGATATTAAGCGGAGTGGGTTGGGTAAAGAGTTCCAGAGAGATGGTCCTGCAACTGAAAAAGCTCTTTTCCTGGTGATATCTAATCTGGCCTGTCGTGGTGATGGAATGTCTAAGAGATTTTGATTAAGTGATCTTAAGTGTCGAGTGGGTTTGTAAATGCGGAGTAAGGTGCAAAGCCAAGTGGAGGTAAAGTTGTAAATTAAACTATGAATGATTGAGATTACTTTCATGTGATTGAGTTCTTTCATGTGGAAGGTTTACGTGAAGCTATAAGTACCTGAGATATATGGGTGGAAAGATTGAGTGGTTGAAAATAAAGCTTTCAACATCCATGCTGTCAGGGATAGGGATTGGAGGTTGGGATGGCGCAACTGACCCTGATCCTGAGTGATGAGATTGGGAGCTACTCCCAGACATATGGGATCCCTGACTGAGAGGTCTAGAAGTGTGGGAAACCACACTTGTCGAGGCCAATACGGGCTTATGAGAATCATGGATCCTTTGTCCTGTTGTAGCTTCACTAGCGTTTTGGTTATGAGCGGTATTGGAGGATACGCGTAGAGAAGGCCTGAGTTCCAAGGGCGAGCAAAGGCGTCCTTGGCTGGTTTGTTGTTCTGTTTGTGCGGGAAGCAGAACTTGTCCACTTTGTGATTCAGGTAGGATGCAAAGAGGTCTATTGTTGGTTGTCCCCAACGTTGGAATATCCTGGTCGCTACTGCAGGATCCAGGGACCATTCGTGCGGTTGGAATTGACGACTGAGTCGATCCGCCACTACATTGTGTATGCCTGCTAGATAAGTGGCTCGTAGGAACATTGAGTGATTCAGGGCCCAGTCCCAAATCTGTGCTGCTTCTTGGCACAGGAGGTATGAGCCCGTACCTCCTTGCTTGTTGATGTACCACATGGCTACTGTGTTGTCCATCTGGATAAGAACAGTCTTGTGTGAAAGGCAGTCCTTGAACGCATGTAGTGCACAACGTATAGCTCGAAGTTCCAGAAAATTGATTTGATATGTTGCTTCGAGACGTGTCCAAGTACCTTGAGTTTGGAGATTGTCTATGTGAGCTCCCCAACCCAAGGTGGATGCATCTGTAGTTAACGTTATTTGTGGGACTGGTTGTTGGAAGGGTAGGCCTTTTCATAAATTGTCCTTGTTTATCCACCAAAGAAGTGAGGAACGTAGTTGGTGGGTTACATGAATTGAACAATGGAGTGGCTGAATGGCTTGGATCCATTGTGATTTTAAAGTCCATTGGGTTATCCTCATGGCTAGTCTTGCCATTGGAGTGACATGTACTGTTGAGGCCATGTGGCCTAGTAAGGTGAAAAACTGATGAGCTGTTGCTTGTGTCCTTGAGTGGATTGAGTATGCCAGCAAGGATAGTGTTTCTGCTCGATCTTCTGGTAGAAAGGCTTTTGCAAGTGTGGTGTCTAGATCTGCTCCTATGAATTGGAGCAGAGAAGATGGTGTGAGATGGGATTTTTGATAATTGATGAGAAATCCCGTGGAGTGAAGTAGAGCAATTGTTTGATTGAGAGAAGTTATTGCTCCTTGTTGAGTGTGGCTTCTGATGAGCCAGTCATCTAGATATGGGAAGACATGGACACCTTGCTTGTGTAGGTGTGCTGATATTACTGCTAAGCATTTTGTGAATACTCTGGGAGCAGAGGCGAGTCCGAATGGCAGTACTCTGTATTGGAAGTGTTGATGACCCACCATGAAGCGCAGATATTTTCGGTGAGGAGGAAATATTGGAATGTGAGCATAAGCGTCTTGAAGATCCAGAGAACAAAGCCAATCTTGTTTTTGGAGAAGTGGAAGCATGGTGCCTAGAAAGACCATCCTGAACTTTTCTTTTCTGAGAAATTTGTTGAGATTTCTGAGGTCTAGTATGGGACGTAAGCCTCCTGTTTTCTTTGGAATGAGGAAATAACGGGAGTAGAATCCTCTGCCCTTCTGAAGCCTGGGCACAGGTTCTATGGCACTGGATTTCAGAAGGGTGGATAATTCTATTTGAAGTTGAGAAATGTGATTTCTGTTGGGACGAATTTGACTTGGTGGAAAGTCTTCTGGAATTGAAAGGAAGTTGAGTTGATAACCTCGAGATATTATGGACAGAACCCACTGATCCTTTGTTAATGTTATCCAAGTGTTGTAAAATTTGGATAATCTTCCTCCTACAGGGAGTTCTGGTCGAGGATTTTGTGATTGGCTGAGTTCCCTGGAGATAACTTCAAAAGCCCGCTGCAGGACCTGTCTGAGTTGCTGGCTGGGGCCTGGGCGGTCTTTGTTGTCAAGGTTGAGATCTGTGTTGAGGCCTTGTTTGTCGAGGCCTACTTGCAGGAGGATAGAATCGCTTTTGGCGGTAATATGGTTTCCTTACATCTCTTCGCTGGGTTCTACGAACCGCATGGGTAGTAGTTTCATGAGGTAGGGAGGAGAGCTGTCTTAAGGTCTCATTATGTTCTTTCAGTTGGGAGACTGCTTCTTGGACCTTTGTGCCAAACAAATTGTCTCCCACGCATGGAAGGTCCACCAATTTCTCTTGGACCTCTGGTCGCAGGTCTGATGCCTTAAGCCAGGCCCATCGTCTAGCACTGATTCCTGTAGCTGCAAGTCTAGATGATGTCTCAAAAGAATCGTATGCAGCTCGTACCTCATGCTTCCTAGCTTCGAAAGCCTTGTGGATGAGGCTTTGTGCTGATTCTCTGTACTCTTGAGGAAGGGATGGGATGAACTCCTCCATCTGCTTCCAAAGGTTTCGTTGGTATTGGGTTATATATAGCTGATAAGCTGCAATTCTTGAATTCATCATAGCACCCTGAAATACCTTACGACCTAAAGTGTCCAGAAACTTATTATCCTTTCCAGGAGGATTAGAAGAATGTATCCTTGTTCTCTTTGCTTTCTTCTGAGCGGATTCAACCACTACTGAGGTATGTGGTAATTGAGATTTTTGATATCCTGGTGCAGACTGGACTATGTATGTTGAGTCCATTCTTTTATTGATGGGTGGAATTGTGCAAGGATGTTCCCACATTCTATGTTGAAGTTGAAGGAGGACATCATGTATAGGTATTGCCATGATTTGTTTAGGAGGATCCACAAATTGTAACACCTCTAGTGTTTGATGACGTAGATCCTGTTCAGACTCTAATTTAAAAGGAATAGAGTCTGCCATATCCTGGACAAATGCAGAAAAAGTAAGGTCCTCTGGTGGGGACTGTTTTCTTGGGTGTGGTGGAGAGGGATCAGACATAAAGGTTTCTGATGTATCTGACTGTAAATCACTCCAGGTATCGTAATCTGGAGTGTGAGGTCGTGTTTTATGGGGAGCAGAAGGAGGAACTACGCTAGATGGTCCTGGAATAGGTTCTGGAGGAGAAGAGTCTTCTTCTACTGGATTCATTGGTAAAGAATCTAGTAGATCCTGATACCTCTTATGAATTGCTGAATATAAAGCTGATTCAGCCGATACTGCATCTCCAGAAGGACCTGGCATTGACAATGTTGCATGCGGCACCGATGACATCATTGGAGTTGGTTGAGTAATCGATGGCATCGAGGAGATTCCGGTACGCATCATCGAGGATGAAGTCTGAATTGAGGGTACCAAAGAAGCCATACTTGAAAAATGTTGAGGCTTCAATGTAGACATCGATGAGAAAGCTGTTGTACTTAGCATCGATATATCCCTCGGTATCAGAGAGGATCCAGGCTTCAGAAAAGAATCCATCGAGGTAAAGTGCACGGTGGATGGCATCGGAAAAGAGATCGGCATCGAGACCGTGGGTGGCACCGAGACTGCGACTGGCATCGAGACGGTGGTCGGTCTTGGAACGGTGTCCGTCGTCGATAACGTGTCCGGCATTGGGATGGTGCCCGGCATTGGGAGTGTTCCTGGCATCGAGACTGTGCCCGGCATCGGGAGATTTCCCGGAATCGATGTCGATGGTATCTCAGACATTGGCACTAGTTGTGCTGGCATCGGTGACACCTTAGATAGGGCAGATGTCACTGGCATCGGCGAAGGCACCGGTAAACTGTCTTTTATAGCCTGTAGGACTGTTTCCTTTATGAACGCAGTTAAGTCCTGCGGCATCGGTGTAGACAACGGTGTTGACGGAGACGATGCTGTCTGTGTCGTATCTATCTTAGCAGGCCTGTCAGACATCAAAGTGTCGGTATGCTTAGGCCGCTTTTCTATCGGTTCCTCCCGGATAGGGGTCGAAGGCGAGGCCGAGGCATGTCGATGGCGATGTTTGTGTTTAGGCCTTACCTCTACCGCTGAATGGATCGATGATGTCGATGGTGTTGGCGAGGATTTTCCTTCCGAAGTCTGTAGACGGCGCTTTTTTAACAAAACATTTTGAGGTGCACCTGCCGGTGAGGATTTCTTGGAAGTCGATGGCGAGGGGATTAACTGCAAGCTGAAGAGTTGTTGGATCTTCTCTTGTCGTAGCTTTTGTCCCTTCGGCGTCATTTCTTGACATTTTTCACACGATGAAATATCGTGTTGCTCGCCTAAACATCGAACGCACTCTAAGTGCGGATCGGTAACCGACATTGTTCTGTTGCACGTCGGGCATTTTTTAAACCTAGACGCCATGTTGTCATTGACGGCCGTCGATGACTAGAGATATAGGTAGCGTATATCCCAAAAAATTTTCACAAGTTACTTCACCAGCCGGTGAAGTGAGAGGAAGTGAGATCTGGTGAGGGAGAATTTATGGTTTTTAGAAAAAACTGAGAGAACTCTCAGGGGGCTCTGGTCCATGCTGCTAGCCAGTGGCACGGAAAAACGAAGACTGAAGTGAGACACCTGTGGCAGAGAATATCATAGCATGCTGGGCATGCTCAGTGGCCTCACAGGGCCAGTCAAAAGTTTCTAGAAACTTTGACAGAAGTTTTTCCCGCACAAGGGCTCCGTTACTGACGTCACCCATATGTGAGGACTAGCATCCTGCTTGTCCTGGGATAAAATTGGATGATAGCCTTGAGCAATTATTGCTAGGACCCAGTGGTCCGAGGTGATTAATTGCCATATGTTGTTGAAATGGCACAAGCGGCCTCCCACTGGGACATTTGGTAATGGAATCTGGCTGCTGCTCTCTATGCAAGAGTCAAAAACCAGAAGCAGGGCCCGGTTGGGGGGGCTGTCTGTGGCTTTTGCTTTTGGGTTTGACGAGACTGTAATCTGAGGAATGGTCTCGCAGACCGGCATCTGGCTGCTGGCGGGTAGGACTTCTTTGGTCTATAAAAATACTTTTTAGAGCCCTTCCGGAAAGGCTGTTTAGAAGGATAATCCGAAGGAATCAGGGAGAGCTGTCTGAGAGTCTCATGATGGTCCTTCAGTTCAGCCACTGTTTTCTGAATCTGCTCGCCAAAGAGATTGTCTCCTATGCAGAAGAGGGCGGTTAAACGTTCTTGCACTTCCGGACAAAGGTCTGAAGACTTGAGCCAAGCCTATCGTCTTGCTGAAATAGCGGCTGCAGACACTCTGGTTGCAGTGTCAAAGATATGGTAACATGATCTGATCTCATGTTTGCCTGCCTCCAAACCCTTATTAAGAAGGGTGTGGAAGTTTTCTGGAAGTGACTGAGGCAAAGAGGTTGTCAAGTCTTGTAGTTGCTTAAAAATGACTATTATATTGGGTCATATATATAAAGAATGTTATGTTCATAACATATATACAAAGTTGTATATAAAGAATGTTATGTTATATAACCTCATATATAACCTCACCTCAACGAGTGTTGTATTCGGGGTTATATAACTTTGTATATAACCAGTGTACATAATGAATGTTTCTCTAAACCCTGTACATAACCTATCCCTTTGTGTCATTGTTTACACCCTCCCCCCCGCCCCCCTCCCTTGTCACTCCTAATCTGAATCCCTCCCTCTTCAATTTATCTAGTTATTGTTCTGTTACTACGTTCTTTTGCATACTGTTCCTTGTAAAGGCTATGCCTATATATACTTTGGTTGTAAGTTACTTGTAAACCGACACGATGTGCAAACGGTTGTCGGTATATAAAATCATTTAAATAAATAAATAAATAAATAAATATATAGTTGGTAAGCAGCAATTTGGAGGATCAGCATTGACCCTTGAAAGACTCGGCGACCAATGTTATCCTTGCCAGGGGGAAAGGAGGTATGAGTTTTCAACCTTTTTGCTTTCTTTTGCGCAGATTCAACCACCACAGACTGGTGATCCAACTGAGGCTTTTGAAAGCCTGGAGCTGACTGTACCAAATAGGTAGAGTCAGTTTTCCTGTGGACTGGTGCAATGGAGCCAGGATGTTCCCAGTTCTTTTTGAGAAGATCAAGAAGAACTTGATGGATGGGGATGGAGGTAATTTCCTTAGGCGTGTCCAGGAATTGAAGTAACTCCATCATTTGATGTCTGTCGTCGTGTTCCATCAGTAACTGGAAAGGGACCAATTCAGACATGTCCTTCACAAAATTTATGAAAGAAAGGTCCTCTGGAGGAGAATGCTTTCTACTTTCAGTGGGTGAAGGTGGTGAAGGCAAATCATCGGTGTCTGGTGAAGAATTATCAGTCCAGGAATCATAAGGATCAGCACCTGTCGCTCTAGGAACTGTAGAGGGACGGGGAAGTTGGATACCTGAAGGTCCCGGTTTAGGCTCCGAAGGCATCGAAGGAATAACCTGAGGCACCGATGAAAGTAATGAAGGTCCTGGCGCAGGCATCGATGGCATCGGTGGATGGCTCAATGGCGCCGATGGAGGTATCAGTGTCGATGTCAATGGCTGAGGCAGAACTCCCGAAGGAGGGATGTGGAACGGTGTTTCTCCTCCCGATGATAAAGTCAGCGAAGGGCACCGGAGCCATCGGTGACCCGGGGTCCATCGGTGGAAAAGCGGCAATAAGCACTTCCATCCTCGATAGCAGCGGTACCAATGCTGCTGGAATCGGGTCGGTGCTCGGTTCCACTATTGGTACCGATATGGGTGCCGGGGGAACCTGGAGTCGATGCATCGCCTTGTTGATGGCCTCCTGAACCATCCGGTCCAATTCTTCTCAGAGACCTGGAGCAAGCAGCCCTGGCTCCAGAACAGAAGAAGGAGGCAGAGGCATAGCCGGAGGGACAACCGTTAAAGGTGGAGTCGCAGCTCCCGACGCCCTGTCGGGTGAGGATCGCCTCAGTGACCCGGTCACTGAAAAGATCGGTGCCTTTTCTGGACGGGGTTTCTTCGGCGGCGGCTCAGACGATGGCAAGGTCGATGGTTTCGATGCCTTGATGGTCCGAGACTTTCGGTGCCGATGGCGATGTTTCTCCTTACGATCCCCTCGGTCCAGAGGGGGAGAAGAGGGTGTCAAAGGCCGTGAAGTGATCGACGCCGGGCGGTCACTGGTCAATGCTGATGCGACGCTGACGGTGCTGGTTCAGATGACGTCGATGCAATGGACGGAGTTGAGGTTTGAGCATGGAAGAGAAGTCCCATCTTCTCCATTCTGGCCTTGCGACCTTTTCATGTCATTAAGGCACATTACACAGACTTTATGCGTGTCTGTAATGGACATGGTACGAGTACAGTCTGGACACCGACGAAACCCCGACGCCATGGCCTTAGAAAAATCAAGCCACGGTACGGTCGACGGCCAGTAGGCCGCGAGGGCCAAACTCGACGGTAATCGACGGAAAACGGGTAAAAACCTACCGGAGTACTGCGGACTGAAAAAAGTTAACGAAGGGACCCCTGTGGGGCAATTTAACTTTTAATAATTCAGTGAGGAAAATTCCTGTCAGGAATCCTTGCAGAGCTCCTTAACCGCGTGGCTACTGCTGTGTGGAAAAAAGAAGACTGAAGAGGGACCCCTGCTGGCTGCAGGGTTAGTGCCATGCTGGGCATGCCCAATAGGGGCCAGTCAAAGTTCTAGAAACTTTGACAAAAGTGTTCCGTGATTGGGCTCCATCCTGTGATGTCACCCATATGTGAGGACAACCATCCTGCTTGTCCTATGAGAAATTAACACACATTCATTTGCAAATTCCTGTTTGATAGATATGGGTGACTTGTGTGTTTTAGTTTCTTTTGTGGGGGCAAGAACAGGGAATCCTGTTGCCTTCAAAACACAGCTTCTGTGTTTCTCTTGCTCCTCTCTTAGTATAGTCTTTGTGTTGCAAATAAGTAAGGGTAACAATAAGTATATCTTAGACACATTATTTTGAACATTTCTTTAGAATCTAGAACAGTGGTTCTCAACTAGTCTTGAGACATACCTAGCCAGGCTGGTTTTCAGGATATCCACAATGAATATACAAAAGATACATCTGCATGCACTGCCTCCATTGTATGCAAAAATATCTAATGCATAGTCATTGTGGATATTCTCAAATCCAGGCCTGTTTGTGGTTCTTGAGAACAGGAGCTGGCCATCTCTAGTGTATGAAATATGAAACTTACAACCTGATAAATATATCTACGTGGCAAATACAGGCACTCATGATTGAGCGTCCATCCACCTTTCCCAGGCGCGCGATACAATAGGCTAATGAGCCACTGTGTTAAAAAAGAGGCGCTAGGGAAAACTGTGCAACCCTAGTGCCTCCTTGGCATCGGTTGCCCAGGAGAAGTGGCTGTGCACTGGTTAAGAAAACGGACGCTCAATTTTACGAGCATCCATTTTCCTAACCTCTTCGCTGTTAAGACTTTTTTAAATTTTATTTTTTCACATTGCTGCTTTCTGTGGTTCCTCCGACTTAATATCGCCACCATATTTAGTCAGAGGAACCACAGAAAAGCAATTTTCTGCTTTTGGGGCTATTCAAGACTTAATGCCAGCTCCAGGGCGCAACAGACACATGGTTCTTTTTTACATCTGGGGTACTAGCGAATAGCTTCATCAACATGACATTTACATGCGATGAGCGCTATTAGCTATGCTCTGGTTTGGACGTGCGTTTTGGATGTTCTGATCTCCTTATTGCATCAGGGGTTATGGACACACGTCCAAAATGTGCGTCCAACTATGGCTTATTCTGTGCACTAGCCTGAGCACATGTATTGCATCAGCCTGTTAGAGCTTAATGCAGCTTAAATACTCATTAACATGAGTTATCAGTAAGCATAAGGTAAAAATAAAGGCTGTAATGAGCTCACAATGTTAATAAGCTATGTAGCAAGTAAATGCATTCAAGACAGCTCATTAACATTAGAATCAATTACCACAAATTATGTTAAGCTACATAATAGTGAGAAATAAACTGAACTACATCTAAAGAGGCATATTTAACATTTTGAGATCAGCAGCAGGCTAATGTACCTGATGATGACTCATCCCTGTCCCAACCCTCACTCTCCAAGATGCCCAGTGCTGCACCTCGCCCATCCACCCACACTGAAAAGATTTTGGGTATTCAGGGAAGAAGTCATCCTCTGTAGCTCCTGCCCCACTGGCCCTGCAGCAAACATCTCAACGGAGGAGGGCCGGGGGCAGACCTGCATATGCTGGGGTGGGGAAGGCGGGTTTGGTGCTTATACCCTTTAATAAATATAGCTTTAACAGCACACTAATACATGCTAATGTGCATTTTTAATACATGTTTAACTCACTTTAAATAGGGGCCTGTGATTCAGGGACTAATGAGCATAAAGTTTAAAGACGTCTTTGTATGCTTTCACAAATGAGCAATGATTCAATATAGAAAAGATATCTGGACTAGCCTGTGAAGAGAGCTCTTAACATACTTAAAACAGATATGGAGGGCGATGAGTAAGGGCAAAGGCAGGATAATGATATAGGGAGATTAGGTTTTGTTTTAGGTATGGAAACATATGTCAAAGATGGCTAGCTGGCAGCTCACAAGTTATATGCAGCTCTTGAAAGGAATCTGTTTGGCCCTTGGACCTGGCCCCAAAACTGCATGTTAACTCTTTCCTGCACTTGTTGATGGAAGGAGGAGAACAAAAATAGGAAAATGGAGCAGTTGGAAGGGGGAAAGGGGTAAGGGAGAAAAAGAAAGCAACACTGGGCAAAACATGGGTGGAGAGAGAGAGTCAGTACTGATGTTAGGGAACAACAATGACAATGGATTCATGCCACAGGGGACCCTTGCCTGCCCAAAGTAGGCAAAGTCTGCTTTTGGACTCAGTGCCAGCAGCAATGGAGCCTTTCAGGTGCAGCTTTAGTACATAAAATCAGTATAGAGCCCCTGCCTGGAATGTTTCACAGGCCCTTTTTGTAGTGCCATCCCCTTTTACTGCAGAGGCTTTCTTTTACCAAGGACAACAAGACAATGACCAGGGCACCACAGGGCCTGTTGAGTGTTGTGTAGGCCCCTATGCTACAGTTGTGCTTAAAGGTCTCTATTGCTGCCTCTACTGGGACCAGGAATATTGAAAGTAGATGAGGGGATGGGAATGTAGGAGAAAAGTGAGAGGATTCGGTAGGGGGAATGATCTAGAAAGGGATTTGCAGGGGGAGGAGGAACACTCCAGAAACACTCCAGAAAGGGGCTATGGAGGAGATAGCACAAGAGCTTGAGGTCCTTTGGGAGGCTCAAGGATTGGAGAATGGAATAGGAGGGAAAGAACCCAGGAAAGGGCCATGGGAAAAGGGAGATGAGAAGACTCAAGATGTGACATGCTGCCCTGGGCTAATGTAACATTATACAGTGGTTTTCAACACAGTCCTTGGGAATACCCTGGTTTTCAGTAAATCCACAATGAATATGCAAGAGAAATATGTATACACTGCCTCAATTGCAAGCATATCTATCTCATGCATATTCATTGTGGATATCCTGAAACCCTGACTGGCTAAGAGTGTCTCGAGGACTGTGATGAGAACCCCTGGCATAGTAAATGACAGCAGAAAAATATCTTTTTGGTAATTATGTGAATTAGTAGAAAACTTGGTAATAAGACAGTGAAGAGGCATGGGCTTTTGATTTGATGTTGGTCTTCTAAGAAATTTATAACATGACAAGGCCTGAAGCTGAGGTGATAGAGTTAGATTTTAGAATTACTCATATTTCTAAACCTGTGCTCAAAGCAAGTTACAGTTCAATACAGAGAGTAGGTCCCTGCCCCAGAGGGCTTACAATCTAATTTAGTGTTTGAGACAATGGAAGGTTAAGTGCTTTGCTCAAGTCCACAAGACTTTTCAGAAGCAGCAGCAAGATTTGAATCCTGACTTCTCTACTACTATTTTTTTAAATTCTACCTTTCATGACACTTCAAAATAGATGAGGTTTCTACTGCTATATCGGTCACGTATAATCATTGGTCCCTCGGCAAACCATTTTCACTTTTTTTTTTTTAAACATTTTGTTGCTCATAAAAGCTAAATGGTTACTACCCGTATACTTGGGTTCCATGCAGTGCTTGAACGTGATTCAATTTGTTAGCCCTCCAGTCACAGGATCTTTATCACTGGTCACAAATAAATCTAATTGGTGCCCTCCCCGCTGTGGGAACTTGTCATTCAGACATTTCAACAGTTGGTGCTGCAAGATTTGGGGGAGTTAGAAAGCCAAAGTCATGGCCATTTTTTTTTTTTTTAATTTTTTTTTTAACACCACACATCAGGAAATGGGAAGATATCATTATGAAAGCTGCAGACAAAAGTGGTACCGTTATAGTAATGGACTGTGACCAATAGAATACAGAGGTATACTGCCAGCTCCACAATACTGATTTTTATCAGGAATTAACAGACGATCTCACACTATGTATCCTGGAAGATATTAAAACCCTCGTACAAAGTGGTTATGAATGTGGGTTTTTGACTAATAAAAAAAAAAAAAAAGAGTTCTTAATAAGGAAACATCTAAGGCTGCCTGTTCTCTATATACCTCCGAAAATCCACAAGTCCTTCCAGAATTCTCCAGGGAGCCCAATTGTGTCTGCCAGGGGTTTGGTGCTTGACCCAATTTCCATTTTTTTTAAACAAAATTTTATAGCCTCTGGGTCTGATAGCTCCATCGTAAATTAAAGATAGTTCAGACATGATTTGATTTCTTCAGGGTTTTGCAATTGAATTGGACTGGCTTTTAGTCACTCTAGATACTGAATCATTGTATAGCGAATGTTGCTCACCTGTAACAGGTGTTCTCACAGGACAGCAGGATGTTAGTCCTCACATATGGGTGACATCACAGGATGGAGCCCAATCATGGAACACTTTTGTCAAAGTTTCCAGAACTTTGACTGGCCCCTACAGGGAATGCCCAGCATGGCATTAACCCTGCAGCCAGCAGGGGTCCCTCTTCAATCTTGTTAAAAAGCTACAAGGAGTGCCAAAAATAAAATAAGGGGCGGCGGGTGGGTTTCATGAGGACTAACATCCTTCTGTCCTTGAGAACACCTGCTACAGGTAAGCAACATTTGCTTTCTCACAGGACAAGCAGGATGGTAGTCCTCACATATGGGTGAGTACCGAGCTGAGGATGTCTTAACATGCACCAAATATACGCAGGCGTGCAAGGCACTAGGCCTGGGATGAAATTTGGCCGAGGATATCCTGAACGCCACCGGGCAGGTGGAAGGGTGTTGGTACATCACGTTGTAAATAGGTTGCGCAAGACAGAATGGCCGAAGATGAAATCTTGTCTTCCGGCTTTGTCTAAGCAATAATAGGCTGTAAAAGTATGGAGAGAGCTCCAGGTGGCAGCCCTGCAAATGTCAGGAAGCGGCACCGATCGTAGGTGTGCTATTGAAGTTGCCATGGCCCTCACAGAGAGTGCTTTAACATGGTCTTGAAGTGGAATGCCTGCTTGCTGATAGCAAAAGGATATGCAGTCCGCCAACCAGGAGGAGAGAGTCTGCTTACCCACAGGCTGTCCCAATTTGATGGCATGGAAAGAGACAAACAATTGAGTGCTTTTCCTGTGGGCAGCTAGGTCTAGGTAGAACGCTAGAGCCTGTTTGCAGTCAAAAGTATGCAGAGCCTGCTCTCTTGGATTGGAATGGGTCCTAGGAAAAAAGGTAGGTAGTATAATGGATTGATTGAGATCAAACTCCGAAACTACCTTAGGCAAGAACTTAGGGTGACTGTGGCATACTGCCCAGTCCTGCAGAAGTTTAGTGTAAGGCGGATAGGTAACTAGAGCCTGCAATTCACTAACTCTGCGAGAGGAAGTTATTGCCAGAAGGAAAATCACTTTCCATGTGAGATATCGAAGGTCACAGGTTTGAAGAGGCTCGAATGGTGGTTTCATGAGCCGACCCAAAACTAGGTTAAGGTCCCAAGAAGGGGCCGGAGGACACAAAGGAGGCTTGAGGTGAAGCAAGCCCTTCAAGAAGCGAGTGACAAGGGGTTGTACTGATATGGGGACATCCCCGACACCTTTATGGAAGGCGGCTACCGCACTTACATGCATCCTGATGGAGGAAGTTTTTAGGCCTGACTGACAGATGCCAGAGATAGTCCAGAAACTTTGTGATTAGACAGGTAAAGGGGTCAAGGGACTGAGAAGAGCATAAGAACATAAGAAAATGCCATACTGGATCAGACCAAGGGTCCATCAAGCCCAGCATCCTGTTTCCAACAGTGGCCAATCCAGGCCATAAGAACTTGGCAAGTACCCAAAAACTAAGTCTATTCCATGTTACCATTGCTAATGGCAGTGGCTATTCTCTAAGTGAACTTAATAGCAGGTAATGGACTTCTCCTCCAAGAACTTATCCAATCCTTTTTTAAACACAGCTATACTAACTGCACTAACCACATCCTCTGGCAACAAATTCCAGAGTTTAATTGTGCGTTGAGTAAAAAAGAACTCTCTCAGATTAATTTTAAATGTGCCCCATGCTAACTTCATGGAGTGCCCCCTAGTCTTTCTACTATCCGAAAGAGTAAATAACCGATTCACATCTACCCGTTCTAGACCTCTCATGATTTTAAACATCTCTTTCATATCCCCCGCTCAGCCGTCTCTTCTCCAAGCTGAAAAGTCCTAACCTCTTTAGTCTTTCCTCATAGGGGAGCTGTTCCATTCCCCTTATTTTGGTAGCCCTTCTCTGTATTTATTTTTTATTTATTTAAATTTCTTATATACCGGTATTCGCGATGGGAGTCGCATCATGGCGGTTTACAAATAACAAGGTGTGACAACAGAATAAATACTTAATAACTTAAAAACATTAACATGTGATAGAAGAATAAGGTAGCAGTTACAATAAAACAGGGATAAAATGTAACTTGGAATGAAGAGAAGGCAAAAGAGAGATTAACACTGAGATAACAAAAGAATGACCAAGGTAAATAGAACCAAGGTAAATAAACCTGCCTCATTAAAAAAGAGAGAACATTATTGAGATGTCAAAGGTTGTTGATTACTCTGACGGGAGTTCTTAGTTGCTTAAGTTGAGAGTGGGTTCAGTTGGTGTCTGGAAAGGCTTTCAAGAATAGCCAGGTTTTAAGTCTTTTTCTGAAAGTGGGGAGGCAAGGTTCCTGTCTCAGTTCTGGTGGTATAGAATTCCACAAGGTAGGTCCTGCTGTAGAGAAAGCCCTGTCTCTGAGAGTCCTATGGTTAAAGGTTTTTGCAGGAGGCGCCTGTAATGAGTCTCTGTAGGACTCTCTGATAGGTCTAATGGAGGTATGTTTTTTAAATGGTATTTGGAGGTTAAGCGGAGAGAGTTGATGGAATGCTTTGTAGATGGTAGTAATGGATTTATATAAGATTCTATAGTGCACTGGCAGCCAATGTAAGTCTTTGAGAATCGGAGATATGTGGTCTCTTCTTCTTGTGTTTGTCAAAATTCTGGCCGCCGTGTTCTGAACCATCTGAAGAGGTTTAGTATGAGAAGACGGGAGACCTAATAGAATAGAATTGCAATAATCTAACTTAGAGAAGATTATTGATTGCAAAACTGTTCTGTAATCGTGGAAATGGAAAAGTGGTTTGATTCTTTTTAAGACGTGTAATTTATAAAAGCAGTCCTTCGTGGTTTGATTAATAAAAGATTTTAGATTTAGCCGATTGTCGATAATGGCTCCTAGGTCTCTTACATGTGAAGTTTGAAAGCCGGTTGGAGGATTTGAGGTGAGGTTACTGTTTTCAGGGGAAATTATGAGGACTTCGGTTTTAGCGGAATTTAAGATTAGATTTAGGCTGGAGAGGAGGTTGTCAATATTTTGAAGACAGTATTCCCAGATTTTGATAGTTTTTGTAAGGGATTCTTTGATAGGGATGACAATCTGGATGTCATCTGCGTATAGAAAGTATTTGAGGTTAAGATTAGTTAATAGTTGACATAGGGGTAGGAGGTAAATGTTAAAAAGCGTGGGGGAGAGAGAGGAGCCCTGTGGAACACCTTCTCCATCGCAATTATATCTTTTTTGAGATGCGGCGACCAGAATTGTACACAGTATTCAAGGTGCGGTCTCACCATGGAGCGATACAGAGGCATTATGACATTTTCCGTTTTATTCACCATTCCCTTTCTAATAATTCCCAACATTCTGTTTGCTTTTTTTGACTGCTGCAGCACACTGAACCGACGATTTCAATGTGTTAACCACTATGACGCCTTGATCACTTTCTTGGGTTGTAGCACCTAATATGGAACCCAACATTGTGTAATTATAGCATGGGTTATTTTGCTCTATATGCATCACCTTGCACTTATCCACATTAAATTTCATCTGCCATTTGGATGCCCAATTTTCCAGTCTCACAAGGTCTTCCTGCAATTTATCACAATCTGCTTGTGATATAACTAGTCTGAACAATTTTGTGTCATCTGCAAATTTGATTATCTCACTCGTCGTATTGCTTTTCAGATCATTTATAAATATATAGAAAAGTAAGGGTCCCAATACAGATCCCTGAGGCACTCCACTGTCCACTCCCTTCCACTGAGAAAATTGTCCATTTAATCCTACTCTCTGTTTCCTGTCTTTTAGCCAGTTTGCAATCCACGAAAGGACATCGCCACCTATCCCATGACTTTTTACTTTTCCTAGAAGCCTCTCATGAGGAACTTTGTCAAACACCTTCTGATAATCCAAGTATACTACATCTACCGGTTCACCGTTATCCACATGTTTATTAACTCCTTCAAAAAAGTGAAGCAGATTTGTGAGGCAAGACTTGCCCTGGGTAAAGCCCATGCTGACTTTGTTCCATTAAACCATATCTTTCTATATGTTCTGTGATTTTGATGTTTAGAACACTTTCCACTATTTTTCCTGGCACTGAAGTCAGGCTAACCGGTCTGTAGTTTCCCGGATCGCCCCTGGAGCCCTTTTTAAATATTGGGGTTACATTTGCTATCCTCCAGTCTTCAGGTACAATGGATGATTTTAATGATAGGTTACCATGACATAAACCTGGTCCATTTGTAAGAATAAGATTTTCTCATGGAAGGCTTCCGTGAAGCAATCAGGACACGGGAAACTGGTTCAGAAAGGTTAAGTGGCTGAAGGATTAACCTTTCAACATCCATGCCATCAGGGACAAGGCTTGAAGATTGGGGTGGCAGAGGCACCTGTTTTGAGTGATCAGAAGTGGGTCCTTTCCCAAGGGAATGTGCCTGCGAATGGAGAGATCCTGAAGTATTGGAAACCACACTTGACGAGGCCAGTGAGGTGCTATCAGGATCATGGTTCCCTTGTCCTGACGTAACATCACGAGAGTCTTCGAGAGAAGTGGAAGTGGAGGGCATGCATATAGGAGACCACTTGCCCATGATAGGGAGAACGCGTCTCTTGGCTGATGGTGTTGGCTGCGAGTGAGCGAGCAGAAGTTGTCTACTTTGCGATTTTGAGGTGACGCAAAGAAGTCTGTTCGAGTATAACCCCATTGTTGGAAGATCGAGTTTGCTACTGAGGGGTTGAGAGACCACTCGTGCGGTTGAAAGGTGCGACTCAGCTTGTCTACCAATACATTGTCCACTCCCAGCAAATAGGTAGCCCTGAGGTGCATCGAGTGGGAGAGGGCCTCCGCGCATATCTGTGCAGCTTCCTGACACAGAAGGTAGGAGCCCGTCCCTCCCAGTTTGTTGATGTACCACATGGCCACCTGGCTGTCCGTCTAGATCAGGATGACTTGACTGGAGAGGCGACCCTGAAAGACCCTGAGAGCATATCTGATTTCTCGAAGCTCCAGGAAATTTATTTGGTGTTTGGCTTCCTCTGGAGACCAAGATCCTTGTGTCTGCAGATCGGACAGGTGGGCTCCCCAACTGAGGTTGGAAGCATCAGTGGTGAGAGTTATTTAAGGGTCTGGAGCCTGGAAAGGTAAGCCTTGGAGGAGATTGAATTTGATTTCTCCACCAGGCGAGAGACTGACGGAGTGAGTCGGTTACGTGGACAATGGTCGACAGGGGCTGAATGACTTGAGTACATTGTGGCCTTAGAGTCCACTGTATGACTCATGGCCAAGCGGGTCATTGGGGTGACCTGAACCGAGGACACCATGTGTCCCAGGAGGATGAGAAAGTGGTGTGCAGTCGTGGAATGCTGAGACTGCAGCTGGTGTGCAAGAGACATGAGAGTGAGAGCTCGCTGTCGAGGCAGAAAAGCCTTTGCCTGCAAGGTGTCCAAGTCTTCCACAATGAACGATAAGGTTTGAGAAAGGACTAAGTAGGATTTGTCGTAGTTGACGAGAAATCCTAGTGAATGTAGGGTAAGATGTAGGGACGACAGAGCAGCTTGCTGAGTGGGAGCCCTGATTAACCAATCGTCTAGATAGGGGTAGACGTGAACACCTTGAGTCCTGAGGAAGGCTGCAACTACGACGAGGCATTTTTTGAAGACTCGTGGTGCAGACGCAAGGCCGAATGGAAGCACTCGGTACTGATAGTGCTTGGGGCCTACTAGAAATCTCAGGTATTTGTGATGGGATGGAATTATCGTGATATGAGTGTATGCGTCCTGAATGTCTAGAGAGCAGTGCCAGTCTCCTCTTTATAGAAGAGGAAGAAGAGAGCCCAAGGTTACCATTTTGAACTTTTCTTGCTGAGGGTACTTGTTGAGAGCACGTAGGTCCAGAATTGGACAAACACCCCCTGAATTTTTGGGGATTAGAAAGTACCGGGAATAGAACCCTAGGCCGTGCTGAGAGTAGGGCACTGGTTCTATTGCCTTAGACTAAAGGAGGAGGGAGACCTCCTGTTCCAGAAGGATGGAGTGATCGGACGTTCTCCATGTCGGTAGAGGTGGGGAGTCCGGTGGAATGGAGAGAAAGTTCAGATGATAACCGTGAGCGATTATCGTCAGGACCCACTGGTCTGAGGTGATTGAGTGCCAACTGTTGTGGAAAGGGCACAATCGACCTCCCACTGGTATGTAGGTTAATGGAAGCTGGCTGCTGCTCTCTATGCAGAAGTCAAAAACCGGAGGCCAGTCCCGGCTGAGGAGCTGCCTGCGGTTTTTGTTTTCGTGCCTGATGAGACTGGGCTTTTTGAAACGGTCTCGTAGAATGGGTTCTAGTTGGTGGTGGGTAAGATTTCTTCAGGCGAAAGAGTGACCTCTTAGAGTCCTTCCGGAGGGGCTGTTTTGAAGAGTACTCAGAAGGCATCAGAGAGCTGTCTTAGGGCCTCATGATGGTCCTTGAGTTCCGCCACTGTTCGTTGAATCTGCTCAGCAAACAGATTATCCCCTGCACAAGGCAGATCCAATAATCTGTCTTGTACTTCAGGGTGAAGGTCGGAAGACCTGAGCCAGGCCCATCATCTTGCCGAGATAGCAGTTGCAGATACCCTGGTAGCAGTGTCAAAGATATCGTAAGATGATCTGATTTCATGTTTGCCTGCCTCAAAACGCTTGTTTACTATGGTTTGGAGTTGATCTTGAAATTGCTGAGGCAGGGAGTCTGTTAAGTCTTGTATCTGCTTAAATAAGACCCTATTATATTGAGTCATATAGAGCTGATAAGTGGCAATTCTGGAGATGAGCATTGATCCCTGGAAGACACGGCGACCAATGGCATTTCTGTTCCTTGCCTGGGGGAAAGGAAGAATGAGGTTTTGATCTCCTTGCTCTTTTCTGGGCAGATTCTACAACCACAGATTGGTGATCCAATTGAGGTTTGCGAAATCCTGAGGCTGACTGAACAAGATATGTGGTGACAGCTTTCCTGTGGACTGGAGCAACAGAGCCAGGATGTTCCCAGTTCTTTTTGAGGAGATCCAAAAGAATCTGGTGGATAAAGATGGAGGTTATTTTCTTGGAAGCATCCAGCAATTGTAACAACTCCATCATTTGATGCCTATCATCCTGTTCTGTCTGTAATTAGAAGGGATCCAATTCAGACATCTCCTTCACAAAATGTATAAAGGAAAGGTCCTCTGGAGAACGCATTCTACTTTCATCAGTATGTGAAGGTGGTGAAGGCAAGTCATCGGTGTCTGGTGAAGAATCATCAGTCCAGGTATCGTAGGGATCAGCACCTGCTCCTCTAGGGGCTAGAGGATGGGGCTGTGGGATCCCTGAAGGTCCTGGTCTAGGCTCCGAAGGACTCAAAGGGAGAACTTGAGGCACTGATGAAGGCATCGAAGGCACCGGCGCAGGCATCGAGGGCATCGATGGATGGCTCGGTGGGGCCGACGGACGGATCGGCACCGATGGGGGCATCGGTGGCATCGACGGACGTGTTGGCATCGATAGCTGAGGCATCGGCAGAACTCCCAATGGAGGGATGCGGAACGGTGTTTCTCCTCCCGATGACAAAGCAAGCGGAGAGGGCACCAGAGCCATTGGTGACATAGGGTCCATCAGTGGAAAAGCGGCCATGAGCGCTTCCATCCTCGACAGCAGCGGTGCCAACGCTGCTGGAATTGGGTCGATGGCCAGTTCCACAATCGGTACCAGTGGTGGAGGAACCTGGAGTCGATGCATCGCCTTGTTGATGGCCTCTTGAACCATCTAGTCCAGTTCTTCTTGGAGACCTGGAGCAAGTAGCCCTGGCTCTGCAAGAGAAGAAGGAGGCAGAGGCATAGCCAGAGGGACCACCGTTAAAGGCGGAGTTGCGGCTCCCGATATCCTGTTGGATGAGGGGTGCCTCGGTGACCCAGTCGCCGAAAAGGTCAGTGCCTTTTCTGGACAGGGTTTCTTCAAAGGCAGCTTGGACGATGGCAAGGTCGATGATTTCGCTCCCTTGATGATCCGAGACTTTCGATGCCGGTGGCGATGTTTATCTCTACAGTCCCCACGGTCTTGAGGGGGAGTAGTGTGTGTTAAAGGACGAGAAGTCGTCGATGCCAGACGGTCACTGGTCGGAGGTCGATGCTGGCGCGAAGTCAATGGTGCCGGTTCTGACGATGTCGATGCAATGGACAGCGTCGGGGTTTGAACGCGGAAGAGAAGTTCCATCTTCTCCATTTTAGCCTTGCGTCCTTTTGGTGTCAGGGCACATTTGGTGCAGGTTAGGTCATCATGCTCACATCCGAGACACATTACACAGACCTTCTGAGGGTCTGTGATGGACATGGTGCGACTACAGTCCGGGCACCGGCGGAACCCCGACGCCATGGCCATGAAAAAATTGAGCCGCGGGACTGTTGACGGCCAGTAGGCCGCGAGGGCCAAACTCGACGGTAATAGACGGAAAACGGGTAAAAAGTTACCGGAGTACCACGGCTTGACAAAAGTTAAAGGAGGGACCCCTGTGGGGTATATTAATTTTTAGTAATTCCGTGAGGAAAATTCCTTTCAGGAATCTCTAGAGAGCTCCTTAACCGTGTGGCTACTGCTGCACGGAAAAAAGAAGACTGAAGGGGGACCCCTGCTGGCTGCAGGGTTAGTACCATGCTGGGCATGCCCAGTAGGCACCAGTCAAAGTTCTGGAAACTTTGACAGAAGTGTTTCGTGATTGGGCTCCATCCTGTGATGTCACTCATATGTGAGGACTACCATCCTGCTTGTCCTGTGAGAAACTTTCATCCCTTAAGATGAAGCACGAACCACATTGACTGACATTCTCAACACTCGCAGGGAAATCATGAGTATCCCCACCAAATATATCATTGAAATGGCAACTTTAGCCCTAAGCAAAAATTATTTTGCTTTTGATGGGAAGTATTTCCTACAGACACATGGCACAGTGATCGGGGCAGCAATGGCTTCTGACATCGCTGATATTTATGTGGCTGCTTCTGAAAGAAAATACCTGGAATGCATATAATGTTGGAAACGTGACACTGATGACATTTTTGTCCTTTGACAAGGATTCGCAGCATTATTGATGGAATTCCACACTTGGTTGAATTCTTTGGGTTCTGTTTTGAAATTAACAATCAATTACCATGGGAGAGACATTGTCTTTTTTGGATATCAAGATTTTTAAAGATCAGTGTATCCTGAAAACCAAACAAACAAAACAATCTTCTGTCCTATGAGAGTTTCCATCCATCCAAGGAATTTCAAGAGGAATCTCCCAATAGGACAGTTTCTGCAGCCATGGAGACTCTGTTCAGATACTGAGGAATTCAAAGTTCAAGCATAAGTGATGGCTATTCGTTTTCTAGAAAGAGGTTACCCTTCACGCTGCATCAAGGCTGCATATCGGAGAGCCCTGTATAATTACCTGGATTTGTTGCTGCAACTGCTAGTCTGGGAACTATCAGACAAACACTAGCGTTGAGACATTCAACTATCTCTAGTCAAATATGTATGTGTATATTTCCAATAAAACAAATCGGAAGGCGGTCCCACGTAGCCAAGGCAAAAACAAAAATGAGACAACCTTATACCGTGGAAAGATTTTTTATTGTTTCACAAAGCCCGACTCCGGCCGAGTTTCGCCAATTTAGGCTGCATCAGGGGATTTTGTATCAAAGAACATCGGGACAAGTCCTCATTTCGCTATAAAAATGTTAAATAAATAAATAAAGATATATATATATGTAAACATTGGTCTTGGGAGGCTGTCTGTGAGAAATTTCCTGCTTACTCGTGCTAGAGAGAGCTAATTTGTATTGCCTGAAAGAGAAGGACTGCCATGTGAGAATCTGTTCCTGACATCAGAGGGAAGCGCCGGAAGATCTGCATTAAAAAACAAGCTCCTGTGGTGTGTCGCCAGAGCCGGCGCGCGCGCGCGACTTTGTTTGATTTAGTTTGAATTAGTTTGTATTGCTTGTGAAGAAATCCTCTCTCTTCTCTTTTTCTTCAAAATTTTAATTGGACTCTCCCCGGATTAGGGTCTTGCGATATAGAAGTCAAGGAACGTGGTGAGAGTTTTTCTTAATTATGCCAGCGAAGATGAAGGGAAAAATTAAGGTGTTTCCCTCAGCACCCATAACGTCTTCCCTGACTCAGCTCGAAATCAATAAGTTCCTGACACAACTGGAGACTTGGGGAGCTGAGGAATCCGTTGGAGCCACGCAACTTGGAGATGTGGGTGGCTCCCAGGACGAAGCATCCCTAAGCCCGGATAGCCGACCACCACCAGCCCAACGCAGTTTGGAAAATGGCATAGTTCAGTCGCCAACCATTGATGTGGGAGTGGCGATAGGGCAGGAGGGCTCGCCATCCCAGAGTATAGAAGATCAACTGCAAATACCAACTCGGTCTGAAAAATTAACACTGGAAGCAATATGGGATGCAGTAAATGGGTTGAGTAATGCCATGACTAGACTGGAGCAAAAGATTGACGCTGTATCCTCAGAATTTCAAGGGAAGTTAATGTCTGCTCAGACTCAAAGTATTGAGATTTTACAGAAAGTAAATAAGAATGATGAGAATATTCAATCTTTGCAGAAAATAAATGTGTAATTAAAGATCAAATTGCCTGTTCACGACGGTTAGAAGTTTTAGAAAACTGTGTTAGGCATCTGAATATTAGATTGATAAATTTTCTGCAGGTTCTGGGAGAAACTCCTTATATTTATCTAAAAAGATATTTTAGAGAAATATTGTATTCAGAGGAAGAAATTCCTTCAATTAACACATGCTATTTTCTATCAAAAAAATCTCCTATTCCAGTCAATCTTACTGATTTCCTAGAAGATTCAAATTTAGATGTCATGCATAGGAATACGCTTATGGTATCTTTTATAATAGCTCAAGACATAAATAAGGTAATGAAATATATTTCCAGAAGTTTCCAACAATGTTTCATGGGCAAGTAGTTAAAATGTATCCAGATTTAGCCCCAGTTACCAGAACAAGGCGTAGAGAGTTTTTGGCTTTGAGACAACAGATAACTTCATTAGGATTTACCTTTTTTTTTTTTTTTTTTTACATTATCCTTGTAGGTGTGAGATTAAGAAAGGAGAACATACTTATGTCTTCTATCAGCTAGAGCAGCTACAGCAGTTTGTGGAAGCTCAACAACCTATTGCTTCCTCCCCATTGCCTACTGATGAATCATCTATTTGTGTGTTATCTATTAGTGAGTAGCTTAAATAAGGCATTATATAGAATACCAGTTGGATCTATGTAAAGCTTTCTATGAATATTTTCCAAAATTATCTCCTAATATAACCAAAGTAACCCTAAAAAAAAAGCCTCATTTTTCTTCTGATATTAATGATTTAGTGATGTTTTGTTTTCAGATATACAATATCAAGATTATATCTTTTTCTTGAAATTGTTAAACTTTTGTATTTTCTAAGAATCATGTCATGATGTGGTATTTCTTTTTCCATTGTATATGTGAAATTAAAATCTAAAATAAAGAGTTAAAAAAAACAAAACATTGGTCTCTACTCCAACATACTAATCTCTCATTTGTAGCTTCAATCCAGTTTGCATTTTCAAGGGGAAGCAACATCCATGATCAAGCCATCCGATCTATTTTTTAGCCCGACTTTAGTGAACTGGAATTTAGCGTGTGCCATGGATGCTCTTGGTATAAATTGAAAATGCAAGAAGACCATGTTACATCTATTATTGGGAAACTGTACCCCATAGTTAGAGATGTCTCCTGCAAATCATGCTTTGTGATATACATCATTAGTTGCTTGTGGACTATACTATACTGGAATGACAAAATGGATGGTGAGAACTCGTTTAACTGTGTACAAAAGTTGTTTGAATCTAAAAAAAATGGAGGCGTTTATTGTGTCCCACTTTGTGGAATTTAAACACACTGCCTTGGATCTGTGATGGGCGATGTTGGAAACTGTGCCTGCACATTGGAGAGGGGAGATAGGGTGCTCAATTAGGCCCGGAGAGAATAAGCCTGGATTTTTCGTATGCACACCATTGCCCCTTTGGGCTTAAATAAAGAAACTGAGTGGATTGTGTTCATTGACTGAACTAGGTTTTAGATGTCACTATGCTGTCAACACAGTAACGTCTATGTATATAAATGTCCCTATAAGAGCAGGAATGAAGTCAGCACAGATCTCTTAAAATGGCTGCTCGATGAATAACCTATTGTGTCGGTGATTGGTCATCACTCTTTTGTACATGGGGATTGCCGCCTAACAGACAAAGTGTAGCCTATATAACCATGACTGTATCTGTTTAACCATCTGAATTTGTTTATTCATAGAAATCTCTGGATATTTTGCATTTCCCAGTTGTACATGCTTGTTTGTTTTAATTACTTTTTAGAGAGAACAAGTTGGCATTTTAAAATGATTTTCAGCCTCTGAAGCAGTGCCTTTGAAACATGGTACCATGTCAGGGCTAACAGATTGAATCACACTCAAGCACTGAATTGAACACAAGTACACGGGTAGTAACCATTTATTTTTTTTATGAGCAATGACAAATTTTTTAAAAAGTGAAGAGCGGTATACCGTGGGACCAATTATTATTCATGACCGATATAGCAGTAGAAACATCAGATTGGCAAAATAACCGCTCAGTGTTTGAAGGTCCTGTTACACTAATGAAATGTTTCATGCCTCAAATTTTAAAATCATACATTTATTATCCAAGGGTTCCTTTTGACAATTTAGTGTTTGATACATTTTTTGATTTGGACTTTTTTTGTGTGATTTTACTTCAAAATAGATTACATTCAGGTAATGTAGGTATTTCCCTATTCTCAGAGGGCTTATAAACTAAGGACCTGATTTACTAAGGCTTTTCTCTCATTCTGTGTCTATGGGAAAAATACTTAGTAAATGAGGCCCTAAGTTTGTTCCTGAGGTCATGGAGGGTGAAGTGACTTGGCCAAGGTCATAAGGAGCACCAACAGAACTTGAATGCTAGCTTCCCTGGTTTGCAGTCTGCTGCTTTAACCACTAGGCTTCTCTACTCCACTGATCTACTTCTCTGCACAGTCCCAAGCATTCCAAGCATGCTGGGCATTGATATGGAGGGCAGTGGTAAGGAAGAGGATGAAAGTTTAGCAGTGGGAACTGGTATTGGGTTGAGCATGGGAATTTATATGCTCATCTACCCATACTGGAAGAATCACAACTGGGCAAACTGGATGGGCCATATCCTGATGCTGAAAGATTGGAATCCACAGCTGAGTTAATTAGATCTGGAGACACAGTTCATAATTTCCTGGTAAGAAAATTGTGTTGCAGAATTCAGCAAAGGAAGAAAATTTTAGAGAATAAAGCACTCTAATGCCTCCTGGACAAAAGATCCTGAGATTGGTCAAACATCCAATGAACATCCAAACCATGTCTCCTTTAAAAGGGATGTGACAGGACTATACGTGGAGGGCAAGGCTATGTGACCTGGTCTGTCTTATTGGGATATTTTTATTGATTAAGGTTATGGTACTTTTATGAACAATAAGGCTTTTTAGTTTCGGTTTCTGTTTTTATGTAATTTATTCATGTGAATTTTATGGTTATGTTCCTCTGGAATGGGTAGTGTGGTTTTTATTTCAGAAAAGTGGGTGGGTTTCCTTCATTTGTTCCATTGTGTTTTTATTATGGCAATTAAGAAGATAAAAGTTTGTTAATAGTAGTAATAATTACAATAACTTTACTTTTAAGTATTTAAAAGTTAATACAAAATGTGTGGCTCTTTAGCCTGTTCATTTTGATTTTCGGCTCTTGGCCTTGTGAAAGGTTGACCATCGGTGATCTATACCATCTACTCAGAATGGCGGAGGGTCAAAATGGGTAACTGACAAAACTGACTTATACAGAGCAGAGGTATGGCTGCATCAAGCACCCATGGAGAGGCAACATGAACCAGCACACAGAAGTGGCATGGCTGATATAATAAAGAGGAGTTGGCAGACCATATAGCACAGGTGGCAGGATGTCTGTTACATTCTCCAGCTAATGTCAAAAAGCATAGGGGCGGATTTTCAGAGCCCTGCTCGCGTAAATCCGCCCAAAACCGGGCGGATTTACGCGAGCAGGGCCCTGCGCGCCGGTAAGCCTATTTTAAATAGGCCTACCGGCGCGCGCAGAGCCCCGGGACTCGCGTAAGTCCCGGGGTTTTCGAAGTGGGCGTGTCGGGGGCGGGCCCGAACCACGCGGCGTTTTCGGGGCGTGTCGGGAGCGTTCCGGGGGCGGGCTCGGGGGCGTGGCTACAGCCTGGGGCAGCCCGGGGGCGTGGCCGCGCCCTCCGGACCCGCCCCCAGGTCGCGTCCCGGCGCGCAGGAGGCCCGCTGACGCGCAGGGATTTATGCCTCCCAGAGGGAGGCGTAAATCCCCCGACAAAGGTAAGGGGGGGGGGTTTAGACAGGGCCGGGCGGGTGGGTTAGGTAGGGGAAGGGAGGGGAAGGTGAGGGGAGGGCAAAGGAAAGTTCCCTCCGAGGCCGCTCCGATTTCGGAGCGGCCTTGGAGGGAACGGGGGTAGGCTGCGCGGCTCGGCGCGCGCCGGCTATACAAAATCCATAGCCTTGCGCGCGCCGATCCAGGTTTTTAGCAGATACGCGCGGCTCCGCGCGTATCTACTAAAATCCAGCGTACTTTTGTTTGCGCCTGGAGCGCAAACAAAAGTAGGCTATTCGTGCTCCTTTTAAAATCCGCCCCATACTGAGCAAGTGGTCAAGCTTGTATGGTTTACAGTTCAGAGACCTCCTGTAGTGCAGTGGTTGAGTAATGTAGTAAGGAGCAACTGGGCAGAAATGTTTGTGTCAAATGGTCCTTATCTGCAAACACCTACCAAAGAAAAGTAAAGCACTGTCTGCTTTACACTGTTGAAGACTGCTACCAAATGGTTGTGCAACTTTTGCAGTAAGGAAATCACATTTTTCTGAAAAGATGGTGTACTTAATGTTTTAAACAAACTGCTTTCAAGCAATCTTCACTCTATCTTAAAAAAAAAATAAATTGCAAATGCTTACCAAATCACTAACAAGTGGAATGGGTTTCTTTTTGCGAAGATCAGGCATACTGTCAATGCCATAGAGTCCTCCTCCAGGCCTGAAAATCAAAGAATATACTTTACTGATGCTGTGAAGCTAACGCACACAGATCAACTACAGCAAAAAATGCATGTAGCACAATATTTTTGTCTTTACTTTTTTCTTTAAAACTGTTCCCTCATTCCTTTTCATTCATTTTTCATCAAAGAGCAACCACGCGGAACTTCTAATGTAGTATTTCCACAACCCGCCGTGGGCAAACAGGAGGATGTCTCACTCAAAATTATTTCAAATAGTATTTCTTTGTTGGCTACTAACTATCATCCCAAAAAGCAATATTCAGCTCCTCCTCCTCTTCCATCAGGTATTTTCAGATCTATGTCAGCAACATTCCCAGTCATCCAGAGAACTATGAACCTGAGTTAGAAGCAGCCAAGTCTTCTGTTTCATAGTGAAGAATGTTACCTTTAGTCACTAAGAGAGAATCACAGGATGGGCTAATTTGAATGAATGCTATATGAAATATACATATTAAAAAGTGAAAATAAATTGAATAAATAAAATAAATTAACAAGATATGATAGGTTGTTAAAATTATATTTTGCTTCTGTTTATGTTTAGTTGGCCCATTCTTTAAACTGCTTGCACTGTACTTTTACTTTTATTCACTCTGTTGCTTGTATTTGATTTTGTATCACAATTAAACTCTCTCATTTCAAATTCACCATTTCTGTAGTCCAGATCACTTGTCTATCCCAGTTTTCATACCTTTCTTCCCATTCTATTTACATTTGTATAATCTCACTGGTTCAGTACATTAGAACAAAATATAGTATAAGCTACACATTTCTTGACAAAGACTCTGCTGAGAAACTGTACTTTCTTTCTTTAATACATATCATCCTTAATTTCTTGTAATACCAGTTCTTTGTATACCTAATCTTGGTTGAGCATCCTTTTTCAATTCACCCAAATGACAGTCTATAAACAACTAACACCTTTGCTCATATCTGTTTATCAGTCCCCTTCCCTCCAGTTTTTTGTCATGTTGCAATTAGTTTTCATGCAAGCAAGGTCTTTGTTCATCTGAACTTTTCTCAAGCTGCTAATCCTGGATTATTATTTCATGCATTTAATTCTTTATGGTATCCACCTCAACTCACTGTTTCCCATTTCCTCTCTCATTCTGCTCATGTCATGTACTCCGAATCTGAAATCCTCTTTTTTTTTTTTTAAACTCTTTGTGAATTTTTCTTGGCATATAAAAACAACAGAAGAAAAATAGCACATAGTATACACAATCAACAATGATATTAACTCCTTAACTCCTTACCTCAGTTCCTCACCTCCCAAGAAAACCCAAAATCTTTTAAGAAAGTACTAAAAGCCTGGCTCCTCTGCCAATCTCATACTGACAGCCTGCACAACAATCTCAAAACTTAATCCCACAGCTTCCCATATTTTGTCATTTATTCCCCCCTCTGTCTAATCTTCCTGTTTCCTACAGATATCTAAGTCTATTTTTTCATTATACTTGAACTCAGTCTATTTAATGTACCTATCCTTTGGTACATCTTATCTGCTATGCTCAATGTGTTTATCCTTTGGGATATCTTGCCCTGTTCTTATGTTTGACATGACAGTTCTCAGATTGTTAATTGTTGTTTTTTCTCTTCAATGTCTTCAATTAGTTTTATGTAACATGTTGTTATAATCTGTAAACCGGAGTGAAGGCTACTCTGCTCTACCTCGGTATATAAAAAAATGCTAAATAAATAAATAAAATAAATACAATCATCATGTAAACAGAAACAAATGCAGATACAAATATACATAATAGAGGAAATAAAATTCTGACAATTTGTAAAAAGAGGGTAACAGAAAGAAACAGTCATCTCCTATCTGGGCCTATAGAAATAATGATAAATCTCCCATATATTTCATACTTGAAATTCTCATTCTTCATAGCGCAGTCGTTCGATATCCACCATGTCTCAGACTTGATTGTACCATTAGTCCATCCGAGGGTTGAATTTCCAAAATGTGGCAATTCTTAACCTGGCCACAAGTAAAAGTTGGCCAACCAGCATTCTGTACTTCCGAGGGATCAAGGACCCTTCCCACCTAATAAGCAGACTTGTTGACCACTTAATCTGTGTAGGAAGGCTTAGAATATTGGCAATTTCTTATGTGATCTGCGACCAAAACTGTCTAACCCCTTGGCAATGCCTCCGTATTTGTATATATATATATGCCCATTTCAGCACAACCATCCAACTGTTAGTACTTGGTTCTGAAAACAATTTGGAATAGAAAACAGGTTTGTGATATCTCCTGTGTAATAGCTTAATGATTAGTTCAATTCAGTGAACACAAAGGGAGCTATGATGAGCAGCAGTTCAAATTTATACCCAAGTCTGTGTTACATGCATCTATCAGTGCCTGTGAAGTCGATACCCCAAATTTACAGGTCAGGATACCACAATAAATAGCAGTAATGCCTTAATCGAGGCATCAGGGTCACTAAGAAAATCATCCATCCTGTTTAAGGGTCTCAACAAGGCTGAAAGGTTGACTACACTGGCCAATGCTTGCCACAACCTCAGATAATTAAAACGCGAAAATGTGGTTACAAGTTGTAGTCCTTGTGGCAAATGTTTGAAAACCTGAATCCCCCAAAGTTGGGAGACATAAAATAGATCCTGTTTTCTCTACTCCCTAAAGGCTGGGGAGAAGGTATATCTGAGATTCTTAGGTTCTCAAACAGGAGAAATTGGGAACATTATCTCCCCCCTTCCAGACTCAGAAACTCAAGAACCTGGCTCCAGGGCCTGTGACATGGGCCTGCACAGAAAAATAAATTGTGTGCCCTTGGTATGGATCCTAGGGTGACTGACTGGTTAGAAACTGGCTGAGTGTAAGGCAAAAAGGGTAGTGGCAAATGGAGTGTTCTCTGAGAAGGGGTTATTACTGTCAATGTGCCTCAGGGATCAGTCCTCAGACCTGTTCTTTTCAACATTTTGTGTGCGATATAACAGAAAGGTTGTCCAGAAAGGTTTGTCTGTTTTGCTGACAATACCAAAATCTGTAACAGGGTGGACAGGAAGGTAAGGAAAAAACACAGGCCTGCTTCTATAGCCAAGTCCATAAGCAAAGCATGTCAAGCAGCAGTTACTACCCTTAAGACAAACATGGGGTAAACATGCATGGCAGATACTACCATAAGAAGCTTGCTGGGCAGTGTGGAAGAACCATTTAGGTCCTTTTCTGTTGTCATTTATATGTTTCTATGAATGATCTAAAGTCTGGCAGCTAAGATTTAATGCTAAAAAATACAGAGTAATGCATTTAAGTTGCAAAACCCAAGGTAAAGGTATTGAAGGTGAAATTCTTCTAAGCACAAAGGAAGAGCAGGATCTGGAGGTAATTGCATCTGACTATCTTTTTTTTTCTTTTGAAAAATTATTTTTATTGACGAAAAGGAAGAGAGTACATTCCACTTTGAGGGGATAAACAGGCAATGTCACAGAGTAAATGTATAAAAATATCCCCTTGTCTGCCAAACAAAGTAACAGAATCAGAGAACCACTCTTTCTTTCCATTTTATGCCCGACAAATATCCTCCCACTCACCTCAAATACACGAAACAGACAGGTGAAGGAGAGAATTTGGAATTAAGTTGGCCATAGAGGCAAAAACTCATAATAAAAACTTTTTAAAATATATCTGAAGCAAGAAACCTGTGAGGGAGTCGGTTGGACCATTAGATGACCAAGGTGTTAAAGGTGCTCTTAGGGAAGATAAGGCCATTGCAGAAAGACTAAATGAATTCTTTGCTTCCGTGTTTACTAATGAGGATGTTGGAGAGATACCAGTTCCGGAGATGGTTTTCAGGGGTGATGAGTCAGACGAACTGAACAAAATCACTGTGAACCTGGAAGATGCAGTAGGCCAGATTGACAAACTAAATAATAGCAAATCACCTTGACCGGATGGTATGCATCTTAGGGTACTGAAGGAACTAAGAAATGAAATTTCTGATCTATTAGTTAAAATTTGTAACCTATCATTAAAATCATCTATTGTACCTGAAGACTGGAAGATAGCAAATGTAACCCCAATATTTAAAAAGGGCTCCAAGGGCAATCCGGAAAACTATGGACCAGTGAGCCTGACTTCAGTGTCGGGAAAAATAGTGGAAACTATTCTAAAGATCAAAATCAAAGCATATAAAAAGACATGGTTTAATGGAACACAGTCAACATGGATTTACCCAAGGAAAGTCTTGCCTCACAAATCTGCTTCATTTTTTTGAAGGGGTTAATAAACATGTGGATAAAGGTGAGCCAGTAGATGTAGTGCATTTGGATTTTCAGAAGGTGCTTGACAAAGTTCCTCATGAGAGGCTTCTAAGAAAATTAAAAAGTCATGGGATAGGTGGTGATGTCCTTTCGTGGATTACAAACTGGTTAAAAGACAGGAAACAGAGTTCAGGATTAAATGGTCAATCTTCTCAGTGGAAAAGGGTAAACAGTGGAGCGCTTCAGGGGTCTGTACTTGGACCAATGCTTTTCAATCTATTTATAAATGATCTGGAAAGAATATGATGAGTGAGGATATCAAATTTGCAGATGATACAAAATTATTCAGAGTAGTTAAATTACAACCGGATTGTGATACATTGCAGCAGGACCTTGCGAGACTGGAAGATTAGGCATCCAAATGGCAGATGAAATTTAATGTGGGCAAGAGAAAGGTGTTGCATATAGGGAAAAATAACCCTTGCTGTAGTTATACGATATTAGATTCCATATTAGGAGCTACCACCCAGGAAAAAGATCTAGGCATCATAGTGAATAATATATTGAAATTGTCGGCTCAGTGTGCTGCAGCAGTCAAAAAAGCAAACAGAATGTTAGGAATTATTAAGAAGGAAATGGTTAACAAAATAGAAAATGCATTAATGCCTCTGTATCGCTCCATGCTGAGACCGCACCTAGAATACTGTGTACAATTCTGGTCGTCGCATCTCAAAAAATATATAGTTGCGATGGAGAAGATACAGAGAAAGGCAACCAAAATGATAAAGGGGATGGAACAGCTCCCCTATCAGGAAAGGCTGAAGAGGTTATTGCTGTTCAGCTTGGAGAAGAGATGGCTGAGGGGGGAATGATATAGAAACATAGAAACATAGAAATGACGGCAGAAGAAGACCAAACGGCCCATCCAGTCTGCCCAGCAAGCTTCACATTTTTTTCTCATACTTATCTGTTTCTCTTAGCTCTTTGGTTCTATTTCCCTTCCACCCCCACCATTAATGTAGAGAGCAGTGATGGAGCTGCAACCAAGTGAAATATCAAGCTTGATTAGTTAGGGGTAGTAGGGGTAGTAACCGCCGCAATAAGCAAGCTACACCCATGTTTATTTGTTTTACCCAGACTGTGTTATTCAGCCCTTATTGGTTGTTTTTCTTCTCCCCTGCCGTTGAAGCAGGGAGCTATGCTGGATATGCGTGTAGTATCAGTTTTTCTTCTCCCCTGCCGTTGAAGTATAGAGCTATGCTGGATATGCGTGAAGTATTAGTTTTTCTTCTCCCCTGCGGTTGAAGCAGGATATGCATTGAAAGTGAAGTATCAGGCTTATTTGGTTTGGGGTAGTAACCGCCGTAACAAGCCAGCTACTCCCCGCTTTGTGAGTGCGAATCCTTTTTTATTCTCCCCTGCCGTTGAAGCAGAGAGCTATGCTGGATATGTGTGAAGTATCAGTTTTTCTTCTCCCCTGCCGTTGAAGCAGAGAGCTATGCGTGAAGTATCAGTTTTTCTTCTCCCCTGCCGTTGAAGCAGAGAGCTATGCTGGATATGTATTGAAAGTGAAGTATCAGGCTTATTTGGTTTGGGGTAGTAACCGCCGTAACAAGCCAGCTACTCCCCGCTTTGTGAGTGCGAATCCTTTTTTCTTCTCCCCTGCCGTTGAAGCAGAGAGCTATGCTGGATATGCGTGAAGTATCAGTTTTTCTTCTCCCCTGCCGTTGAAGCAGAGAGCTATGCGTGAAGTATCAGTTTTTCTTCTCCCCTGCCGTTGAAGCAGAGAGCTATGCTGGATATGTATTGAAAGTGAAGTATCAGGCTTATTTGGTTTGGGGTAGTAACCGCCGTAACAAGCCAGCTACTCCCCACTTTGTGAGTGCGAATCCTTTTTTCCACATTTCCTCTTGCTGTTGTAGCTTAGAGTGATGTTGGAGTCACAGTAACCATGTGTATGTTTATTGAATAAGGGTATTATCTCCAGGCAGTAGCCGTCATTCTGGCGAGCCACCCACTCTTTATTGACGGCCTCTTGATTTTATGGATCCACAGTGTTTATCCCACGCCCCTTTGAAGTCCTTCACAGTTCTGGTCTTCACCACTTCCTTCGGAAGGGCATTCCAGGCATCCACCACCCTCTCCGTGAAGAAATACTTCCTGACATTGGTTCTGAATCTTCCTCCCTGGAGCTTCAAATCGTGACCCCTGGTTCTGCTGATTTTTTTCCTATGGAAAAGGTTTGTCGTTGTCATTGGATCATTAAAACCTTTCAAGTATCTGAAAGTCTGTATCATATCACCTCTGCTCCTCCTTTCCTCCAGGGTGTACATATTTAGATTCTTCAATCTCTCCTCATAAGTCATTTGATGAAGACCTTCCACCTTTTTGGTCTTTAAAATCATGAGAGGTCTTTAAAATCATGAGAGGTCTTGAACGAGTAGATGTGATTCAGTTATTTACACTTTCAGATAATAGAAGGACTAGGGGGCACTCCCTGAAGTTAGCAAGTAGCACATTTAAGACTAATTGGAGAAAATTATTTCACTCAATGCACAATTAAGCTCTGGAATTTGTTGCCAAAGGATGTGGTTAGTGCGGTTAATATAGCTGGGTTTAAAAAAAGTTTGGATGAGTTCTTGGAGGAGAAGTCCATTAACTGCAATTAATCAAATTGACTTAGGGAATGGCCTCTGTTATTACTGGCATCAGTAGCATGGGATCTTCTTAGTGTTTGGGTACTTGCCAGGTTCTTGTGGCCTAATTTTGCCTCTGTTGGAAACAGGATGCTGGACTTGATGGACCCTTGGTCTGACCCACCATGGAAATTTCATATGTTCTTAACACGTACATACTCTTCTCCTCATACCTACACATGGGCAGATTTTATAATCTGCGCGCGTGGGGTACATTTGTACACGTCACCCGTATGACATAGTGAGGGCAAAGGTAGCGCCGGCTCCATTTTGAATATTGGCAATACGGCCCACTTGCAGGAGGTTGCTCCCGGACCCCCGCTGGACTTTTAGCAAGTCTTGTGGGGGTCAGGAGGCCCCCCCAAGCTGGCCAAAAGTCCCTGGGGGTCTAACGGGGATCCGGGAGCGATCTCTTGCACTCGTGACGTCGGGTGCCAGGAACAAAAATGGCGCCGGCGCTACCTTTGCCCTGTCATATGGTAATGGCAAAGGGCCACCGGCGCCATTTCTATTAGCACAGCCATGGCTAGAGAGGGGGAGATTGCGCCGGGATACCCCACTGGACCCCAGGTAATTTAAAACATTTTGGGGGGGTTCAGGAGGGTGGGGGATTTGTTTTAAAGGTTCGGGGTGGGTTTTAGGGTTGTTTTGGTGTGCCGGTTTTCCCATCCTCCCCCTCCCCCGATTTATGATTTTTTGACGATAAATCGGGGGAATTGCTATTGTATCGCGGCTCTAACGATTTTTGATGATTTAAAATATATCTGACGATTGTTTTAAATCGTCAAAAAACAATTCACATCCCTAGTATTTATAGTTTCATGTATTCTACTTCAACTGACACAGTTATCCCCAGGAGTTAAGATACTTCAGTATGTTAATGATCTTCTTGTATTGTCTCACCCAGTTTTGCCTAGGCAATACTGAAGTAGAGCTGTGTTTCCTGCATTCATTAGGTCTTAAGGTATTAAAAGGTAACCTTCAAATGTGTCAATTATAAATGAAATATTTAGGTCTGTCTCTGTCTAAGGGGAAGAAACACATGGCCTCTGAGCGAGCTGAAGCTGTTGTAAAGGTACAGGTCTCTACAACATTAAAAGAAGTTACGAGCAGTTCTGGGTATGGTAAATTTTTGTATAATGTGGCTTCCTGATTTTACATCCTTGGCTAAACCTCCGTACCAAGTACTGCAAGACAGGAGATAAGCCACAAGGCAGTCATTAATCCTGTATCACCCTTTGCATCTATGCTTGCCACATGCTTCAATCACAGTTTTAAACAATGCAAGGACCCCGGTAATTACCTTAGAACTCATGAAAAAATATGAACTTCTCTTACAGTCAGGGAATATTATCTTTCACTATTGTTCTGCTCTCACCCCTGCTACTTTACTACCAGAAATAATTGACTTACAAACCCCTGACCATGAATGTGCAGTGGTGATGGAATATGAACTGCAGCCCAGGGAAGGCTTAAAGGATGTCCCTCTTTCTAATGCTGACAGTTTATTTTGTAGATGGCTCCGCTCTCCATGATGATACAGGTTCACTGAAGGTTGGATTTGCCATATGTATCCAGTGGGAAGTGCTAAAAGCTGGACCTCTCACTCATGCACGATCAGCACAAACAGCAGAATTGGTAGCCCTTGCCCAGGCTTGCTCTAGAGCAGAGCTTTCCAAACTTTTCATGTTGGTGAGACACTTTTTAGACAAACATAATTTCGGGACACAGTAATTCAGTCTACTAGCAAACCAGAGGTTAGCAAATGTTGCTTACCTGATGTAACAGGTGTTCTCACAGGACAGCAGGATGTTAGTCCTCACAAATGGGTGACATCGAGGATGGAGCCCAACCACGGAAAACTTCTGTCAAAGTTTCTGGAACTTTGACTGGCCCCTACTGGGCATGCCCAGCACGGCACCAACCCTGCAGCCAGCAGGGGTCTCCCTTCAGTCTTGTTTCAAAGCAACAGGCAGTGCCGAAAAAATAAAATAAGAAAACGAGCCCAACACCGCGGGGCGGCGGGCGGGTTTCGTGAGGACTAACATCCTGCTGTCCTGTGAGAACACCTGTTACATCAGGTAAGCAACATTTGCTTTCTCACAGGACAAGCAGGATGGTTGTCCTCATAAATGGGTGAGTACCGAGCTGAGGATGTCCGAACATGCACCAAAAGTACCCAACGGCGTGCAACAGGCACAACAAATGGGGCGGAATTTGGTAGAGGACATCCGCACCCCACCGGGTAGGCGGAAGGGTGTTGGTACGTCATGTTGGAAAAAGGTTATGCAAGACAGATTGGCCGAAGATGGAATCTTGTCTTCCAGCTTTGTCCAAACAGTAGTGGGCTGCAAATGTATGGAGAGAACTCCAGGCAGCAGTCTTGCAGATGTCAGGAAGCGGCACCGATCGAAGGTGAGCTACTGAAGTCGCCATGGCCCTCACAGAGTGTGCCTTAACACGGTCTTGAAAGGGAATGCCAGCTTGCTGATAGCAGAAAGAGATGCAATCCGCCAACCAGGAGGAAAGAGCCTGCTTACCCACAGGTTGCCCTAACTTGTTAGGATGGAAAGAGACAAATAATTGAGTACTCTTTCTGTGGGCAACTGTACGGTCTAGATAGAAAGCTAGAGCAAGTTTACAGTCGAGGGTATGCAGAGTCTGTTCCCCGGAGTTGGAGTGGGGCCTGGGAAAGAAAATAGGTAGTATGATGGATTGATTAATATGAAACTCCGAAACTACCTTAGGTAAGAATTTAGGGTGAGTGCGGAGTACCGCCCGGTCCTGCAGGAGTTTAGTGTAAGGCGGGAAGGTAACTAGGGCCTGTAACTCACTAACCCTGCGAGCTGAAGTGATAGCCAAAAGGAAAATCACTTTCCATGTGAGATATTTAAGGTCACAGGAGTGAAGAGGTTCGAAGGGTGGTTTCATAAGGCGACCAAGAACCAGATTAAGGTCCCAAGATGGGGCCGGAGGACGTAAAGGTGGCTTCAAATGGAGCAACCCTTTAAGAAAGCGTGTAACGAGGGGTTGCACTGAAATACGAACACCCTCGATACCTTTATGGAAGGCGGCTACCGCACTGACATGCATTCTAATGGAAGAGGTCTTTAGATCTGATTCTGACAGATGCCAAAGATAGTCCAAAAATTTAGGAATTGGGCAGGAAAGAGGATCAAGGGACTGAGAAGTGCACCATGATGTGTACCTTTTCCATTTATAGGAGTAAGATTTTCTTGTGGAAGGCTTTCGTGAAGCGATGAGGACACGAGAAACTGAATCTGATAGGTTAAGTGGTTGAAGGATTAACCTTTCAACATCCATGCCGTCAGGGACAAGGCTTGGAGATTGGGATGGAGGAGGCATCCGTCGTTTTGAGTGATCAGATGCGGGTCCTTTCCCAAGGGAATGTGGCTGCGGATGGAGAGATCCTGGAGTATAGGAAACCACACTTGGCATGGCCAGTGAGGTGCGATCAGGATCATGATTCCCTTGTCCTGATGTAGCTTCACAAGAGTCTTCGATAGGAGAGGAAGTGGAGGGAATGCATAAAGCAGACCGGTTGACCACGGGAGGGAGAATGCATCCCTGGGCCGAGAGTGTTGAGTCCGAATGAGAGAGCAGTAATTGGCCACTTTGTGGTTCTGAGGGGACGCAAAGAGGTCTATGTGGGGATAACCCCATTTCTGGAAGAGAGAGGTCGCTACCAAGGGATTGAGAGACCATTCATGTGGTTGGAAGACACGGCTCAGCCGGTCTGCCAAGACATTTTCTACTCCCGGCAAGTAGGTGGCCCTGAGGTACATCGAACGGGAGAGGGCTTCTGCCCAAATCTGCGCAGTTTCCTGACAGAGAAGGAAGGAGCCTGTGCCTCCCTGCTTGTTGATGTACCACATGGCCACCTGATTGTCCGTTTGAATCAAGATTATGTGATTTGATAAGCAATCTTGAAAGGCCCGGAGAGCGTATCGGATTGCCCGAAGCTCCAGGAAATTTATCTGGTGTCTGGCTTCCTCTAGAGACCAGAATCCTTGAGTTTGTAAATTGTTTACGTGGGCTCCCCAGCCGACATTGGAGGTGTCGGTGGTGAGGATTACTTGAGGATCTGGTGGATGAAAGGGCAAGCCTTGGAGGAGGTTGGATTGATTTGTCCACTAGGCAAGAGACAGACGGAGAGCATCGGTAATGCGAACAATTGTCGACAGAGGCTGAGTGGCTTGGATCCATTGTGATTTCAGAGTCCATTGCATGACTCTCATGGCTAGACGGGCCATTGGAGTCACAAACTGAAGAGGCCATGTGTCCCAGTAGAATGAGGAATTGGCGAGCTGTTGCTGTAGGTTGAGACTGCAACTGGCAAGCTAGGGACACCAGGGTTTGGACACGTTGATGAGGAAGGAAGGCTATTGCCTATAAGGTGTCCAAGTCTGCTCCAATGAAGGATAAGGTTTGAGATGGGAGGAAGTAGGATTTTTCGTAGTTGACAAGAAATCCCAGAGAAATGAGAGTTCGAATGGTCAGGGTCAGGGAGGACCGAGCGATTTGCTGGGTTGGGGCCCTGATCAACCAATTGTCCAAGTAGGGGTAGACATGGACGCCTTCCTTCCTGAGGAACGCTGCAACCACTACGAGACATTTGGTGAAAACTCGCGGTGCGGATGCTAGACCAAATGGGAGCACTCGGTATTGATAGTGGTTTTGGCCTACTAGAAATCGAAGGTATTTGCGATGAGACTGAGTTATCGCAATGTGGGTATAAGCGTCTTTGAGGTCTAGAGAGCAGAGCCAGTCCTCTCTTTGCAGCAGAGGGAGAAGCGAGCCCAGGGTTACCATCTTGAACTTTTCTCTGTGTAGGTACTTGATGAGGGCCCGCAGGTCCAGGATTGGTCGAAGTCCTCCTGACTTTTTTGGGATCAGAAAGTACCTGGAATAGAACCCTAGTCCTTGTTGGGACAGAGGAACGGGTTCTATAGCGTTGGACTGGAGAAGAAGAGAAACTTCCTGCTCTAGAAGAACAGAGCGGTCGGTAAGTGTCCACGCTTGCAGCGGTGGAGAGTCCGCAGGAAGAGTTAGAAAGTTTAGATGGTAACCCTGTGCAATTATTGCTAGCACCCAATGATCTGTGGTGATGTGATGCCATTTTTCTGTAAAGTGGCTTAGACGACCTCCTACTGGGATGTTTGGTAGAGGGATTAGGCATCTGCTCTCTAATTGAAAGTCAAAACCCCGACGCAGGGCCTGGTTGCGGAGCTGGTGTGGGTTTTTGCTTTCGAGGTTGACGAGACTGAGGCTTTTGATAAGGCCTCGTTGACCTGGACTTGATATGTGGGGGATAATACTTTTGTGGATGGAAGAATGACTTTTTAGGTTCCTTTTTAAACGGTTTAGAAGGGAAGTCAGAAGGAATTGATGAGAGCTGTTTAAGGGTCTCATGATGATCCTTTAATTCAGCAACTATTTGTTGAATTTGCTCACCAAACAAATTATCCCCTAAACAGGGCAGGTCGGAGAGAGCCTGTCCTGAACCTCTGGGCAAAGGTCAGAAGACTTTAGCCAAGCCCAGCGTCTTGCCGAGATGGCTGTAGCAGACAGCCTAGTGGAAGCATCGAAGATGTCATAAGATGTTCGTATCTCATGCTTTCCAGCTTCAAAACCTTTAAGTACAAGGGTTTGAAGGTGTTGTTGGAATTGTTCTGGTAAGGTATCTGAAAATTCTTGTATCTGCTTAAAAATGACCCTGTTGTATTGGGTCATATACAGCTGATAAGAACCTATTTTAGAAATAAGCATGGCCCCTTGGTAAACTTTTCTGCCTATACTATCTAGGAACTTGTTTTCCTTAGTAGGAGGTATGGATGAGTATGGCTTCATTCTTTTAGCTTTCTTTTGTGCTGACTCTACCACAACAGAGTGGTGGTCTAGCTACGGTTTTTGAAAGCCAGGCGCTGACTGTACGAGGTAAGTAGAGTCCGCTTTTTTGTTTACTAGAGCAACAGATCCAGGAGTTTCCCAATTCTTTTTTAGAAGGTCCAGAAAAACCTGATGAATTGGAATGGAAGTGATGACTTTTGGGGCATCCATAAATTGGAGTAACTCCATCATTTGGTGCCTGTCATCTTGCTCTGATTGAAGCTGAAAAGGGACCAGGTCTGACATTTCTTTCACAAAATTGGTGAAAGAGAGGTCCTCAGGAGGAGAACGTTTTCTGCTTTCAGCAGGAGAGGGTTGTGAAGGTAATTCACCGTAATTTATAAAACTATCCATCATCATCTTCAACTCGACCTGGAAATCCCATTCAAACTCCACTCCTCTAACAGACCAACTAGAGATATTCTCAAAGGCACTCTGAAATTTCCCCCTACTAAAGCCTCACGCCTCTCGATGACCAAAGACAGAGCTTTTTCGATAGCTGGCCCATCTATCTGGAATAGCATCCCATCAAATCTCAGAGTGGAGCCTTGCCTGTTAACTTTTAGAAAAAGACTTAAAACCTGGCTCTTTCACCAAGCCTTCGCTGACCCACCAGACAATCACCAGTTGTCCTTCACGCTTACCCGTTATGGCAATTATACTCACGAATGGACTCTGACTCTTCCAGGTTAAAGCACCATTAAGCTTTAACCCGTATGCTCTATGGTATCACTTTATATTTATTTCCTGCCTTATCTTCTTTCCAGCTTGTTGCAAGCTTCCAAGTTCTCTTACCCTGTTGATTGTAACTTTGACTCATTCCTACCTATTGTTTACCTTTTGTTTACTTGAATTGTTACCCCAGTTATATTCTTGTTAATTGTAAACCGATCCGATATGGTTATTTACTATGAAGGTCGGTATATAAAACTGTTAAATAAATAAAATAAATAAGTCATTGGTATCCGTAGAAGAATCATCGTCCCATGTGTCATAAGGATCAGGTTGCTGACCTGTAGGACCTTGAGGGGGTTGGATACCAGAAGGCCCCGGCTGAGGCTCCGAGAAATTCGAAGGAATCACCGGGGGCATCAAAAATACCCTTGGAGGCATCGGTGCCGGCATCGAAGGCATCGATGGAGCCGATGTGCGTATCGCCCCGGAGGAGTGTATCGGTGGCGAGGGACGACACGGCACCGATGGAACTACTCCCGAAGGAGGAATTCGATACGGTGTTTCTGCACCCGATAAAGTTGGCATCGGGGAGCGCACCGGTGCTGTCGGTGACCCAGGTATCACCGGTGGAAGGGCCGTCATGAGCGCTTCCATCCGGGCAAGCAGCGGTGCCAGCGCTGCTGGAATCGGGTCGATGACTGGTTCCACTCTCGGTGGCGGGTTCGGTGCCGAAGGAGTCTGGAACCGTTGCATCGCCTTGTCGATGGCCTCCTGGACCAGCCGGTCCAGTTCTTCCCGGAGACCTGGGGTAACAATACCTAGCTCCGCGGAAGAGGGAGGCTGAGGCTGAGCCGGAGGGACCACCGTCACCGGTGGAATCGCGGCTCCCAAACCCCGATGGGGTGAGGGTTGCCTCAATGTCTCAGAAACAGAAGTGAATGGTGCAGCTTCTGATCGAGACTTCTTCGGTGGAGGCTCGGACGGTACCGAAGTCGATGACTTTGATTCCTCGACAGTCCGAGACTTGCGATGTCGATGACTATGCTTCTCCCTCCGATCCTCGGGGGAAGGGATGGGAGTCGATGGCCGTGGAGACGTCGATGGCAGACGGTCACCGGGAGGTTGCCGACGATGAAAGGACTTCGACGGTTCCGAGGACGTCGATGCAATGGACGGCGTCGGAGTGTGAGCATGGAAAAGGAGTCCCATCTTCTCCATTCTGGCTTTGCGGCCTTTTGGTGTCATAAGGGCACATTTGGTGCAAGTCAGGACATCATGCTCACTTCCTAAGCACAATACACAGACTCTGTGAGGGTCTGTGATAGACATGGTGCGCGTACAATCTGGGCACCGACGGAACCCCGACGCCATGGCCATTGACCAAAAAATTTAGCCGCGGGATGGTCGAAGGCCAGCAGGCCACGAAGGCGAAACTCGATGGCAATCGACGAAAAACTGCAAAAAACTTACCGAAACACCGCGGGCTAAATTTAGATAGAAGGGGGACCCCTGTGGGGCGTATTTTTACTTCAAAGAAGTTCAGAAGAATTTCCTGTCAGGAATGTGGTAAGAGCTCCTTAACCGCGTGGCTACTGCTGCGCGGAAAAAAGAAGACTGAAGGGAGACCCCTGCTGGCTGCAGGGTTGGTGCCTTGCTGGGCATGCCCAGTAGGGGCCAGTCAAAGTTCCAGAAACTTTGATAGAAGTTTTCCGTGGTTGGGCTCCATCCTCGATGTCACCCATTTGTGAGGACTAACATCCTGCTTGTCCTGTGAGAAAAAGGTTAAACGAACAAAATGTATTTCGACAATTTATGTATGTTTCCTTAAATATATACATAACAAAATGTTTCACGACACAACCTATCTTGTGAAAACCTTTCATTTATATTAAAAATATATAATATTCCAAGATTAATGTTATTGTTATAATTTATTTATTTATTTGTTTTATTTAACACTTTTTTATACCGACCTTCATAGTAATAACCATATCGGATCGGTTTACATTTAACAAGGGTATAACTGTAGCGTAACTAAAGAAAATTAAACAAAAGAAATGAATAAGGCAAAGTTACATTCAACAAGGATAAAGAACTTGGAAGCTTATGTAGCTGGAAGGAAGTATAGGTGGTAATAATTAAGAAATACAATAGAGGATACCGGTTAGAGCTTAAATGTGCTTTAACCTAGAGGTGCCATAGTCCATCGTTCATGAAGATCAAAGGCCATCGTCCAGGTAAGAGAAGGGCAACTTTATGAGTAACAATAATAAAACAAAGTTATTGTGTTATTCAATTTACCTCTTTAATGAGATATATGAGCTTGATGGGATGAACACAGCTTTTGAATATTTGGTGTTAATAAGAAATTCCAAAGGGTCTTCTGCGTAATTTTAAAAAGCTGGCCAGTTTCACACTATATAATTATTTGATAGCCTCATTCAACTAATTCTATATGGCTATGAGAGTGAAGTCTGGAATTTATAGGAAGGGACAGAATGTCAATATAAATCCTGCACCTCCAGTTCTGTAACTCTGTGCATCCACTGAAATTCCCCCAAACAATGGAGCTTGAATGTGTCCCTTACAGCTCATCATACTAAAAGATATTTTCAAATTCTGGTGTCACCTCACAGTAACAGCAGCACAAACACCTTCCACTGCCAGGCACAATGTGAACGAAAATAAAACCTCACAAAAAAAAGACACTCAAAATCTATACTGCAATCCCATTGTAACATAACAGTAATAACACCAAGGACTCAAACAACAATAACCCTACCTGTGAAAAAGCAAGGGTAAATATTACACTGGGTCCTAGAATACCAATACACCACCTACTGAGGAAACAAAACAAACCAGATTGCTATAGATCCCTATGCTAGCGAATTTCTCATCATGGTCACACACACAGAGCAGAGACAGACCCTCACCAAATACAGAATACAAAATAAAGGAGCACAAATTAGACAAAAACTGAAATGGAAACCCCAAGAAGCCAGACTCTGTGTATTAATAATGGTAAAACAGAACCACAATCTTACTAGATAAACGAAGCCTGACCGACGTGCCGCAAATGCGCAGTAGAGACCAGCTCTACCGCGCATGTGCGGGCGAGCACGTCGCTCTGAGCAAGCGTCTGAAAGAAAACAATGGCGGCGTCCAGTGGCAGCAGCGGGCGGCGGCGGCGGCGGTACTGGCAGCGGGTGGCGACGGCAGTAGCGAGCGGCGACGGCGGTAGCGAGCGGCGGCGGTACCGACAGCGGGCGGCGACAGCGGTAGCAGCGGCGGTAGCGACGGCGGTAGCGGGCGGCGGCGACGGCGGTAGTGGCGACGGCGGTGACGGCGGTAGCGGCCAGTAGCGAGGGAGGGAGAAGAGAGAGAGAGGGAGGGACGGACTGAGTGGGAGGGAGGGACGGAGAGAGAGAGTGGGAGGGAGTGACTGAGTGAGAAAGAGGGACTGAGTGGGAGGGAGGGAGGGAGTGAGGGGGGGGAGGGAGTGGGACTGAGTGAGAGGGAGAGGGGGGACTGAGGGAGGGAGTGGGACTGAGGGAGAGTGAGTGGGACTGAGTGAGTGAGAGGGAAGGAGGGAGAGAGGGGGGAGGGAGTGACTGAGTGAGAGGGAGGGACTGAGTGGGAGGGAGGGATTGAGTGAGGGGGAGGGACTGAGTGGGAGGGAGGGAGTGGGACTGAGGGAGAGAGAGGGAGGGAGTGGGACTGAGGGAGGGGACGGAGGGAGTGGGGACAGAGTGAGTGGGACTGAGTGAGAGGGGGGAGGGAGTGAGTGAGACTGAGTGGGAGGGAGGGACTGAGAGAGGAGAGGGAGGGTGGGGAGGAGTGGGTGAGGGAGGGAGGGAGGTAGGAGGTGGTGAAGAGTGAGGGGAGAGAGAAAGAGGGGGAGGTGAGAGACAGAGGGATGTAGCCCGTTTTAACGGGCTTAACGGCTTGTTCCTCATAAAACAAATAAAATCAAGAAACATAAAGCATCAGTTATAATAGTAAAACCATACTAATAAAAGAATATTTTAAAACTACTGATAAATAGAATTTCTATTCATTAAAATCATATACATTTTTTACAATTTCCCAAACACCAATAAAATATTTCAAAACAGCACATATATCAAATAACACCCAATAATTAAAACTAATAAGGATTTTAAAAAGCCCCTGCTGTCCATACATGGGAGCTCTTGATTTCCAGTCACCCTGATATTGTCAAGGATTAGGAGGTTATCCTCTCTCTCTCACACATACTCACATTTCCATTCTCTCTCACACATACACTGTCACATACATACACATTCATGCTCTTATACCCACCATAACCTCTCGCTCTCACAGACACCGACATACTCTCAAGCTGTAAGACACTCTCTCTCCCTCCACACACCCCCCCCCCCACACAAACTCTTACTCCCCTGGATTTTCTCATACACACTCTCTCTGGCTCCCTCACATATACACAAACACACACACCCAGGCAAGTTCCCAAACATTCTCACACAAACACACACACACCCAGGCAAGCTCCCAGTCATTCTCACACACTGAAACTGACCCCCAGGCAGGCTTCCATTCATTTTCACACCACTCCCTCACCATCCCCCAGGCAGGCACCAATTCATTCTCACACACACATACACCACACACAGGCCGGCACCTATTCTCACACATACAAACCCCAGGAAGACACCCATACATTCTCATACACAGACACACCCTCAGGCAGGCACACACTAAAGGCAAACCCCCTCGCTTTCTTTTGCCAGCAACCTCGGAGACTCTCTCATTCCTCTGCTGCCACTGTCACTGATGCCGCATGGCTATTGGGGAGGCGCTGATTGCTGCTATTGGCACTGAAGCCCATTCTGCTGCCTCCTCTGTGCAGGCCCCGTGGGTTTCCACTTCCTCCATGTTCATCTCGTACATTGTGAAATCAGCATAAAGAAAGTGCTACTCTTGCACATTACCAAAGATACATTGCACATTGCAAAGATACTCTTGCACATTACCAAAGATACATAGCTTTAATTTTGCTATTCTGTCTGCTGTGTAATGTGCAAGAGTATCTTTGCACATTGCAAAGGTCATTAAGAAATTCTTTATAATCCAGGATTACAGTGGGCTCTGGTAGAATTAGACCTGTGATGAGGAGACACACAATGTACCAAATGCAAAAAGAACAACAAGCCTTCTCTATATTAAAAACTAAAGAAGTTCTTGAGAAAAACATTGAAGTGTTACCAGCAAAGAGAGAGAAAATACAATGCATGCAGTATTTCAAGATCCATAACCAAAAGAAAAATCTAATTGAGATGAATAACTGTCAACAGTGGCACAACTACAAAAAGAAAGAGTGAAGTGAATAACAAATCTCAACTAATATCTTATAAGGAGTCCAGGAAAAGCAATAATCTTAAAGAGAGTACCTGGAAGGCTATGACCACAAATGCTCATAGTTTGGGAAATAAAATCCCAGATCTGCAGGCCCTAATGGCTGAGGCAGAATTGGACATTGTTGCTATCACAGAAACATGGTTCACAGAATCTCATGAATGGGATACAACAATACCAGGCTACAACTTGTTAAGGAAGGACAGAGAGGATAGAAAAGGGGGAGGTGTGGCTCTTTATGTTAGAAACAACATCCAAGCATCTGAGCTACAAGGAAGTTGGGGTAAGGAAGAAGCTCTATGGCTCGACCTAAAAAAAGATGACGGAGCGTCCATTTATATTGGAGTGGTTTACAGGCCTCCAAACCAAAAGGAAGAGCTGGACAGAGATCTGGTTGAAGACATCCATAAGATAGGTAAGAAGGGAGAAGTGGTGATCGTGGGTGACTTTAATATGCCAGATGTAGACTGGAAAATCCCATCTGCAGAAACTAAAAATAGTAGAGCGATAGTGGATGCCATGCAAGTATCTTTGTTCAAACAAATGGTGTTGGAACCCACGAGAGAAGGAGCTATACTCGACTTAGTGCTCACTAATGCAGATAATGTCTCAGATGTCCAGGTGGGCGCCCACCTAGGCAGTAGTGATCATCAAACGGTATGGTTTAATATCACTAAAAGAATAGGGAAAAGAACCACAAAGACCCGAGTTTTACAGTTCAAAAACACAGACTTTGAGGAAATGGGGAAGTACCTGGAGGAAGAACTTAATGGATGGGAGAACGAGAGAGATGTGGATCAACAGTGGACCAATCTAAAAGGAGCAATCACCAAGGCAACTGCTCTATATGTTAGAAATGTAAAGAAAAGCAAAAGAAAATTGAAACCTATCTGATTCTCAAAGGAGGTGGCTGACAAAATTAAAGCTAAAAGAACAGCATTCAAGAAATATAAAAGATCCCAAAGGGAGGAGCACAAAGAAGAATATTTGTATCAACTGAGGGAGACAAAGAAATTAATCAAGTTGGCAAAAAGTCAAGCAGAAGAGAGGATTGCCAAGGAGATAAAAAATGGTGACAAAATATTTTTCAGATACATCAGCGAAAAGAGAAAGGTCCAAAGTGGTATAGTGAAATTGAAAGGTGGTAATGATCAATGTGTGGAGAGAGACGAAGAAATGGCAGAAATATTAAACGAATACTTCAGCTCTGTGTTCACTAAAGAAGACCCTGGAGAAGGACCATCTCTACACAACAAGAAACTGGAGGGAAGTGGAATGGATGAAAATCCTTTTACAGTAGAAAATGTGTGGGAAGAGCTAAAGAACCTGAAAGTGGACAAAGCCATGGGGCCTGATGGGATTCATCCAAGGATATTGAGGGAGCTCAGAGATGTTCTGGCAGCTCCGCTGTGTGACCTGTTCAATAGATCCCTAGAAACGGGAGTGGTGCCGAGTGATTGGAGAAGAGCGGTGGTGGTCCCGCTTCACAAGAGTGGGAACAGGGAGGAGGCTGGCAACTACAGACCGGTTAGCCTCACTTCGGTGGTGGGAAAAGTAATGGAGTCACTGCTGAAAGAGAGAATAGTGAACTATCTACAGTCCGGAGAATTGATGGACCAGAGGCAACATGGATTCACCAGGGGAAGATCCTGTCAGACAAATCTGATTAACTTTTTTGACTGGGTAACCAAGGAATTGGATCGAGGAAGAGCGCTTGATATCATATACTTGGATTTCAGCAAAGCTTTTGATACGGTTCCGCACAGGAGACTGGTGAATAAAACGAGAAGCTTAGGAGTGAGGGCCGAGGTGGTGACCTGGATTGCAAATTGGCTGACAGACAGAAGACAATGTGTGATGGTAAATGGAACCTTCTCTGAAGAGAGAGCAGTTTTAAATGGTGTACCGCAAGGATCGGTGTTGGGACCGGTCCTGTTCAATATCTTTGTGAGCGACATTGCGGACGGGATAGAAGGTAAGGTTTGTCTTTTTGCGGATGACACGAAGATCAGCAACAGAGTGGACACGCCGGAAGGAGTGGAGAGAATGAGACGAGATCTAAGGAAACTGGAAGAGTGGTCGAAGATATGGCAGCTCAGATTCAATGCCAAGAAGTGCAAAGTCATACATATGGGGAGTGGAAATCCGAATGAACTGTATTCGATGGGGGGGGAAAAGCTGATGTGCACGGAGCAGGAGAGGGACCTTGGGGTGATAGTGTCTAATGATATGAAGTCTGCAAAACAATGCGACAAGGCGATAGCAAAAGCCAGAAGAATACTGGGCTGCATAGAGAGAGGAATATCGAGTAAGAAAAGGGAAGTGATTATTCCCTTGTACAGGTCCTTGGTGAGGCCTGGAGTACTGTGTTCAGTTCTGGAGACCGTATCTACAAAAAGACAAAGACAAGATGGAAGCGGTACAGAGAAGGGCGACCAGGAAGGTGGAGGATCTTCATCGCATGATGTACGAGGAGAGATTGAAGAATCTAAATATGTACACCCTGGAGGAAAGGAGGAGCAGAGGTGATATGATACAGACTTTCAGATACTTGAAAGGTTTTAATGATCCAGAGACAACGACAAACCTGTTCCGTAGGAAAAAAATCAGCAGAACCAAGGGTCACGATTTGAAGCTCCAGGGAGGAAGATTCAGAACCAATGTCAGGAAGTATTTCTTCACGGAGAGGGTGGTGGACGCCTGGAATGCCCTTCCGGAGGATGTGGTGAAGACCAGAACTGTTAAGGACTTCAAAGGGGCGTGGGATAAACACTGTGGATCCATAAAGTCAAGAGGCCGCCAATGAAGAGTGGGTGACTCGCCAGAATGACAGCTACTGCCTGGAGACAATACCCTTATTCAATAAACATGCACATGCTTACTGTGACTCCAACATCGCTCTAAGCTTCAACAGCAAGAGGAAATGTGGAAAAATGGATTTACACTCACAAAGAGGGGAGTAGCTGGCTTGTTACGGCGGTTACTACCCCAAACCAAATAAGCCTGATACTTCACCTTCAATGCATATACAGCATAGTTCTCTGCTTCAACGGCAGGGGAGAAGAAAAAAGGGTTCGCACTCACAAAGCGGGGAGTAGCTGGCTTGTTACGGCGGTTACTACCCCAAACCAAATGTGTCTGATACTTCACTTTCGATGCCTATCCAGCATGGCTCTCTGCTTCAACGGCATGGGAGAAGACTGATACTTCACGCATATCCAGCATAGCTCTCTGCTTCAACGGCAGGGGAGAAAAAAAGAAAACTGATACTTCACGCATATCCATCATAGCTCCCTGCTTCAACGGCAGGGGAGAAGAAAAACAACCAATAAGGGCTGTACAACATAGTCTGGGTAAAACAAATAAGCATGGGTGTAGCTTGCTTATTGCGGCAGTTACTACCCCTACTACCCCTAACTAATCAAGCTAGATATTTCAATGGTGGGGGTGGAAGGGAAATAGAACCAAGAGCTAAGAGAAACAGATAAGTATGAGAGAAAAAATGTGTGAAGCTTGCTGGGCAGACTGGATGGGCCGTTTGGTCTTCTTCTGCCGTCATTTCTATGTTTCTATATGTTTCTATAAGATTACATGTGCCAATCAGTAAAAAGTAATATATTTCTTTTTTTTTTACCTTTGCTGTCTGATCTTAGTTTTCTAATTGGTTGGTCACAGGCTTTTTTGTTCCACCTCCCCTTTCTTATTTTTTTGCCAATTCCTTTCATATTGTCTTTTTTTCTATTTCTTTTCTCTCCATCTATCTTCTTCCCTCAAACATTCAGTCAGGTTCTCATTCTCACATGCTTTCTCTCTCACACACACACACACACACACAGGCTCTCACTCTCACAGGCTCTCTCTCATACAATCATTCATACAGTCTCTCTCTTGCACATGCTGTCTGACTCTCACACACCCAGGCTCTCTCTCACACCCACATGCTGTCTTGGTCAAGCACAGGCTCTCACTGTCACATGCTCTCTCTCTCATACAATCATTCATACACACAGGCTCTCACTGTCACATGCTGTCTCTCTCACACACAAACAGGCTCTCTCACATGCTGTCTCTGCAAACATTCAGGTCCTCACTCCCACTCACCTCACACACGCACACAATCGCTCAACTCACCTCATACACGCACTCTACGGGCCCTCAGCCTCTCTCTTACCTCTGGGCCTCCTCTTCACGGTTCGCTGCAGGATGGGCTCTGCAGCGGCCCTGATCTTCTCGGGCCGATCGCGGCAGCGGCCCTGATCTTCTCGGGCCGATCTGCGGTGAGCATGCCCAGCAATGCACCAACCCTACATCCAGCAGGGGTCTCCCTTCAGTCTCGTCTTATAGTAAAAGTACATGCGAAAAATAAAATAAGAAAACTTAAGCAAATCCAACTCCGCGGGGTGGCGGGCGGGTTTCGTGAGGACTAACATCCTGCTGTCCTGTGAGAACACTGTTACAGGTAAGCAACTCTGCTTTCTCACAGGACAAGCAGGATGGTAGTCCTCACATAAGGGTGAGTACCAAGCTGAGGATGCCCGACCAAAGCACCAAATGCACTCAAAGGCGTTCAACAGGCACAACAAGAGGGGTGGAAATTTGGTTAGGAGGGCATCCTGAACGGGTTGGTGGAAGGATGTTGGGATGTTACACTGGAAACGAGTTGCGTAGAACAGACTGGCCAAAGATGTGTAAGAATACCCAGCTCCGAATTGCACCTAGTAGATTGATAGCACTATGATAACTAAACTTAACAGAGAATCAGCCAGCACAAGATGACATCATTCCTGAGAAAACGAAAGTTAACTTGGTCTTATTCTCTGCTACTGATAACAAGAGGCTCCTGCCCATAGTAAGAGCACGCACACATGCCAAAATTTATTGATTGGCTATTAAAGTAAGGGGTGGTGATTATGCAGATGTCTGGCATCGGCGGACCCAAACCCTTATATTGCTGAGCATGCACGCTAGAGCACTGGGCAGATTCTGTATTATACACCGTTTGCTTTGTATTTGCTACTGCCCCTGGGGGAATCCCGCCTTCCTCCATAAATAAAACCTTTACTATTATAACTGTTTGGAGCTGGTATTCATTGGTTAATTAGTCAGAGGTTACCACTATTAACAGATGGAATCTTGCCTGCCAGCCTTATCTAAGCAATAATGTGCTGCAAATGTATGGCGAGAACTCCAGGTGGCAGCCTTACAAATATCAGCAAGTGGTACCGAACATAGGTGCACTACTGATGTCGCCATGGCCCTGACAAAACGTGCTTTTACACGGTCTTGTAGTGGAATGCCTGCTTGCTGGTAGCAAAAAGAAATGCAGTCCACTAATCAGGAGGAGAGGGTCTGCTTTCCCACAGGATTTCCCAATTTGATGGAATTGAAAGACACAAAAATTGAGTGGATTTCCTGTGGGTTGACGTGCGGTCTAGATAGAAGGCTAGAGCATGTTTATAGTCCAAAGAATGCAGAGCCTGTTCTCTTGTGTTTGCATGGGGCCAGGGAGAAAAGGTAGGTAGAATAATAGATTGGTTAATATGAAATTCAGACACTACTTTCGGCAAAAATTTAGGGTGAGTGCGGAGCACTACCCTGTCATGCAGAATTTTAATGTAAGGCGGGTAGGTAACTAATGCCTGCAATTCACTAACTCTGCGAGCGGAGGTGATAGCGAGAAGGAAAACTACTTTTCACGTGAGATAACGGAGATCACAGGAGTGGAGAGGCTCAAACGGAGGTTTCATGAGCCGTCCCAAAACTACGTTAAGGTCCCAAGCAGGGGCCAGAGGGCGCAGTGGAGGTTTTAAGTGGAGCAAGCCTCTCTTAAAGCGTGTTACATAAGGGTTGTATGGAAATAGGAACATCCCCTATGCCTTTATGGAATGCGGCTTCTGCACTGATATGCACCCTGCTGGAGGAAGTTTTCAGGCCTGCCTCCGACAGGTGTGAGAGATAGTCCAGAAACGTCACTGTGGAACAAGTGAAGGGGTCTAAGGACATAAAGATGCACCATACTGTAAACCTCTTCCATTTGCAGCAATAAGACCTTCTCGTGGAAGGCTTTTGTAAAGCTACCAGGACTCGAGACACCGACTCTGAAAGGTTAAGAGGTTGAAGTATTAACCTTTCAACATACAGGCAGTCAGAGATAGGGCCTGGAGGTTGGGGTGCCAAAGGCATCCGTTGTTCTGAGTTATCAGAACCGGATCCTTCCCCAGAGGAATGTGGCGGTGTACTGATAAGTACTGGAGGATTGGAAACCACACTTGGCATGGCCAGTGAGGGGATATCAGAATCATGACGCCCTTGTCCTTCCGTAACTTCACGAAAGTCTTCAATATTAGTGGAAGTGGAGGGTATGCATAGAGGAGACAGCTGGCTGCGAGTTATAGAGCAGAAGTTTTCTACTTTGCGATTGTGGACTGACGCAAAGAGGTCTATGTGAGGGTAGCCCCAACATTGGAATATTGTGTCCGCTACCATGGGGTTGAGCAACCACTCGTGCGGAAGAAACGTGCGGCTCAACTTGTCCGCCAATACATTGTCCCATGCCCGGCAAGTAGGTGGTTGTGAGGCACATAGAGTGGGAAAGGGGCCATGCCCATATCTGTGCAGTTTCCTGACACAGGAGGTAGGAGCCCGTTCCCCCTTGCTTGTTGATGTACCACATCGCCACCTGATTGTCGGTTTGAATCAGGATGGCCTTGTTTGAAAGGCGATCCTGAAAGGCTTTGAGGGCATATCTGATTGCCCGAAGCTCCAGGAAATTTATCTGGTGATTGGCTTCCTCTGGAGACCAGGTTCCCTGAGTCTGCAGGTTGCCGACATTAGCACCCCACCCTAGGTTGGAGGCATCTGTCATCAAGGTAATTTGAGGTTCCATAGCCTGAAATGGAAGGTCTTGAAGTAAATTGGAGTGTTGCATCCACCAGGCCAGCAATAGTCGGAGCTGTGTGGTAAAGTGAACAATGCTGGACATTGGTTGACAAGCCTGAACCCACTGGGATTTTAACGTCCATTGCATAACTCTCATGGCTAGGCAGGCCAGAGTGACATGCACTGCAGACGCCATGTGGCCCATCAGTATGAGGAAGTGATGAGCAGTTGAGGATACTCGAGTCTGTAAAAGATGTGCCAGAGAGGCCAGGGTGAAAGCCTGATCCTGAGGGAGGAAGGCTTTCGCCTGTATTGTGTTTAGGTCAGCCCCTATAAAGCTAGATTCTGAGTTGGAACTATCTTGGATTTGGGATAGTTGATTAGAAACCCTAGGGAGATCAGGGTATGAAGATGCCAATGCGGCTGGTTGAATCGGAGCCCTTATCAACCAATCGTCAAGATAAGGGTAGACATGGACACCCTGAGAAAGGCGGAGACTACTACGAGGCACTTGGTGAATACTCGTGGAGCAGACGCTAGGCCAAATGGTAGGACATGATACTGAAAGTGATGAGGGCCAACCAAGAATCGCAGGAATTTGCGATGAGATGGAATAATTGAGATGTGTGTGTATGCGTCCTGGAGATCTAGAGAGCATAGCCAATCTCCTTTTTGCAGAAGAGGAAGTAGCAAACCCAAGATTACCATCTTCAACTTCTCTCTTTGAAGATACTTGTTTAGGGCGCGAAGATCCAAAATTGGACGAAAGCCACCTGACTTTTTTGGGATTAGAAAGTACCAGGAATAGAATCCCTGCCCCTTTTGGAGAGGGGCACTGGTTCTAGTGCCCATGAGTGGAGGAGGGTTGAAACCTCCTGTTTCAGAAGGAGAGAGTGGTCGGACGATCCCGTCAGTCGAGGTGGGGAGTCCGCCGGTACAGTCAGAAACTTGAGATGGTAACCGTGGGTGACCACTGCAAGTACCCACTGATCGGTGGTGACTGTGTGCCAAATGTTGGTGAAGTGGCACAATTGGCCTCCGACCGGTACAGATGGTAGAGGAGGGTGGCCTATGCTCTCCAGGAAAGAGACAAAACCCTGACACTGGTCTAGGCTGAGGAGCAGATTGGGTCTTCTGAAGTCGGGATTGCCTGGACTGACCTATTTGATCAGGTTTAGAAGGGTGACCTCGGGAAGCCGGAGGATAATACCTTCTTGGCTTATAAGCCGGCCTCTTAGAATCTCGCCTGAATATCCTCTTAGAGGTGGATGAGAAATCAGCAAGCACTGAAGAAAGTTGACGCAGTGTTTCATGGTGGTCTTTTAGCTGTGCCACAGTCTCCTGGATCGTGTCTCCAAACAGATTATCACCAGTACAGGGCAGGTCAGCCAACCTGTCCTGTACATCTGGTCTTAGGTCTGAAGATTTCAACCAGGCCCACCTTTGTGCACTAATCCCCGCGGAGGACACCCTAGAGGAGGTGTCAAATATGTCGTATGCAGCATGGACCTCATGCTTGCCCGCATCCAGGCCTTTTTGAGCCAGAGCATTCAGGTCATCCTGGAACTGATCAGGTAAAGACTCAGAGAAATCCTGGATCTTCTTAAAATGGTTTCTGTTACACTGAGTCATATATAACTGGAAAGAAGCAATGCAAGATATAAGCATTGAGCCATGAAAGACCCGTCTACTAAAAGCATCCAGGGATTTTTGCTCCTTCCCTGGAGGTATGGAGGAATGAGGTTTGAAACGCCATGCCTTTTTCTGGGCTGATTCCACAACCAGTGAGTGATGATCCAGTTGTGATCTCTGAAATCCAAGAGCTGACTGCACAAGATAGGTGGCATCTGTCTTACAGTTGACAGGCAGAACCGAACCTGGATGTTCCCAGTTTCTCTTTAGAAGATCAATTAGGATTTGATGAATAGGAATAGACATGATTCCTATTCCCAAACAACTGAAAAGCAGGTTGTTAAAACAAGCAAAAACCACACTTTGAAATGTCTGTATGCCAATGCCAGAAGTCTAAGAAGTAAGATGGGAGAGTTAGAGTGTATAGCAGCAAATGATGAGATTGACATAGACTTGGTGGAAGGAAGATAACCAATGGGACAGTGCTATGTCAGGGTACAAATTATATCGCAATGATAGGGAGAATCAACTTGGTGGGGGTGTGGCACTTTATGTCCGGGAGGGTATAGAGTCCAACAGGATAAAGATCACACATGAGAGTAAATGCCAGTAGAATCTATATGGGTAGAAATCCCATGTGTGTTGGGTACGAGTATAGTGACAGGAGTATACTACCGTCCACCTGGACAAAATGGTCAGACAGATGATGAAATGCTAAGAGAAATCAGGGAAGCAAACCAATTTGGCAGTGCAATAATAATGGGAGCTTTCAATTACCCCAATACTGACTGGGTAAATGTAACATCAGGACTTGCTAGAGACAAAGTTCCTAGATGTAATAAATGATTGCTTCATGGAGCAACTGGTTCAGGAACCAACAAGAGAGGGAGCTATTTTAGATTTAATTCTTAGTGGAACGCAAGATTTGGTGAAAGAAGTAACGGTGGTGGGGCCACTTGGCAACAGTGATCATAACATGATCAAATTTAAACTAATAACTGGAAGGGGGACAATAAGCAAATCTGCAGCTGTAACACTAAATTTTAAAAAGGGAAACTTTGATAAGATGAGGAAAATAGTTGGAAAAAAACTGAAAGGTGCAGCTGCAAAGGTTAAATGTGTTCAACAGGCTTGGACATTGTTAAAAATACAATCCTAGAGGTGCAGTCCAAATGTATTCCGCTCATTAAGAAAGGTGGAAGGAAGGCAAAACGATTAATGTCATGGTTAAAAGGTGAGGTGAAAGAGGCTATTTTAGCCAAAAAAAATCCTTCAAAAATTGGAAGAAGGATCCATCTGAAGAAAATAGGAGAAAACATAAGCATTGTCAAGGTAAGTGTAAAACATTGATAAGGCAGGCGAAGAGAGAATTTGAAATGAAGTTGGCCATAGAGGCAAAAACTCATATTAAAAACATTTTTAAATATATCCAAAGCAAGAAACCTGTGAGGGAGTCGGTTGGACCATTAGATGACAGAGGGGTTAAAGGGGCTCTTAGGGAAGATAAGGCCATTGCAGAAAGACTAAATGAATTCTTTGCCTCCGTGTTTACTAATGAGGATGTTGGGGAGATACCAGTTCCAGAGATGGTTTTCAGGGGTGATGACTCAGACGAACTGAACGAAATCACTGTGAACCTGGAAGATGTAGTAGGCCAGATTGACAAACTAAAGAGTAGCAAATCACCTGGACCAGATGGTATGTATCCTAGGGTTCTGAAGGAACTCAAAAATGAAATTTCTGATCTATTATTTAAAATTTGTAACCTATCATTAAAATCATCCATTGTACCTGAAGACTGGAGGGTGGACAATGTAACCCCAATATTTAAAAAAGGCTCCAGGGGTGATCCGGGTAACTATAGACCAGTGAGCCTGACTTCAGTGCCGGGAAAAATAGTGGAAACTATTCTCAAGATCAAAATCATAGAGCATATAGAAAGACATGATTTAATGGGACACAGTCAACATGGAATTACCCAAGGGAAATCTTGCCTAACAAATCTGCTTCATTTTTTTGAAGGGGTTAATAAACATGTGGATAAAGGTGAATCGGAAGATGTAGTGTATTTGGATTTTCAGAAGGTGTTTGACAAAATCCCTCATGAGAGGCTTCTACGAAAACTAAAAAGTCATGGGATAGGAGGCGATGTCCTTTCGTGGATTACAAACTGGTTAAAAAGACAGGAAACAGAGAGTAGGATTAAATGGTCAATTTTCTCAGTGGAAAAGGGTAAACAGTGGAGTGCCTCAGGGATCTGTAGTTGGACCGGTGCTTTTCAATATATATATATATATATATATATATATATATATATAAATGATCTGGAAAGGAATACGAGGAGTGAGGTTATCAAATATCCAAATGGCAGATGAAATTTAATATGGACAAGTGCAAGGTGTTGCATATAGGGAAAAATAACCCTTGCTGTAGTGACACGATGTTAGGTTCCATATTAGGAGCTACCACCCAGGAAAAAGATCTAGGCATCATAGTGGATAATACTTTAAAATCATTGGCTCAGTGTGCTGCAGCAGTCAAAAAAGCAAATAGAAGAGTCATGTGATGTGGTGAACTGGGGTAGACGTGTCTAACCCGGCTCCAGGAGACAGGCCCGGAATCCTTTCAAAAACTCGGACATCAGCCCTGAATTCGTGCTGCAGAATTTCTCAGTGAGTACTGCCTATGAATATCGACAGATATATGAATAAATCTCCAGCGACCATGCCCGCTAAACTAGCAAAAAAGGACAAAGAGAAACCCAAATCAGCGGAGGACAAAATGGCCGCTGGCACTGAAAAAACACTGTCGGGTTCGGCCCTGGACCCTTCAATAGCGGCGATAACAGCGGCGGTCACTGAGGCACTAGCGGTCAAGCTAGATAAAATTTCGGAACAACTTACCACCCTGCAGGGTGCCTTTGCTGAACTGCCGCCGCGAATCGATGCCCTGGAACTCCGCATGTCAGCGGCGGAAGATGAAACTCTAGCTGCTGAGGGCAGATTGAGCACATTGGAGAAAACAATTCTGCAGCACGAAGAAAAGCTAGATGAGCTTGAAAATCGCTCACGGCGTAATAACCTAAGGTTTGTTGGCATACCGGAGGCCATCCCGGACACTGATCTCGCTGGTCAAATTGTGCAGTGGCTCCCGGAAGCCTTGGGCCTATCAGACCAGCTGGGCGCCATGAAAATCGAGAGGGCTCATCGTTTGGGGCCGCGCCTAGAATCTCAACAAAGGCCCAGGGTGGTTATAGCACGTTTGCTGGATTTCAACGACCGGCAGCTGATATGGCAAGCATCGCGGAAGATACCATCTTTGCAGTTCCAAAACCTGCCGGTAAAAATTTTTCAGGATTTTTCTGCCCGGGTAGCCGCTAAACGTAAAGAGTTTGGCCCACTCTGCTCCCAGCTTGCCACCAAACAAGTGCGTTTTGCTCTTCAATATCCTGCAAAACTTCGTATCTGGAATAATGGGCAGACTAAAGCGTTTGACACTGTATCTGAGGCACAACGATATGTGAAAGAATCGCTGGCAATCGCTTCTACTTGAAGGAGCACCTCGGAGTTACTCGCAGTGCTTACATAAGGCGGGGATCAGTTGCGATCCCGCATGTTTGACTAAGGTTATTGTATTGTTACCATGTTTGTTAGCATGGATGTTTCTTCAACAAATTTAATATCATCACGACTTACCATCTGTTTTGGCAATGGCCAGTTTGGTCTTAGTTAATTGAAACTTAACCTATTGAGGCTCAACTTGCTAAGTGTCCGGGTCCTGTCACCTGATCACATGCATTGGCTCCAGCTCTCATTCCTGAGGGCGTCCACGGAGGATGGTTGTTTGTGTTAGTAGGGTCTTTTTCGTAATGGGGTGGGATGGGATGGGGGAAGGGGGAAGGGGAGTTAGACACCGGGTTGCAGAAATAAATGTTTGTGTTTCAGGGACTGAGGTCTGCTTGAACTTTAGGTCTACTAAGGAAGCGGTGACGCTGATGGCGACTATGTTGTTGGACGTCAGCTGTCCTACGCTGGGGACAATGTGGCTCAATCTCTATTTTAATTTTTACATCATATACCTGCGATTCTCAGTATTCTTAATTTGGGGTTTTCATTTCTATGCCTATGCACAAGACAATGGTGCCTAAAGTTCAGTATATGAGTTGGAATGTTGCGGGATTGGGTACAGCTGTTAAGAGAGAGAAGGTCCTGGCACATTGCCATAAGTCTAAGGGGGACATTATTTTTTTGCAGGAGACACATATGGTGGATAAGGAACATATCAAACTGAAAAATAAAAGGGGATATACACAAGTTTATTTTTCATCGGGCATGAGTAAACGCAATGGGGTGGCTATCTTAATTAAAAACACGATTCCCTTTCAATTAGATTCTCAATGGAATGATTCTGAAGGGAGAGTTATAATTATTAAAGGCTGTTTATATGGTCGCCCTATTGTACTGGCCTCTATCTATGGGCCAAACAAATATGACCACTTATTTTTTTCTACTCTAGTCTCACATATTACTGCATTTGGCACAGCTTCCATAATCCTGGCGGGAGACTTTAACTGTATTGCAGACCCAAGTCTTGATAAATGTTCCAATGTACATACCTCCCCATTGGGCAAGGGAAAAGGTATCCCTTTTTTTGTGTCATACTTTACAGTTGCTGGACATCTGGCGGGTCTATCATCCCTCTGAAAGAGATTATACCCATTATGCTTGGGCACATCCAGCGAAATCCAGAATAGATTATCTTCTAGTCTCTGAAGCTCTTTTTCCTGATGCAGAAGGAGCGGAAATTGGAAATCTTGTTATATCGGACCACTGCCCCGTCTTTTGTACTATAGGGGAGACAGCTAGGGACCCTTCCTTGTTTCAATGGCGAATGCCCGAATGGCTGGCTACAGACCCAGCTTTTGAGGCATTCCTGGAGCAAAAGTGGGTGCAATTTGAAACTTTTAATGCCCAACATAAAGACACCCCAATTCTCTTCTGGGAGACAGCTAAAGCTGTTCTTAGAGGTGATATACTTAAATATACCATCCAAAAAAAGAAACAGCAAAGTAAACAAATATTGGAATTGGAAGCGAAACTCCGCTATTATAAATCCCAGTGGAACAGCCTTAACAGCCAGATTTGGAAAGAGCGGTTTAGGCAAACACAGGTGATGTTAAATGATATTCTACACCGAAAGGCCATCGGCTCTATGTTTGCATTTAAGCACAAACTTTTTGTGCATGGTAATAAACCAGGTAGGCTCTTGGCTCAACTGTCCAAAGCCAAGGTAGCTTCGAAATTCATTTCTTTTATAAACAAACCTGATGGATCACGAGCTGTCTCTACAACGGAGATTGGGCAGGTCTTCCAAAAATTTTATGAAAACCTTTACACGGCAGACACACCAAATGTTGCCAACCAGAATTCCTTTTTTACAGATTTGAAGTTACCCACTATCTCTGATTCACATAGGTCAAGTCTTAATAAGCCCATCACTGAATTGGAAGTTACGAAGGTAATTTCAGAACTCAAACTCCATAAGTCCCCGGGACCCGATGGTATGACATCGTTATTTTACAAGTCGTTGGGGGACAATGTCATTCCATCTTTGGTAGCCTTGTTTAATTATATGATTGCCCAGGAAGTGTTGCCGGACACTATGAAAGTTGCGGCCATTACCATCCTTCCTAAGCCGGGTAAGGACCCTGCAGAGCCGGGATCCTACCGTCCTATATCTCTTTTAAACCAGGATGTTAAGATTTACGCAAAAATTTTGGCTAATCGGCTGAAATTCGTCTTACCAGACATTATCTCCCCAGAGCAGACAGGATTTGTTCATGGTCGTAGACCAGTGACCAACATTAGACGCTTACTGGTGGCATTGGAGAGCTGTAAACGGAAGGTAGTCCCTGACCCCCTATTGGTTAGTTTCGATGCTGAAAAAGCGTTCGATAGGGTGGCCTGGCAATATTTATTTGACTCTTTACGTGGTTTTGGATTCTCTGGTCCTTTTTTATCGGCCATTCAAATATTATACCAAGATCCTAAAGCGTTTATATGTGTTAATGGCTCTACTTCTCCTCTGTTTACTCTGGGGAGGGGCGCTAGACAGGGCTGCCCCTTGTCTCCCCTCTTGTATATTTTATCTCTAGAGCCCCTTACTCAAAAAATTAAGCAGTCCCTCCTTATTCCTGGAATCAAGACGGGGTCCATAGAGCAGAAGTTAATGTTATTTGCTGACGATATGTTGATGATGCTATCCCAGGCACGTACTGCTTTACCGGAGTTGTTACAAGTGATTCAGACCTTTGGATCTTTCTCTGGCCTGAAGCTTAATCTAACGAAATCCGAAGCAATGGATATTATGGGTTCGCTAAGACCTAATTGGGTAGATTTCCCATTAATGTGGGCAAACGACTCTATTAAATACCTGGGCATTAAAATCCGCAGCGATTCTCAACAGTGGTATTCCCATAATATTACGCCCTTGTTGAAACTGTTTCAGACAAAAACTGACACTTGGAGTTCGCTGCCATTATCTATTTCGGGGAGAATCGCTTTGGTCAATATGATTCTTTTGCCGAAGCTGTTATACATATTGCAAATGACCCCATTCTATTTAACAGGTAAAGACGTGAAAACGTTCTATCGACTTCTAAGTAAATTCTTTTGGAGTCCCAAACGGGCACGATTGGCGTTCTCTAAATTAATGATACCCAAGTCTGATGGGGGCCTGGGGGTTGCGAATTTGAGATTTTATAATATTGCTTGTCTACTACCAACTCTGTGGGAATGGCTGGGCTACGGGTCGGATTCAGAGGCCTTACGGGTGGAACGAGAAGCATACCTACCCTACCATTTAGCTTTTTGGTTGCATTCTTCGCGAGGGAATCTTCCAGCACATGTTTCCAGCAGTTTAGTGGCTGAGGGCATGCGTAAATGTTGGAAGTACCTCAGATTACATTTACATTTAGAATGGAAAGTGTCATATTGTTTACCATTAGTACAAAACCCTGATCTTCCTGCTGGGATACCTAAAAAAACGTTAGGGAGACTTAAAGCCAAAGGCATTGTTGATTTGCTCCCCTTTATGGATCTACAATCTAAGTCCGTTCTTACTTTTGATCAATGCTGTCACCAATTTGGACTGCTTCCATCTGACTATTTTACTTACATGCAGATACGTAGCTATGTATTAGCTAATCAGAGCTGCTGTCAGCGGGATCTCACTAATGGTTCGTTTCAAAGGTATTTGCACATTAATTCTCTTAAGGCAGTTAAATTGTCTATGTATTATAAGCTATTGCATGATACTGCTAACCATACACTGTATAAGCTATGTGCTACTCGCTGGTCCGCCACTCTGCAGGAGGACATAACTGTCAAGGCATTGAAAAAGAGTACGCAACTGTTAGCAAAAGTGAGCACCAGCACAGCCATGAAAGAACTTCACTTTCGAATCCTCCACCAAATCATTATTGGACCTCAGAGGGCGTTTTTGGCAGGTATTGCAGCTTCGGGGACATGCATTAAGTGCTCTCAGCCTCAGGCCTCTTTGATCCATTGTTTGTGGGACTGTCAACCGATCCAATCGTTCTGGATACAAATTTTTCAACAATATGCTGACCAAGGTGCGTCTCAAGACTTTTGGACTGGTTCCTTTTGCCTTTTGGGCGTGACGTGCAAGCCTAGTACCAATATACTTCCATCCCATCTATCTTCAAGCACTTCATCACCTTGCTCTTCTCTCCTCTTACATAAGAGTAGATTGGTTGCTTTGCGGATGATACTTCGCCATTGGATACTCTCGACTCCTCCATCACTTTTGGAATGGACGGACACCATGCTAGAATTATATCTTTTGGAACGTAAATCAATCTCTACTTCAACCAAAAGACAACAGGATTGTTTTAAAGCGCTGTGGTCTCCGTTTACCAGTCTGCTTCATTCGAGGGGAGACTTGCAGCCTCCATAGCCTCCAGAACTTCGTAATATTTTTCTGTTTGTCAGTTTCTATAACGGGGATTGGCAGCTACGGATACAGCTCATTATGCCCCATCTGTCAGTTAGCCTTCAGCCTTCAGCAAAATTCTCTTCGGTGATACTTTATATTTTATATTTAGTACTAATGTTGTTTTCCTGTGACCTCATTGAACGGTGTCTTTAAGGAGGGGAGGGGGGAAAGGGGGGGGGATGTTGGGGTTCTCTGAATGGGGTAGGTGGGAAGGACTTGTGGGATGGGGAAACCACAACAATCGTCGCTTGTTAGAAGGTCAACCCTTTTACATTTCTGATTATCTTCCTGATTTTTCTTCAATGTGTGTATATTTCTGATATAAGCCTATTTCTATGTATCCCTATATGTGTATATATGATGGATATGCCTTTCCACTGCAATGATCTGTTTAATCTTTTTCTTGGATGGAACCCAATAAAAATAATTACACACAAAAAGCAAATAGAATGTTAGGAATTATTAGGAAGGGAATGGTTAATAGAACGGAAAATGTCATAATGCCTCTGTATCGCTCCAGGGTGAGACCGCACCTTGAATACTGTGTACAATTCTGGTTGCCGCATCTCAAAAAAGATATAGTTGCGATGGAGAAGGTACAGAGAAGGGCAACCAAAATGATAAAGGGGATGGAACAGCTCCCCTATGAGGAAAGGCTGAAGAGGTTAGGGCTGTTCAGCTGGGAGAAGAGACGGCTGAGGGGGGATATGATAGAGGTCTTTAAGATCATGAGAGGTCTTGAATGAGTAGATGTGACTCGGTTATTTACACTTTCGAATAAAGGAAGGACTAGGGGGCATTCCATGAAGTTAGCAAGTAGCACATTTAAGACTAATCGGAGAAAATTCTTTTTCACTCAATGCACAATAAAGCTCTGGAATTTGTTGCCAGAGGATGTGGTTAGTGCAGTTAGTGTAGCTGGGTTCAAAAAAGATTTGGATAGGTGGTGATGTCCTTTCGTGGATTGCAAACTGGCTAAAAGACAGGAAACAGAGAGTAGGATTAAATGGGCAATTTTCTCAGTGGAAGGGAGTGGACAGTGGAGTGCCTCAGGGATCTGTATTGGGACCCTTACTGTTCAATATATTTATAAATGATCTGGAAAGAAATACGACGAGTGAGATAATCAAATTTGCAGATGACACAAAATTGTTCAGAGTAGTTAAATCACAAGCAGATTGTGATAAATTGCAGGAAGACCTTGTGAGACTGGAAAATTGGGCATCCAAATGGCAGATGAAATTTAATGTGGATAAGTGCAAGGTGATGCATATAGGGAAAAATAACCCATGCTATAATTACACAATGTTGGGTTCCATATTAGGTGCTACAACCCAAGAAAGAGATCTAGGTGTCATAGTGGATAACACACTGAAATTGTCGGTGCAGTGTGCTGCGGCAGTCAAAAAAGCAAACAGAATGTTGGGAATTATTAGAAAAGGAATGGTGAATAAAACGGAAAATGTCATAATGCCTCTGTATTGCTCTATGGTGAGACCGCACCTTGAATACTGTGTACAATTCTGGTCGCCGCATCTCAAAAAAGATATAATTGCGATGGAGAAGGTACAGAGAAGGGCTACCAAAATGATAAGGGAATGGAAACAACTCCCCTATGAAGAAAGACTAAAGAGGTTAGGACTTTTCAGCTTGGAGAAGAGACGACTGAGGGGGGATATGATAGAGGTGTTTAAAATCATGAGAGGTCTAGAACGGGTAGATGTGAATCGGTTATTTATTCTTTCGGATAGTAGAAAGACTAGGGGGCACTCCATGAAGTTAGCATGGGGCACATTTAAAACTAATCGGAGAAAGTTCTTTTTTACTCAACGCACAATTAAACTCTGGAATTTGTTGCCAGAGAATGTGGTTAGTGCAGTTAGTATAGCTGTGTTTAAAAAAGGATTGGATAAGTTCTTGGAGGAGAAGTCCATTACCTGCTATTAAGTTCACTTAGAGAATAGCCACTGCCATTAGCAATGGTTACATGGAATAGACTTAGTTTTTGGGTACTTGCCAGGTTCTTATGGCCTGGATTGGCCACTGTTGGAAACAGGATGCTGGGCTTGATGGACCCTTGGTCTGACCCAGTATGGCATTTTCTTATGTTCTTATAAGTTCTTGGAGGAGAAGTCCATTAATGGCTATTAATCGATTATACTTAGGGAATAGCCACTGCTATTAATTGCAACAGTAGCATGGGTTCTTCTTAGTGTTTGGGTAGTTGCCAGGTTTTTGTGGCCTGGTTTTGGCCTCTGTTGGAAACAGGATGCTGGGCTTGATGGACCCTTGGTCTGACCCAGCATGACAATTTCTTATGTTCTTATTTCCTTAGGGACATCAAGGAACTGCAGCACTTCCAGCATCTTGTGCCTTGAATCCTCTTCAGTCTGAAGCTGAAAAGGAATTGTCTCAGACATTTCTTTAATAAAAGAGAGATCCTCTGGAGGAGAATGCCTTCTCTCTTCAGGGGGAGAGGGATGTGAAGGTAGATCATCTGTATCCTGGGATGAATCATCACCAGCTCCCTGAGGATCTTCTGAGGGAAGAAATGGCATTATTCCCGAAGGACCAAGCCTGGGCATCAAAGACATGGGAGTGGCATTGACGGCGGCGCCGAAGGCATCGATGGCAGCGCCAACGGCATTGATGGCATCAATAGATGAGACGTGGCAGGATTTCAGATGGCGGTATGGGTATCGGTGTTTCCTCGCCATCCAACTAAAAGGTATCGGCATCAAAGGAAGATGGCATACCGGTGCCCTTGGTTCCAGTGGTGGAAGGGCACCAATCAACGCATCTAGTTTACCCAGTAGTGGTGCGAGCGCCCCTGGAATCGGATCGGTGACCGGTTTGGGCACTGGTACCGGCGACGATGAGGCTGGAATCCCTGCAGTGCTTTTCCAATGGCCTCTTGGATCATCCGATCCAATTCCTCACGGAGGCCTGGGGCGAGTAACCCCGGCTCCGGAAATGGAGGCAGAAGAGGCATAACCTGAGGGTCCACCGGTAAAAGTGGAGTCGCGGCTCTCTGCACCGATGAAGGTGGGGGAACGCCTCAGTGACCCAGTAACAGAGGAGGATGGGGTCTTCTCTGGACGGGATTTCCTTGTCAGTGGCTCTGTCAATGCTGATGCCGAGGGCTTGCCTGGATCAGCGAATTGAGCCTTCCGATGCCGGTGTCAATGCTTTTCACGATGTTCTCCTCGGTCCTTCTCCTGAGGCGATGAGAAAGACGTCGACACCTTCGGAGTTAGTCAATGCTGGTCAGGCAGCCCCGGTGTCCCGCTGCTGGCGAGAGGTCAATAGCACCAGCTCAGACGAAGTCCAAGCGGTCGATGGAGTCGGGGGTTTTGAATGAAAAAGAAACTCCATTTTTTCTAAGCGGGCTTTTCAGCCCTTTGGCATCATTTGGGCAAATTTGGTGCGAGTTAGGGTATCATGGCAGGACCCCAAGCACAATACACAAACTCTATGCAGGTCTGTGATGGACATTGTCTGAGGACAATCGGGGCACAGACGAAAACCCGACGCCATGGCTTCGACAAAAATTTAGCTGCGGTGCGGTCGATGGCCAGTAGGCCCTGATGGGAAAAACTCGAAGGGAATTGACCGCAAAAGGGGTAAAACCTTACCTTTTGACCGCAGAGTACTGATATCGATAGGGGGACCCCTATGGGGTAGACATTTTGAAAAATGTTTAAAGAAGTTCCGTGAGGAAAATTCCTGTCAGGAATCTCTATAGAGCTCCTTAACCCATGTGTCTACTGCTGCACGGAAAAAAAAGAGACTGAAGGGGACCCCCTGCTGGATGCAGGGTTGGTGCATTGCTGGGCATGCCCAGTAGGTGCCAGTCAAAGTTCTAGAAACTTTGAAAAACGTGTTCTGTGATTGGGCTCCATCCTGTGATGTCACCCATATGTAAGGACTACTATCATAAGAACATAAGAAAATGCCATACTGGGTCAGACCAAGGGTCCATCAAGCCCAGCATCTTGTTTCCAACAGTGGCCAATCCAGGCCATAAGAACCTGGCAAGTACCCAAAAACTAAGTCTATTCCATGTAACCATTGCTAATGGCAGTGGCTATTCTCTAAGTGAACTTAATAGCAGGTAATGGACTTCTCCTCCAAGAACTTATCCAATCCTTTTTTAAACACAGCTATACTAACTGCACGAACCACATTCTCAGGCAACAAATTCCAGAGTTTAATTGTGCGTTGAGTAAAAAAGAACTTTCTCCGATTAGTTTTAAATGTGCCCCATGCTAACTTCATGGAGTGTCCCCTAGTCCTTCTACTATCCGAAAGAGTAAATAACCGATTCACATCTACCCGTTCTAGACCTCTCATGATTTTAAACACCTCTATCATATCCCCCCTCAGTCGTCTCTTCTCCAAGCTGAAAAGTCCTAACCTCTTTAGTCTTTCCTCATAGGGGAGTTGTTCCATTCCCCTTATCATTTTGGTAGCCCTTCTCTGTACCTTCTCCATCGCAATTATATCTTTTTTGAGATGCGGCGACCAGAATTGTACACAGTATTCAAGGTGCGATCTCACCATGGAGCGATACAGAGGCATTATGACATTTTCCGTTTTATTCATCATTCCTTTTCTAATAATTCCCAACATTCTGTTTGCTTTTTTGACTGCCGCAGCACACTGAACCGACGATTTCAATGTGTTATCCACTATGACACCTAGATCTCTTTCTTGGGTTGTAGCACCTAATATGGAACCCAACATCGTGTAATTATAGCATGGGTTATTTTTCCCCTATATGCATCACCTTGCACTTATCCACATTAAATTTCATCTGCCATTTGGATGCCCAATTTTCCAGTCTCACAAGGGTCTTCCTGCAATTTATCACAATCTGCTTGTGATTTAACTACTCTGCACAATTTTGTGTCATCTGCAAATTTGATTATCTCACTCGTCGTATTTCTTTCCAGATCATTATAAATATATTGAACAGTAAGGGTCCCAATACAGATCCCTGAGGCACTCCACTGTCCACTCCCTTCCACTGAGAAAATTGCCCATTTAATCCTACTCTCTGTTTCCTGTCTTTTAGCCAGTTTGCAATCCACGAAAGGACATCGCCACCTATCCCATGACTTTTTACTTTTCCTAGAAGCCTCTCATGAGGAACTTTGTCAAACGCCTTCTGAAAATCCAAGTATACTATATCTACCGGTTCACCTTTATCCACATGTTTATTAACTCCTTCAAAAAAGTGAAGCAGATTTGTGAGGCAAGACTTGCCCTGGGTAAAGCCATGCTGACTTTGTTCCATTAAACCATGTCTTTCTATATGTTCTGTGATTTTGATGTTTAGAACACTTTCCACTATTTTTCCTGGCACTGAAGTCAGGCTAACCAGTCTGTAGTTTCCGGATCGCCCCTGGAGCCCTTTTTAAATATTGGGGTTACATTTGCTATCCTCCAGTCTTCAGGTACAATGGATGATTTTAATGATAAGTTACAAATTTTTACTAATAGGTCTGACATTTCATTTTTTAGTTCCTTCAGAACTCTGGGGTGTATACCATCCGGTCCAGGTGATTTACTACTCTTCAGTTTGTCAATCAGGCCTACCACATCTTCTAGGTTCACCGTGATTTGATTCAGTCCATCTGAATCATTACCCATGAAAACCTTCTCCATTACAGGTACCTCCCCAACATCCTCTTCAGTAAACACCGAAGCAAAGAAATAATTTAATCTTTCCGCGATGGCCTTATCTTCTCTAAGTGCCCCTTTAACCCCTCGATCATCTAACGGTCCAACTGACTCCCTCACAGGCTTTCTGCTTCGGATATATTTAAAAAAGTTTTTACTGTGAGTTTTTGCCTCTAAAGCCAAATTCTTTTCAAATTCTCTCTTAGCCTGTCTATCAATGTCTTACATTTAACTTGCCAATGTTTATGCTTTATCCTATTTTCTTCTGTTGGATCCTTCTTCCAATTTTTGAATGAAGATCTTTTGGCTAAAATAGCTTCTTTCACCTCCCCTTTTAACCATGCCGGTAATCGTTTTGCCTTCTTTCCACCTTTCTTAATGTGTGGAATACATCTGGACTGTGCTTCTAGAATGGTATTTTTTAACAATGACCACGCCTCTTGGACATTTTTTACTTTTGTAGCTGCTCCTTTCAGTTTTTTTCTAACAATTTTTCTCATTTTATCAAAGTTTCCCTTTTGAAAGTTTAGCACGAGAGCCTTGGATTTGCACACTGTTCCTTTTCCAGTCATTAAATCAAATTTGATCATATCCTGTAAGAAACACAGGATACCCGACATGGTGCCACAATTTGTATGCCACCCAAGGGGGTAGGATAGGTTATGCTCCCACAAACTAGCCTTGGGGTGGCTGGAACATTCAGATGCAAATCCACAAGGAACCTCGGGCAATGGCTGTGCCTAACATGACAGAAGCAGTATCGAGAGAAGATATTATACTAGAGGCTCAAGCGCCAATACCCCAGGTTGCATCACCTACGCCAACGTCGACTGAGGGAATCCCTGAGAGGACATCACAAGAAACAAGGCGAGATGGCGAGAAGAGCACAGAGGTACCTGCTACGGAACTGGGAGTCAGTTCGGGAGATGCTGGTAAGGGAGAAATGCCGGGGACATCAGGGGTGAATAAAGGTATAGAGAAGGGTGAAAAAACTGGGAGATAGGTCAAGGGGAAGAAAAAAGCTAAAGTCAAAGCTAAAGACAGATCCAACTCCAGCTCTACTGATTCCTCGGATTTAGCCAGTATGGACTCATCATCGGAAGACAACCAAGACAAGGCGATGGATGCTGACAGGGTACCCCCTGCACTGATGACCTTGTCGCAGCTATGGGAGAACGTCCCAAAGGAATTAAGAAAAAAAAATTAAAAAGTGAACATACATAGATATCTTTAGAATCATGGAGGGTTTGCGGAGAGCTAACGACAAGAAGGATGACAAACAGCGAGATCACGCAACTAGTTTGGATAAACCTATTACAAGAAATATAATAAATTGGATGAGGGCCCTCCTGCGGATAACAAGTGTGGTAGGACATAACGATCCATCGCAGTATGGTTACATGCTCAGCTATGCCGATACAATACTGGAATAATAAACAATAAAGGCTATCTCAAATTCAAAAAGATTATATATGGTTGAACCGGGGAAACCTCATATAGTGCCAATATTAGGCTAATTGGGAATGCCTATATGGCTACACGGTTAGAAACTCTAACTCCAACAATGTGGTTGTTAGATGCTTATTATAATCATTGGTAACCCCGGGAGGACAAGATGCTAAGTGGGTTTTTCCGTTTGGCTATCTTGACGACACTGCAATGTTTCGAATTAAATTTCTTCCTCAGGGAGTCACTCTTAAGCATGGATGTACTTGTGTGTCTCGGCTGTACCAACACACCTGGAATAATATTAAAAATCATATAATCTTTGCAATGATGTAAAATACATCTATTAAAATGGCAGCGTTCAGATGTTAGACTTACTCGATAAATTCTGGCAAATTATGCTCCTTAATTCGAGTGTTGTACGTGAGCTGATGGCGAAATGCTGGCTTTCTGTGGTCAGAGTGCTTCTTCTTTTCTTAAACAATTGTTACACAAAATGAAATCTATGTCGATAGAATAACGTTCAACCTGACTATCTAGAATATAGTAAACAAGATACAATAAGTCTAATAGGAGGAACTTACTTGCACGATTACGATCTCTTTATTTGTGATCTGGTCCTTGCGCTGTTGTGACACTGACAGTCGGCGGCCCGAAAACGCTGAACTTTAAGTGTAAAACTCCCGCCGATTTCGTGGTAAGGAAGTGACGTGGGTAACCATATATGGGCATCTACGTAATCGAACGCCATTTTGGATGTGGGGGAAACCCTTTATCTAACCAAAAAAGGTTATATATGTCATCAGACGGCCATATTGGAATTAAATGAAATGAAATTGCCTTACTGTTTCCTTCAACAACTTGATGATTGTAGCATCTATATATGTGAGTCCAAAAAGTGGATAAGAAAACTTATTTAAACCCATAAAAAATGAAAATAAACAGTCAGATGAGCGTATACCATTCAATCTTTTCATTAAGACCGGCAGGTTCAACTGAATGTAGTCGGAAAATCCACTGATTTTCTTTGTAATTCAGGGTAGATACCCTGTCTCCTCCTCACCATGACGATGGAATATGTTCAATGATCAACCATTTTAGATCTTGAAAAGTGTGTTGTTGGTCTAAACAATGTGAGACAATGGGGGCTTTCATATCCTTATTTTTAAGACGACTTTTGTGTTCTGTGAGTCTAATTTTAATCCTGCGTTTGGTACGTCCCACATATATCAACTGACATGAACAGATGATAGCATATACTACAAAATCAGTGTTGCAATCCATTTGTTGTTTCCTACTCACGACAATGCCGGTAGTGGGGTCCGTCCAATTACAGCCTGTTATTGCTTGTGTGCAAAAACTGCATTTGTTACATGGGACTTGTCCCAACAAGTTAAAAACTGGTCGAATTGTGGGAGTTGCACGAACAGCATGTTGTTTGATGTTGGTCCCTCTTGAATATGCAAACATCGGTATGGTCTGAAAAATTAGATGAGGACTAAGCACATGCCAATTACGTAATATGGCTTGTTTCACTTTTGTTGTAAGACTGGTATGTGGTAATACACATAGACTACTTTCTGATGATTTACTTCTGTAATTTAGTAGCTGGTCACGTTCTGAATACTTGGCACGCTTGTATGCCTTTTTTATACTGTAGTTTGGGTATCCTCTGTCTAAAAGGCATTGTTGTAGGAGTCCAGCTTGTGTCTGAAAGTCTTGGTTATCTGAGCACAGTCTACGTATACGAAAAAATTGTCCAACGGGTAACCCTTCTTTGAAACGGCGTGGGTGATGACTTTCAAATCGTAAAAAATTATTCTTATCCGTGGGTTTACGGTACAATGTGGTTGTGACTCCTATAGATGATTTCTTGATGAGAATATCCAAGAAGGCTATTTGCTCATGGTGATATGTTATTGCAAACCTTAAACACGGATGTGCTTGATTGAGCCAAGTGTGAAATTGAAGTAAATGTTCTTCTGTGCTTATCCATATGAAAAATATATCATCAATGTATCTTGTCCATGAATTAATGTTTGCAAAATAAGGTGACTGGTAAACTGTAGTTTCTTCAAATTTTTGTTATCTCTTACACAACTGGTTCTTTTCAATAATTTTTTTGCATTTCAACAGGAATATTTTTTACAAGTACATGGGGTAGCTATGGGTTCTCCCATAGCCCCAGACATAGCAAATTTATTTGTCTCCAAATTTGAAGAAACTACAGTTTACCAGTCACCTTATTTTGCAAACATATGTGTGCCTCCCCAGATGTGTGCTCTCTCCCCCAGCCCGGTTCAGCCATAACGTACAGCATAACACCAGGAAAAAAGGTGTAGTTATTTCCGGCATTAAATCCAGCCATAGCATGTGTTACGCCATCGCACAAAATGTTAAGCACCCCTCATTTTCATTTATTCTACCCAAACTCCTATATTCCACCCACTTCACTAAATTTTTAAAATTTGCATATGCATCTCGTGATGTGTTATCTCAAGCATTATGGTGTTTTCGTGGGCATTATGTCCCTAACAATATTTTAAAAATAACATCCTATGATCACTAAAAGGCACTGCCTGAGTTTGAATACTAGGAAATATACAGAGGTAAATTTCTTATTTAAAAACTTCAAATCAAATGCACTGAATGCAGTGCATTGGTCCAGATACAAACTGGTCCCATCCAAGAGCTGACATAGCCAATAGAAAATAGGTACAAGCAGATGGCAGCGGGACCTCATCCATATGGAAGTGGAAGTCACCAAGTACAATTCTATTTAATTCATATTTAATCTCCATTAAACAATCTATAAAAGGAAAGTAATCTCATGAAAGAATTTCAGGAAGGCAATAAAATAAACATACACCAACATCTCTGTTACTAACAAAAAGTAAGAACATAAGAACATAAGAAAATGCCATACTGGGTCAGACCAAGGGTCCATCAAGCCCAGCATCCTATTTCCAACAGTGGCCAATCCAGGCCATAAGAACCTGGCAAGTACCCAAAAATTAAGTCTATTCCATGTTACCATTGCTAATGGCATTGGCTATTCTCTAAGTGAACTTAATAGCAGGTAATGGACTTCTCCTCCAAGAACTTATCCAATCCTTTTTTAAACACAGCTATACTAACTGCACTAACCACATCCTCTGGCACACCTCAGGCACTAACCACATCCTCTGGCAACATCCTCTGGCAAGTACCTCAGAGGGCCCTTCAATTGCACACTCTATATTTGTCAAATTCAAAGACACTCTGGCCAAAATGATTAGACCACCACCACATCTCACAGGTTGATATTTCTGCAAAAATAGAATTATTGGCACAAAGCTGAGCAAGGATCATTTGATCAGTCTCAAGCAACCAGCTCTCTGTAAGGCAGAAAATAGTTGCTCATTCATCATAAGACAAAAAATAAAAAATGGCCACATGATTCTTGATCAACCTATTTAACAAAAATATTAAAATTATAGGCAGTGTGAACATAATTAACTGGAATAATACTCAGTCATGAAGAGTGCTGATTAGCTGTACTATATCACTTCAGACAAACACAAGCATAATGACCATTACTAATCACGCTCTCTATCAGTTGGCCAACCACAGAAATATTAGCTAAAGTAACCCTGATATTTATAAAGGGCTCCAGGGATGATCCGGAAAACTACAGACCAATCAGCCTGATTTCACTGCTGGGAAAAATCGTGGAAACTATTCTAAAAAACAAAATCACAGAACATATAGATAGATAAGGTCTATTGGGTCACAGCTATAATGGATTTACCTAAGGTAAGTCTTGCCTCATATCTGCTATTTATTTTTGAAGGGGATTAATAAACACATGGATAAAGGTGAGCTGGTAGATGTGGTGTTACGTTTGCCGGCTCACGTGGCTCACTCACTCCAAAGCTGGTCTCCCTGAAGCGCGGCCAGATGCTGCCGAGCAGCCAGACGCCGCTACTCCTGCAGCCTTCTGAGCAGCCCCTAGGCATGAGCAGAACTCGGGCAGATTTAAAGGGCCCACATATAACATCACATGCCTGGTCCTATAAAGGGCCCTTTCTGCACTCCCTCACTGACTCAGCAATGGGTCAACTAAAATCCAGGTAGTTGCTGCTTTGGTGCCTTCTCTCTTCATGTTCAGCCTTCTCCAACCTTGCCTTGCCTCTTCATCTCCAGCCCTACTCTGACTTCCACAACTCCAGCTTTGCACTCTCTTGACTGACCCTCTGCCTTGACCATAGCCTGTGACCGGACCATCCTTGTCTGCCACTTGCCCTGACCATAGCTTGAATATGAAACCTCTCTTTGCCCTCAGCAGACACCCTCACCTAAGCCCTGCTGGCCTCTGGAACCCAAAGGCTCAACCCACGGGGAAAGGGGCGGGTATAGGCAAAGCTCGATAAGTTTCTGCATCGTCTTCCATCCATTGCAAGTGAGGACCTTCAGTAGGTGGTGTCAATCTCACGCTAATGGAAGGGTCCACAACTTGAAAAGGTGTACTTGGATTTTCAGAAGGTGTTTGACAAAGTCCGCCGTGAGAGGCTTCAAAGAAAATTTAAAAGTCATGGGATAAAAAGCAATATACTTTTGTGGATTGTAAACTGGTTAAAAGACAGGAAACAGAGAGTAGTATTAAATGGTCAGTTTTCTCAATGGAAAAAGATACAGTGGAGTGCCTCAGGGATCTGTATTTGGACCAGTGCCTTTTAATATATTGCTAAGTGATCTGGAAAGGGGTACAATGAGTGAGGTGATCAAATTTGCAGATGACACATAATTATTCTGTTAGATCACAAGAAGATTGTGATAAATTATAAAACTGGAAGACTGGGCGTTCAAATGACAGATGTAATTTTATATGGAGAAATGCAAGGTGATGCCTATAGGGAAAAATAGCCCATGCTGTAGTTACACGATGTTAGGTTTCATGTTAGGAGTTACCATTCAGGAAAAAGATCTAGATGTCATAGTGAAAATATATTGAAATATTCAGCTCAATGTGCTGTGGTGGTTAAAAAAGCAAACAGAATATTAGGGATTATTACAAAGGTTTTGGTGAATAAAATGGTGAATGTTATAATGCCTCTGTATAGCACCATGGAGAGACAGCAACTTGGGAACTGTGTGGAGGACCATGCAGAAGTCATAGGGATGGAGAAGGGGGTCTTAATTTTTTTAGTTATGTGGAGTTTGTGGAAACAGTATTTAGTGGTGTGGTTAACGAATTTTGTTTAGGTTAAGATGGTTATCTAAAGTTACTCCAAGGTCTCTGACATGTTGAACCTTCATTGCAGGTGAATCGGGTTGTGGACGGTTATGGTAGTTTGGTGAGATGATGAGGAGTTCCGTTTTGGTAGTATTGAGGGCAAGATTGAGGTTAGTGAGGAGGCAGTTGATTGAGGAGAAGCAGTTATCCCAGATCTTGAGGGATTTAGGGATGGATTCTGTAACGGGAATGACGATTTGGACATCGTCCGCATAGATATAATGGGTAAGGCCTAGGTCAGTGAGAAATTGGCAAAGGGGAAGGAGGTAGATATTAAATAGTGTGGGGGAGAGGGAGGAGCCTTGGGGGACTCCTCGTGTAAGGTTTATGGGGTTCAATTCATTGTTTCCAATTCTAACTTTATAGTTTCTATCATGGAGGTAGGATTTAAAGCAGCTCCAGGCGGTTCCTGTGATGCCGATTTCTGAAAGTCTATCTAGTAGGATATTATGGTTGATGGTGTCGAATGCTGATGAGATGTCAAGTAGAGCAAGGACGAAAGATTGGCCTTTGTCTAATCCTTTAAGGAGGGTGTCAGTGAGTGAAATGAGTAGAGTTTCGGTGTTGAAGAATTTACGGAAGCCAAATTGGGAAGGGAATAGGAGGTTGTTTTTTTCCAGGGGAGGTGAAAGAAGCTATTTTAGCCAAAAGATCTTCATTCAAAAATTGGAAGAAGGATCCAACAGAAGAAAATAGGATAAAGCATAAACATTGGCAAATTAAATGTAAGACATTGATAAGACAGGCTAATAGAGAATTTGAAAAGAAGTTGGCTGTAGAGGCAAAAACTCACAGTAAAAACTTTTTTTAATATATCCGAAGCAGAAAGCCTGTGAGGGAGTCAGTTGGACCGTTAGATGATCGAGGGGTTAAAGGGGCACTTAGAGAAGATAAGGCCATCGCGGAAAGATTAAATGATTTCTTTGCTTCGGTGTTTGCTGAAGAGGATGTTGGGGAGGTACCCGTAATGGAGAAGGTTTTCATGGGTAATGATTCAGATGGACTGAATCAAATCACGGTGAACCTAGAAGATGTGGTAGGCCTGATTGACAAACTGAAGAGTAGTAAATCACCTGGACCGGATGGTATACACCCCAGAGTTCTGAAGGAACTAAAAAATGAAATTTCAGACCTATTAGTAAAAATTTGTAACTTATCATTAAAATCATCCATTGTACCTGAAGACTGGAGGATAGCAAATGTAACCCCAATATTTAAAAAGGGCTCCAGGGGCGATCCGGGAATCTACAGACCGGTTAGCCTGACTTCAGTGCCAGGAAAAATAGTGGAAAGTGTTCTAAACATCAAAATCACAGAACATATAGAAAGACATGGTTTAATGGAACAAAGTCAGCATGGCTTTACCCAGGGCAAGTCTTGCCTCACAAATCTGCTTCACTTTTTTGAAGGAGTTAATAAACATGTGGATAAAGGTGAACCGGTAGATATAGTATACTTGGATTTTCAGAAGGCGTTTGACAAAGTTCCTCATGAGAGGCTTCTAGGAAAAGTAAAAAGTCATGGGATAGGTGGCGATGTCCTTTTGTGGATTGCAAACTGGCTAAAAGACAGGAAACAGAGAGTATGATTAAATGGGCAATTTTCTCAGTGGAAGGGAGTGGACAGTGGAGTGCCTCAGGGATCTGTATTGGGACCCTTACTGTTCAATATATTTATAAATGATCTGGAAAGAAATACGACGAGTGAGATAATCAAATTTGCAGATGACACAAAATTGTTCAGAGTAGTTAAATCACAAGCAGATTGTGATAAATTGCAGGAAGACCTTGTGAGACTGGAAAATTGGGCATCCAAATGGCAGATGAAATTTAATGTGGATAAGTACAAGGTGATGCATATAGGGAAAAATAACCCATGCTATAATTACACGATGTTGGGTTCCATATTAGGTGCTACAACCCAAGAAAGAGATCTAGGTGTCATAGTGGATAACACATTGAAATCGTCGGTTCAGTGTGCTGCGGCAGTCAAAAAAGCAAACAGAATGTTGGGAATTATTAGAAAAGGAATGATGAATAAAACGGGAAAATGTCATAATGCCTCTGTATCGCTCCATGGTGAGACCGCACCTTGAATACTGTGTACATTCTGGTCGCCGCATCTCAAAAAAGATATAAATGCGATGGAGAAGGTACAGAGAAGGGCTACCAAAATGATAAGGGGAATGGAACAACTCCCCTATGAGGAAAGACTAAAGAGGTTAGGACTTTTCAGCTTGGAGAAGAGACGACTGAGGGGGGATATGATAGAGGTGTTTAAAATCATGAGAGGTCTAGAACGGGTAGATGTGAATCGGTTATTTACTCTTTCGGATAGTAGAAAGACTAGGGGACACTCCATGAAGTTAGCATGGGGCACATTTAAAACTAATCGGAGAAAGTTCTTTTTTACTCAACGCACAATTAAACTCTGGAATTTGTTGCCAGAGAATGTGGTTCGTGCAGTTAGTATAGCTGTGTTTTAAAAAAGGATTGGATAAGTTCTTGGAGGAGAAGTCCATTACCTGCTATTAAGTTCACTTAGAGAATAGCCACTGCCATTAGCAATGGTTACATGGAATAGACTTAGTTTTTGGGTACTTGCCAGGTTCTTATGGCCTGGATTGGCCACTGTTGGAAACAGGATGCTGGGCTTGATGGACCCTTGGTCTGACCCAGTATGGCATTTTCTTATGTTCTTATGTTCCAGATGATTCGTGAGTTGGAGGTTCACTACTCTTTCCATAAGTTTTGCTATAAAATGGAGGTTGGAGATTGGCCTAAAATTAGCTGGGTTTGAGGGGTCGAGGGTGGGTTTCTTCAGAATGGGCTTGAGGGTGGCTTGCTTGAGAGTATCAGGAACGTATCGTTGGGTGAGGGAGCAATTGATATTTGCTAGGGGATGGGAGATTATGTCAGGGATGGTTAATAGAGATTTTTGTGGGGATAGTGTCGGAGGGGTGTGAGGCGGGCTTCATTTTCTAAAGAAGGGTTTCAATTTCGGAGGGGGCAGTAGTTTCAAAGGAGTCAAGAGTGTATTCAGGGGTGCCTATGCGGTTTGTGGTGGTGGTGTTGAGGTGTGAGGATAGTGGCGTGAATCTTAGGAGCAGCATGATTTTGTCCTGGAAAAAAAGAGGGCTAATTTGTCGCATTTGCTTTTGGCTTCGAAATCGGATATGGGAGGGGGGTGGGGCTGTCTTAGTGAGGTTGGAGACTAATGCAAAGAGAGCTTTTGCGTTGAACTGAAAATTATGGATTTTTTTTTTTGGTGTAGAAGTCTCTTTTTGTTTTTTGTATGGAAGTTCTGTAAGTGTGGATGGCTGATTTGTAGGCGGCTAGTAAGTGGGTGGATGGGTTTTTGCGCCATTTCTTTTCTTTTGATCTTAGTTCCTGTTTGAGTTTTCTTAGTTCCACAGTGAACCATGTTTTTTTAGTATTTCGGGAGGGGATTAGCTCAAGAGACTTCAAGGGGCAGATGCTGTTTGCAATGTTATTGGTAATGTTATTCCAGGAGGAGAGGGCTGAATCCGGGCTGGAAAGGTCAAGGTTGTCAATGGTCTCAGTGAGTGAGAGAATTAGATCTTCCTTATTGCAGGGTTTTCGGAAGAGTATGGTGTTGTTGTGAGTGGGGGGCGGGTTGGTATGTTTTTTTATAGTGAGGTTAGTTTTTATGAGAGTGTGGTCTAACCAGGGGACCGGTGTGCAGGAAGGTGAGTCGGCTATGAGGAGGGGTGAGTTAATGAAAATTAAATCAAGCGTGTGAGTAGGTGAGGTAATTATTTGCTCTAAGCCCATGGTTTTAACGGAAGAGAGAAAGGCTTCACAGTTAGGGGATAAGGGGGTGGTATCGACGTGGAGTTGGTTCAGGAGGACTATGTCAGTGGATTTGAACCATGTTTCGGTAACGGCCAAAATATCAGGTTGGGCATTGAGAAGGAGGGATTGGGAGTTGATTGTGAGGGATTGGGAGTTGATGAGTAAGAGGGAAGGGGTGGTAAGGCCCAGGAATTGGGTGAATGGGGATATCATAATAGGTAATAGCGATCCAGAAGGGGGTATGGTAGTTGGGAGTTTCTTGATGAGCTGGAGTGCTTGATAGTGGGAATGGGGAAGGTGAGCATGACTGATTGGCATGTGAGAAATGTCTTGAGCTTGGAGATCAAGAGTCTTAGTAATCGAGGGAGGTAAGTTGGGGTAGATTAGGTAGATAAGAGGGGCGAGGGGAGAATCAGGTGTCCAGAGGGAGCAAGGCTTGGGGGAGTAAGGGCTCTGACTGGAGAGTGAAAGGAAAAGAGGGAAGGAGGCAGGGGGCTATTGTGGTGTGTGTGTGGGGGGGGGGTAGGGTCACACAAGAAGGGGACTGCACAAAGGGGCGCACTAAGGGGCAGGCCTTGCTTTAAAGGTCTGAGCGTTGCAACTGTGAGGTAGGGGGGCGCGGCGATGGGTGGGCCTCGGCGCTGGTGTAATCGATGGCTTTGGTCGGGCAGGCCTCAGCACAGGACGAGCTTCGGTTTGGCGTCTGGTAGGCCTCGGCGCGGGACGAGCAAGTTGAGCGAGGGGGAAGAGGGACGGCTCTTACCCTGATGGGTGGCGTTGATCGCGCGAGCCAGCGATGTCCCTCTTCAGGCTGGGAAAATGCAAATGACAAAGGCATGTGCGGCCCCATCTAAATATGGTCCCACGCAATGACGACATTAGAGTCAGAGCACCAGCTTCTTTCAGGATGGACGGGCGGTAATCCGGTCCGGATCCAGGCAACAAAGGTAGCATATGGCTGATGGCACGAAGGCAGTCTAGAAACAGCTGACAATCCAGCAGGCAAATGACAGAGTCACACTTGTGAGCCCAGCAGATAGATAATCCAGATGCACTTCAGACTCATGAGGCTCTGGAGTCTAGCACTGGCTCTGGCCCCATCCAGATATAGTCCCACGCAGAGATGACATTGGGGCTGGGGTACCAGCTTTTCTGGAATGAGCGTTTAGTAATCCGGTCCAGGTCCATATAACCATAACTTTATTCTTAATTATGGCTTTCACCATTTTGTCAGGCATAGTTGTTAGGCTCACAGGTCTGTAACTGCTTGGTTATTCCCTTGGATCCCCTTTAGAAAACTAGTTTTACATTTGCTACCCTCCAGTCTTCAGGTATAGAGCCAGATCTGAATACTAGGCTACAGATTAACAGTAACAGTTTTGCAATTTCATGTTTGAATTTCTTTAGAACTCATAAGAATTGCCAACAATCTGTCAAGTCCAGTATTTTGTTTCCAATAGTAACCAATCCAGCTCACAAGTACCTGGCAGGATCCCAAATTGATAGATTCTATGTTGCCTAGTCAAGGAATAAGCAGTGGCTTTCCCTCACTTTTCCTTCAGGAACTTGTCCTATCCTTTCTTAAACCTAGCTATGTTAATGCCTTTACCACATTCTTCAGCAATGAGTTCAAGAGCTTAATTGTGTGTTGGATGAAAAAGCATTTTTGTTCGATTTGTTTTAAATGTGCTATTTAATAACTTTATGAAATATTCCCTAGTCTTTTTGAGGTTCATATTCAAAAGCATTTAGCTGGCTAACTCGGATGTTTGCCGGCTAAATGAATATTTGGGCACATAGTTGGATAAATTCTAGCTGGCTAATAAGTTAGGTGTTTACAATTTAGCTGGATAAGTTAGGGGCATTCCGAAGGCGTATCTGAGAGGAATTGAATTAGCCGAATATGTAAAACAGCTAACTCAGATATTCAGAGTTAGTCGGATTAATAAGCTGGCTAAGTCTGGTCGGAACAAAGAGCTATCCTAAAGTTAGCCAGCTATAGCTATCCAGCTAACTTTAAGATAGCAGGCTATATTCAATGGTGCAGGGATTGAATTTACTTCCAAAGTTAGCTAGTTAAGTTTATCCAACAAACTTTGCTATGGACTTCTTTATTTTTTGAAATTGTAAACAACTGAATTGCATTTATCCGTTCCATTTGATTTGCATTTATCCGTTCCATTTGACTCCTCCAGGGCCTGATGGTATTCTCTCTGAGGTGATTTTCTACTTTTAGTCTGACAAATTGCCCAAGCATTTCTTTCACACTGATTTGATTCAGTTCCTCTAAGTTATCACCTAGAAAATATGGTTTAGGTGTGGGTCTTTCTTCATCATCCTCTTCTGTAAAGACAGGAGTCAAAAACTCATCTAGTTTTTCTACTATATACCACCTATCCTCCCTGAGAGCCCCTTTTACACCCTTGGTCATCTAGTGGCCCAACTGACTCCCTTGCAGATTTCTTGCTTCTAATAAACTTGAAAAGGCTTGAAAAGGCTTGAAGGCTTTGATTATTTGCAATATCTTCCTTTGGCAAGATTCTCCTCATATTCTCTTTTGGCCTGCTTTATTAGTGTTTTATATTTGTGAGCCTGTTTTCATTAGGCACTGCTTCCCATTTTTAAAAAAGATACTTGTTGCGTCCAGTCGCAGACAGCTGCGACCGCTCTGCCTCACCTCTTTTTTGCCTTTCTCCTTCTCCATGGGTAAGATGTCTGCCTCCGGCGCCGAGAGCCTAAACCCTCGGCGTCTCCAATTCAGCATGGGCTTCCCTGTCTGCCATCTCCTTCCTGTGGCCTCCTAGGGCGCGCGCGCGCACACGCTGCCCACGCTTATCTACACATCATGGCGGGAACCTCGGGGGCTTCCCCATCGTATGACGTCAATATCTCTGGGTATTTAAGCCTCCGCTTCACTCCTAACGAATGAGTTAGCAAGGACTTCGGTTTAGCTACTCTGACCGCTTCTAAGCTGCACGCTTAGACTCCTCGCTACCCTCCGGGGTATGTCACTCCTGAAGAAGCTCTGGGCACCCGCTCCTCGGGGGTCTCTCACTTCCAACTACCCTTCGGGGTTTTCTACTACTAATTTGACAAACGCTCCTCAGGGGTCTCTCTATTCTTTTACAGGATCTTCTGTGCTACCAGGTACTCGCTCCTCGAGGGCCTATCCAGCTCAGTGTATCCTGCACCACAGACCTCGAGTCCCACCTTCACCATCTACCAGGAGGATTCCAGCACTACTCTTCAGTGAGTACCTCTATGATCCAGCTCTCTATTTCCACCCACCAGGTTTGGCTTATCCCGCTCTGCGGAACACTACCAACCTTGTACATCTGGGTGAGATTATCCATCTGAGGCTGTCTGAACATATTGGCACTTTACTGGACTTCAGTGCCACCTCCTCCTGCCTTCTTACCATCTATCTACAGAAGTACAATAAAGCTTTCCATCTCCAGTGTCTGCTCTCTGAGTCTAGCCTATTGCAGTGGTTCCCCATGGGGCCCCTCCCCGTGGGATGAGTCATCTCCACTAAGACTAAGAGTCCAGAGATTGGAGATCCAAAATGGCGTCTTGGAAGAAGGCTGCGTAAGGAAAGCGCTCTCGACTTGAAGAATTTCCGCAAAGAGAATGCCTCATACGAAGAGAAAAGGGAGAGTCGGGGTTGAAACTCCGACAACCCCGACCGTAGCCCCTTCTCAACCTGTTATAGAAGGCTTCTTCATGCCGGTAAATAGACCTCCAGGAGATGAGTCTGTGGCAGCCACTGGCTTGGAGCGGATCCCAGCAGCCTTAGACATGAATACTACTTTAAGCCCCGGAGCTCCCGTGGCTCCCCTACTGCCGACCCATATACAACCCCTGCTTCTGGGTCAGAACGCTCACCTCAAGGAGGCAGTAGCGGAAGGCCCTTTCGGAGTGGAGAGGGAGGAGAATGTTGTGGAGACTGGCTCGGTTATGGTGACTCCCAAGAATCCTCGGCGGCAACAGCTGAGTGAGATCGGAGTAAAAATTCTTAGCGCCTCACCGACGACATCAACGCCAGAGGGGCAGGAAGAAATGGCGGCGGCCTTAGAAATTAGGCATCAACGCCATCAAGAAGCGCCGGTAAGCGTTATTTTACATTCTCTTGAGGAGCAAGGGCAAAAAATTACTTTGGAGAATGTATGGACTGTGTTATTAGAGCTGAAAACCTCAATAGTGAATATGTCTAGTATTATCTCAGCTACACAGAATCAAGTACAAAGTTTGGACCCAGTAGTGAAACAACATACTGAAAAAATTGAAAACTTACAAGAATAAATTACTCAAATAAAGGAAGTACAGGCCGGATTGATAAAATATGAAAAGAATAATATAAGAGAAACATAGAGAATCAAGCTAGATATAGAAATGTGAGAATATTGAAATTTTCCCCGTGTAAAGTTGATCTCCCCCATGGAACAACTTAAAAGTTTCTACAAGAAATTTGCAAATTTCTTCAGATGCTATACCTTCTATAGAGAAGATTTTTTACATTAAAACTGGGGAGAAGCCAGGGAAAGGACAAGAAAATATAGAAATCCAATCACAAGATTTGGAAAACCTAACAGGGTTTCTGGAACAGTCTATGGAAGAACAAATAGAATTTCAGGGAACTCTTTGAGGAGAAAACAAATCTTACACAGAGACACTATTTTGAGGCTATTTCTCCGAAACAGAAATAAACTATATCTGGGTGAAAAAGTTTGGGTTTTACCCGGACATCACAAGAGATACGCAAATTCGCAGAAAGCAATTCCTTCAGATGGCTCAGGAAGTTAAAAACCTGGGTGCATATATGGTGATTCGTTACCCTAGCAAATGTGTGTTAAAAATAAATACGCAAAGATATGTGTTCTTTGACCCTCAAGATTTACGCAGTTTTCTTGATTCATGTATTCCTTAAATAATGCTACCTAAGCTTCCCACGGGATTGGAATTAAAATTGCTGTGCTTTCTTTCTTTTCTTAATTATAAAAATTTATTTCCTGCTTGCCTAATTTTTGGAAATTTTGGATCTCCTATTTCTTTATAAATTGGATGTATAATCAAAATCAGTATTATTTCTTTATGTAAGTTTAATTTAAACCAGGAAAAATTACTTGTTTGATTATGAATATACAAATTTTTGCATTGGCATGCATTTCAATTTTTGCTGTTTATGTAAGCTGAAAATTAATAAAGAATAAATAAAAAAAAAAAAAAAAAGACTAAGAGTCCACACTATGCCTCAAACCCAACAATACCTTTTTAGCTTTGACAGCCTTTTTCACAGCACCATTTAGCCATGCTAGCAGATGCTTGCTTTTCTTTTGACATTTTTTATATTTGTAGAATACAATTTACCTGGGCTTCCAAAATAGTTTTTAAACAGTCTCTATGCCTCATGCAGATTTCACTCTTGTAACTGATCCTTTCAGTTTTCTTCTAACTAGTTTCCTCATCTTGTCATAGTCTATCCTTTCAAAGTTATATGTTACTATTATTTTTTTGTACCAAATCCTGAATTACAGTAACAACTAGATCTATTTATTGGTTCTATAACTAGTTCTCCAAGCAGTAGTCATTTATGGTGTCTAGAAACATAACTTTCATGTCGAGCCCTGATGAGGTATTCACCCAATAAGTATTAGAGTAATTGAAATCTCCTATTAATGTGTTTCCATGTTTAGCAGCTTTTCTAATCTGCTATATTTCACATTCTGTTTTACTATCCTAAGGGGATGCAGTAAACTCCCAGAGCTATACTCCTCCTCATACATGGAATTTCTATCCATAAGCATTCCATATTAAAGTTTGTATCCTGCAGAATTTGTGTCCTACTTGATTCTACGGAGTCCTTGATATATAGTGCCACACAACCACCATTATTTCTAACTGCTCTGTCATTTCTGTATAAATTTGCATCCTTGTATCACCATGTTCCACTGGTTGTCCTTTTTCCACTAGGTCTCTAAGATGACAATTACATCAATATCTTCTTCTAGTGCCATATACTCTAAGGAGGAAAGAATATATACAATTCACCTTGTATCACTGAAATGCTTCCCATCACTTACCCTCCCTTGAACCAAGGCGGTTTTGATTGATCATCATCATCTTGAGTCTGCAAAAATCAAGATACAACAAATTGAGTCCATTAAGAAGATGCAAGAGAAATTTGTTATAATAAGTAGGGGTAAAGGAGAAGAGGAAGATATATAAATAATTCTTAGGTAGCAAACTGCATGCATGTAATTATGTACAGTACATAAATATTATATATTATATATTTCCAAACACAGAATTACTGCAGCTGCAACAAGACCAGACAAATTATGCTGACACATACAACTAGAAGGCTCTTATCAGAAACATTAATAGAAAATCTAAAAGAGCCTGTTCAGTGCACCAGTTCCTTCAATCAGAATATCAGAAGAGCACTCTTTCATGCTTTAGAATTAGAAGAGAAAGAAAAAATGAGCAAATACTAAATTTATCATAAAATCCCTTACTATCAGGTTATTTCATTGTAATATAATTGGTATCATAGATATACAAATATATTTATTAAAAACATTTAAAAAATGCAGAAACTAATAATGCATTCATTGGAAAGTACAATTTATTTATAAGGAATTAAAACAATGAGCAGTTACAGTGAGACCAAAACCATAACTAAAAAAAAATCATTATAATTGCAAAGCAGACAAATATCAATAGATAGGAAAAATAACAATACAGATCGGCAAAAATGTTAACCTTTTTTAATCAAACCGATATGGGGAGAAACAACTAACAAATGAATGGTCCACTGGACTTCCATATGTTAAATGCAAGAAATCCTGACTGGTAAACAAATTCCCATATCAGCCTTTAAGCAATCTCCTAGACCAAGGGATAGGCAACTTTGGTCCTTGAATGTCATAAACAGGTCTGGTTTTCAGGATATCCGCATGAGATATATTTGCAAACAAAGGAGTCAGTGCATGCAAATTTCTCATGTGGATACCCTGAAAACCAGACCTATTTGGGCATTTGAGGACTGGAGTTGCCTGACCCTAGACCAAATGCCCAACTCTCCTCCCCACTTTTTAATGATGCAGCAATGGGAACCAGGAATTAGCACTTTCTATAGAAGGCACTTTGGAATGGGTGCATGACTTCTGTTGGTTCTGATTATCTCTACTATTGATATTTTGTTAGCAAACCATTGGTCTCCACATGTTTGATAAATGTGCTGTATGAAAATTAAAATTGGGCAAAGGAGGAAAGTAAAGTTGCTTACCTATAACAGGTGTTCTCACAGGATAGCAGGATGTTAGTCCTCACATATGGGTGACATCACAGGATGGAGCCCAATCACAGAACACTTTTGTCAAAGTTTCTAGAACTTTGACTGACACCTCCTGGGCATGCCCAGCATGGCACCAACCCTGCATTCAGCAGGGGTCCCCCTTCAGTCTAGCCTTATAGTAAAAAGTACGTGCGAAAAACAAAATAAGAAAACGTAAGCGAACCCAACTCCGCAGGATGGTGGGCGCTTTTCATGAGGACTAACATCCTGCTGTCCTGTGAGAACACTTGTTACAGGTAAGCAACTCTGCTTTCTCACAGGACAAGCAGGATGGTAGTCCTCACATATGGGTGAGAAGCGCACTGAGGATGCCCGAGCAATGCACCCAAAACACGTGCAACAGGCACAACAATAGGGGTGGAATTTGGTAAGGAGGGCATCCTGAAACCCTGGACTGGCTGGGGGAAGGATGTTGGGTAGTTAAACTGAAAACAAGTTGGGTAGAACAGATTGGCTGAAGATGAAATCTTGTCTGCCAGCCTTATCTAAGCAATAATGGGCTGCGAAGGTATGGACAGAACTCCAGGTAGCAGCCTTACAAATATCAGCAAGCGGCACCGAACGATGGTGCGCTACTGATGTCGCCATGGCCCTGATAGAGTGTGCTTTCACACGGTCTTGCAGCGGAATGCCTGCTTGCTGGTAGCAAAAAGAAATACAGTCCGCTAACCAGGAAGAGAGGGTCTGCTTTCCCACAGGATTTCCCAATTTGATGGAGTTGAAAGAAACAATTGAGTGGATTTCCTGTGGGCAGACATACGGTCTAGATAGAAGGCTAGGGCACGTTTGCAGTCCAAGGAATGCACATCCTGTTCTCCTGGGTTTGAATGGGGCCTGGGAAAAAAGGTAGGTAGGATGATGCATTGATTAATATGAAATTCCGATACTACCTTTGGTAAAAACTTAGGGTGAGCGGGGGCACTACCCTGTCATGCAGAATTTTAGTGTAAGTGGGTAGGTAACGAAAGGTCCCAGGTTCCTCATTTCCTTGTTCTCTGTAAGACACACGTGTTAAGTCATTTCAATGTTATATGTAAACCGAAGTGATTAGTAACATTGTTACCAGAACCTCGGTATATAAAAATGTTAAATAAATAAATAAATAAATAAATAAATAAACAAACAAACAAACTCACTAACTCTGCGAGTGGAGGTAATAAGTGAGAAGAAAAACTACTTTCCAGGTGAGATAACGGAGATCACAAGACAGGAGAGGCTCAAACGGAGGTTTCATGAGCCACCCCAAAACTACCTTGAGGTCCCAAGCAGGGGCCGGAGAGTGCAGTGGAGGTTTTAAGTGGAGCAAGCCTCTCATAAAGCATGTTACTAAGGGTTGAGTTGAAATAGGCACATTCCCGATGCCTTTATGAAACACGGCTACCGCGCTGACATGCACCCTGATGGAGGAAGTTTTCAGGCCTGACTCTGACAGGTGCCAGAGATAGTCCAGAAAGTTCGCCATGGATCAGGTGAAGGGGTCTATGAACATGGAAGTGCACCAGACCGTAAATCTCTTCCATTTAGAATGATAAGACCTTGTCGTGGAAGGCTTTCGTGAAGCTACCAGGACTCGGGACACCGACCCTGAAAGATTAAGAGGTTGGAGTATTAAACTTTCAACATCCAGGCCGTCAGGGATAGGGCCTGGAGGTTGGGGTGGCGAAAGCATCCATCGTTCTGAGTTATCAGAAATGGATCCTTCCCAAGAGGAATGTGCCGGTACACTGAGAGGTCCTGGAGTATTGGGAAACCACACCTGGCGTGGCCAATGAGGGGCTATTAGAATCATTTTGCCTTTGTCCCACCGTAACTTCATGAGAGTCTTCGATGTGAGTGGAAGTGGAGGGTACGCATAGAGGAGACCGCTAGCCCACGAGAGGGTGAAAGCATCTCTCGGTTGTGAGTGGTGGCTGCGAGTTAGAGAGCAGAAGTTTTGTACTTTGCGGTTGTTGATTGACACAAAGAGGCCTGTAACCCCAACGCTGGAATATTGTGTCCGCTACCATGGGGTTGAGCGACCACTTGTGCGGATGGAACGTGCGACTCAACTTGTCCGCCAACACATTATCCACGCCTGGCAAGTAGGTGGCTGTGAGGCACATCGAGTGGGAAAGGGGCCATGCCCATATCTGTGCAGCTTCCTGATACAGGAGGTAGGAGCCTGTTCTTCCTTGCTTGTTGATGTATCACATCACCACCTGATTGTCTGTTTGAATCAGGATGGTTTTGTTCGAAAGGCAATCCTGAAAAGCCCCAAGGGCATATCTGATTGCCCGAAGCTCCAGGAAATTTATCTGGTGTTTGGCTTCCTCTGGAGACCAGGTTCCCTGGGCTGTAGATCGCAGACATGAGCACCCCACCCTAGGTTGGAGGCGTCTGTCGTCAAGGTAATTTGAGGTTCCGGAGTCTGAAATGGAAGGCCTTGAAGTAGATTGGAGTGTTGTATCCACCAGGCGAGCGACAGGCGGAGCTGTGTGGTAACGTGAACAATGCTGGACATTGGCTGACAAGCTTGAATCCACTGGCATTTTAGGGGCCACTGCATTACTCTCATGGCTAGCCGGGCCATCGGAGTGACATGCACCGTGGACGCCATGTGACCCAGCAGTATGAGGAAGAGACAAGCAGTTGAGGATACTCGAGTCTGTAAATGATGTGCCAGGGAGAAAGCCCGATCCTGAGGGAGGAAGGCTTTCGCCTGTATAGTGTTTAGGTCGGCCCATACAAAGGATAGGGTTTGGGATGGAACTATCTTGGATTTGGGATAGTTGATTAGAAACCCTAGGGAGACCAGGGTATGGAGAGTGAGACGCAAGGACACCAATGCAGCTTGTTGAGTCGGAGCCCTTATCAACCAATCATCGAGATAAGGGTAGACATGGACCCCTTGACTCCTGAGGAAGGCTGCGACCACCCCGAGGCATTTGGTAAAGACTCGTAGAGTGAATGCTAGGCTGAATGGTAGTACACGGTACTGGAAGTGGCAAGGGCCGACCAGGAATCGCAGGAATTTGCAACGAGATGGAATAATTTATTTACTTATTTATTTTTCCTATACCGATATTCGATTCAAAATATCACACCGGTTTACATACAACAGAGGGCGAGCCTTATGGAGACATGATACAGTATAATAAATTAACTGAGTAAATATAATGAAAAACTTGCTTTACATAATAACTTTACTAACATTATATAAGTTCTGAGTTTAAACTTGCAATGTACAGAGGCGGGGGAGGGGGGGGGAACTGGCTGTGCCAGGGGAGGGGGACAGGGAGCCGGGTGTTAGTTTTCTGTAGGGAATGCTTTTCTAAAGAGCCAAGTTTTGAGACTCTTTCTGAAGGAAGGCGTAGAGGGGTCCATTCTGAGAGGAGCCGGGAGGTTGTTCCAGATGTGGGGGCCTGCTATTGATGCAGTGCGTTCTCTTGTGGAAACTAGATGAACTTCCTTAATGGAGGGAGTTGTAAGTAGACCTGTGTTGGATGAGCGGAGGTTCCTTTTCAGGATACAGGGGTGTAATGGTTCTTGGAGCCATCTGGTCTTATTTATTTATTTATTTAAGGCTTTTATATACCGACTTTCTTGATACAAATCAAATCAACTCGGTTTACATCGAACTGAGCGGTTAACCGTAACCAATTAACAAGAGACAAAATTTGATGAAGCATAAAGTTACATTATAACAAGGGCGCAAAAACTGGGGATAGGAAAATAAAGGGGGGAGAACAGAGATAGTATACTATATATATATATATATATACTTCGTGCAAACCTTTGTGTATATGTAAAAATTTATTTTTATGTTTCCTTTGTTAACTAAGCTGTTTCATTGTATTCGACTAAGGAATTTTTTCCTGCTTTTTCTGTTTCACTGTAAACCGGCATGATTTGCATTTAATGCAAGAATGTCGGTATATAAAAGTTAAAAATAAAAATAAATAAATATACAGGTAAGGTTGTGGGAGGGAGGCAGAGGAGCCAACCTCATTATGACGTATTTGTGTGTCTTAGTGCTTGTTTAATTACAGTGGAGATGGGAACCATTCTGAGTCAAGCTATTGGATTAGGAACAGGGAAAGGCTCGACCGAAAAGCCATGTCTTGAGTTTCTTTTTAAAAGTTAGGAGACAGGTTTCCTGCCTGAGGTCCAGGGGCATGGCATTCCAGATGGAGGGACCTATCGTTGAGAATGCCCGGTCTCTGATGTTTGTGGTGCACCGCTTTGACTGGAGGAATGTGTAAGGATCCTTTGTAGGCTTCCCTTAAGGTTCTGGCTGTAGACTGCAGTTTGAGAGGGTGTAGCAGTTCAAGAGGCGTCTGATGGTGAATGTTTTTGTGAATAATTGTAAGTGATTTATGGAGAATCCTAAAGTTTACTGGGAGTCAATGAAGATCTTTTAATATAGGAGAGATGTGCTCTCTCCGATTAGTATTCGTCAGGATTCTTGCCGCCGCGTTTTGAAGCAGCTGGAGGGGTTTTATTGTGGTAGCAGGAAGACCTTGCAAGATGGAGTTGCAGTAATCGACCTTAGAGAACAAGATGGCTTGGAGAACCGATCTGAAATCATGATGGAAGAGAAGCGGCTTCAGTTTTTTTTTAGTACCTGTAGCTTGTAGAAGCACTCCTTCGTAGTGTGGTTTATAAATTTCTTTAGGCTCAGGTGACTATCTATTATGACTCCAAGGTCTCTTGCGTGGGAAATTTGTGTGTTGGTGTGTAGCTGTTGATGGAAGGGACTACCTTCTGGGGTGATGAGCAGGAGTTCTGTCTTGTTAGTGTTAAGCACCAGGTTGAGGCTTGAAAGGTAGAGGTTGATCGTTTGCAAGTGAGAATCCCATATTTTGAGAGCTGAATCCAGTGAGTTAGATATGGGGATTAAAATTTGAACGTCGTCTGCATAAATGTAGAACTTCAGTTTTAATTTTGAGAGTAAATGGCAGAGAGGGAGTAGGTAGATATTGAATAGAGTGGGCGATAATGAGGAGCCCTGGGGGACTCCGAATGGGGAGTTGGTGCGAGGGGATTCTTTGTTATTGATTTTAACCTTGTAGCCTCTGTTGCTAAGGAAAGAGTTGAACCATCTGAGGGCGGATCCTGCGACTCCTATGTCTGATAACCGGTTTATAAGGGTAGTATGATTTACGGTGTCGAAAGCCACTGAGATATCAAGAAGAGCTAAGAGGAAGGACTGTCCTTTGTCAATGCCAATGTATAGCTGATCTAGGAGCGAGATAAGGAGAGTTTTAGTGTTGTGTTCTTTTCGGAATCCATATTGTGACGGGTGTAGAATATTAAGTTCCTCCAGGTAATTTGAAAGTTGATTATTTACGATTTGCGCCATGATCTTGGCTACAAACGGCAGATTTGATATGGGGCAGTAGTTGTTGGGATCATCCAGGTCCAAATTAGGTTTTTTGAGTATGGGTTTAAGGGTGGCCAATTTGAGAGTGTCCGGGAAGATTCCTTGTGAGAGGGAGCAGTTGATAATATCTGCTAGATGTTTAGAGAAAGATTCTGGTATGAGAATCAGGAGTTTGGATGGGATTTTGTCTAGAGGGTGAGAGGAGGGTTTCATTCTTTTTATCAGGGTTTCCACCTCTATGGCGTAGGTAGGATCAAAGGATTCCAAACCAACCTCTAGGTTCGGGGGGAGGAGGGGATCTGGAGACAGCATGTTAGGGTTAGTAGGTAATCTAGCCAGGGTATTGGAGATTTTGTTCTGGAAGAATAAGGCCAGATCATTGGCTTTCGATTGGGCTAGGTCGTCGGGGATTGTAGGGGGGGGGGGCAGTTTTGGTGAGTTCCGATACGTATGAGAAGAGAGCCTTCGCATCGAAGATCATATCATGGATACGGTGGTCTTGTCATTGTGAATTGCTTTGTGGATGAGCATGAGGATCTTATATTGAGATGTGAATGGGATGGGTAGCCAGTGGAGTTGTTTGAGTAGGGGTGTGATGTGATCTGTTCTTTTGCTATTAGTTAGTGATCTTGCGGCTGCATTCTGAAGGAGCTGGAGGGGCTTGAGGGTGGCAGCGGGGAGGCCTATTTGGAGGGTGTTGCAGTAATCTAACTTGGCGAAGAGGAGGGATTGTAGCACTGTCCGGTAATCTGGAGGATGTAGCAATGGTTGGAGTTTAAGGATTTGTAGTTTGTAGAAACCTTCTTTTATCAGTGTATTGATATGATATTTAAAATGTAATTCCTTGTCCAAGGTGACTCCGAGATCTCTAACTGTTGTGAGCAGTTTGTATTTGAGTGGTGTTGTAGGGTCAGTGGGGGGTGTTGAAGTTTTGCACGAAAGGTGAAGAATTTCCATTTTGTTCTGGTTGAGCGCGAGTGCCATTTGGGTGAGGATACGTTTTATTTCAGTAAGGTATGTTTCTCATCGGCTTAGTGTATTGTTGATGCTATATCAGATGGGAAGGAGAATCTGTACATCATCGGCGTATAGGAAATAGTAAAGGCCTGCTTTGTCCAAATAGTTGCATAATGGCAGCATATAAACATTGAAGAGGGTGGGGGATAGGGATGAGCCTTGTGGGACTCCCTGAGATAGGGGTATTAGGTCTGATGTTGCACTATTGTAGGTTGCCTTAAAGGATCTATTAGAAAGGAATGATTGAAACCATTGGAGGATGATGCTATTGAGACCAATTTCTCGTAGTCTGTGGATTAGGATCTCATGGTTGACCGTGTAAAATGTGGCAGAAATGTCAAGAAGTATTAGGAGGAAGGAAGTACCTCTGTCAAACGTTCGAAGTATTGTATCTGTGAGGGTGAGTAGTAGTGATTCGGTGCTGCAAAATTTCTTAAAACCATGTTGGGCAGGAACAAGTATATTTTAGTTTTCTAGAAATTCTGAGAGTTGGTGGTTAACTGTTTTCTCAATGACCTTGACCAGGAAAGGCAGGTTAGAGATGGGTCGGTAGTTGGACAGGATGGTCAGATCCAGTTGAGGCTTCTTTAGAATAGGTTTTGCCACGGCGCTTTTAAGGGAATCCGGGAGGAGACCTTGTTCGAGGGAAAGGTTGATGATATCCGCAATGGGTCTTGCTAGGCAGTTCGGGATTAGTTTGAGAGTTTTCATTGGAATGGGGTCGAGTGGGTGTACCACTGCGTTGATCTTCCGGATAATAGTTTCCACCTCGGTGGAGGCAACGGTCTCAAATTGTGACCACTTGGATGTAGTAAGGGATGAAGGTGTAGGGGGTTCAGGGTTGATTGGTGGGCTATTTGAACTTAGTTCAGATGCTCTGTCTTTAAGGTATTGGGCGAATATATGACTGGATATTGTTGGGGTATCTTTTTGAGGTGCGTTCTTTGTGAGGTGAGTCAGTTGTATGACAATCAAATAGGATTCTCGGGTTGTATTGGTAATCGTGAATTCTTTTGGAGTAAAAATTCCGTTTGGCTTTGTTGATGTCTGTTGTATATATGTAGAGCAGTGTTCTGTATTGGTCACGCAGTTGGTTTGTAGGGTTTCTTCTCCAGGCTATTTCAGCTTGCCTTAACCGGTGTCTTGTGATTTTTAGTTCCTGGTTATACCAAGGTGCTTTGTGTTTTGCTGAGGTACTTATTTCTTTTTTGATGGTTGGGCATATATTTGTTTTGCAGTCTCCATGTTGTTTGTGGTCCAGGAGTTAACTGCAGTTATGGTATTGGATGTATCCAGTTGTTTTAGGGATTCCGGTAGGGTTTTTCGAGGACTTCACTGGAGCAAGTTTTAGTGAATTCAATGAATTTTTTGTCTTTTTGGTAGTTGAAATGGGTGCGGGTCCACTTGGAGCTTGGTTTGTATTAACATGTGGTCTGACCAGGGGACAGAGGTGGTGGAAGGGGGGGGGGGGGGGGGGGGGGGGAATTGAGTGTTACTTTGTTGAGATGTTTGTGTATTGAGATGTGTGTGTATGCGTCTTGGAGATCCAGAGAGCCCAAGGTCACCATCCTGAACTTCTTCCTTTGTAGGTACTTGTTTAGGGTGCGAAGGTCCAGGATTGGACGAACGCCACCTGATGTTTTTGGGATAAGGAAATACCGTGAATAGAACCCTTGCCCCTGTTGGGAGAGGGGTACTGGTTCTATTGCCCAGGATTGGAGGAGGATTGAGACCTCTTCTAGAAGGGGAGAGTGGTCGGATGATCCCCATGTCAGCCGAGGTGGGGAGTCTGCCGGTACAATCAGGAAGTTGAAGTGGTAACCCTGAGTGACTAATGAAAGCACCCACTGATTGGTGGTGACTGTGTGCCAAATGTGGCACAATCGGCCGCCGATCGGTACAGATGGAAGAGGAGGTTGGCATATGCTCTCCCGGGAGGAGTCAAAATCCTGACGCTAGTCCCGGTTGAGGAGCTGGCTGGGACTTCTGAGGTCAGGATTGTCTGGACTGACCTTTTTGATAAGGCTTGGAAGGGTGACCTCGGGAAGTCAGAGGATAATAACTTCTTGGTTTGTAGGCCGGATTCTTAGAATCTCGCCGGAATATCCTCTTGGAGGTGGACGAGAAATCAGCAGGCACTGACGAAAGTTGACGCAGCGTTTCATGATGGTCCTTTAGCTGCGCCACAGTCTCCTGGATCTGGTCTCTGAAGAGATTATAACCAGCATAGGGCAGGTCAGCCAACCTGTCCTATACCTCTGGTCTTAGGTCAGAGGATTTCAACCAGGCCCACCTTCTTGCACTAATCCCCGCTGCAGACACCCTAGAGGCAGTGTCAAATATGTCGTACGCAGCGCGGACCTCATGCTTGCCTGCATCCATGCCTTACTGGTGACAGGCGGAACTGAACCTGGGTGCTCCCAATTCCTCTTTAGAAGATCAATTAGGATTTCATGAATAGGAATAGACATGATTTCCTTAGGGGCAACAAGGAACTGGAGTACTTCCAGCATCTTGTGCCTTGAATCCTCTTCTGTCTGAAGCTGAAATGGAATTGTCTCGGACATTTCTTTAATGAAGTTATTAAATGACGGATCCTCTGGAGGAGAACACCTTCTCTCTTCAGGTGGAGAGGGCTCTGATGGCAGATCATCTGTTATCCTGGGAAGAATCATCAGTCCAAGGATCATAAGGTTGATCACCAGCTCCCTGAGGATATTCAGAGGGAAAAAATGGCATTATTCCTGAAGGGCCAGGCCAGGGCATCAACGGCATCGATGGTGGCACCAATGGAACCGGCGACATAGATGGATGAGACAGTGGCAGAATTCCAGATGGCGGTATGGATATCGGTGTTTCTTCGCCGTTCGATGACAAAGGTATCGACATCGAAGGAAGAGGGCATACTGGTATCCTTGGTTCCAGTGGTGGAAGGGCACCGATCAACCCATCCAGTCTACCCAGTAGCAGTGTGAGCGCCACAGGAATCGGATTGGTGACCGGCTCAGGCACAGGTACCGTTGTCGATGGAGGCTGGAATCCCTGCAGTGCTTTTCTGACGGCCTCTTGGATCATCCAATCCAATTCCAATTCCTCATGGAAGCCTGGGGTGTGTAACCTCGGCTCCGGAGTAGGAGGCAATAGAGGCGTAGCCGGAGGGTCCACCGGTAAAAGTGGAATCCCAATTCCCTGCACCAATGAAGGTGGGGAATGCCTTGGTGACCCGGTCACAGAGGAGGATGGGGCCTTCTCTGGACGTGATTTCTTTTTCAGTGGCTCTGTCGACGCCGATGCAGAGGGCTTGCCTGAATCAGCGGACAGAGCCTTCCGATGCCGGTGTCGACACTTTCATGATGTTCTCCTTGGTCCTTTCTCCTGAGGCAGAAGTCAACACCTTCAGAGTAGTCGATGTCGATCGGGCAGCACCGGTGTCCCGCTGCTAGCGAGAGGGCGATAGCACCGGCTCAGACGAAGTCGAAGCAGTCGATGGAGTCGGGGGTTTTGAATGAAAAAGGAACTCCATCTTTTCTAAGCGGGCTTTACAGCCTTTCGTAGTCATTTGGGCATATTTGGTGCAAGTTAGGGTATCATGGCCGGTCCCCAAGCATAATACACAAACTCTATGCGGGTCTGTGATGGACACTGTCCGAGGACAATCGGGGCACCGACGAAAACCCGACGCCATGGCTTCGACAAAAATTTAGCCGTGGTGTGGTCGATGGCCGGTAGGCCCCGAAGGGAAAACTCGATGGGAATTGACTGCAAACGAGGTTAAAGCCTTACCTTTCGACCGCTATGGGGTAGAATTTTTTTTTTTAATTTTTAAAGAAGTTCGGTGAAGAAAATTCCTGTCAGGAATATCTAGAGAGCTCCTTAACCCGTGTGGCTACTACTGCATGGAAAAAAAAGAGACTGAAGGGAGACCCCTGCTGGATGCAGGGCTGGTGCCATGCTGGGCATGCCCAGTAGGTGCCAGTCAACGTTTAGAAACTTTGACAAAAGTGTTTCGTGATTGGGCTCCATCCTGTGATGTCACCTATTCTGCTTTTCCTGTGAGAATACAAATTTTCTCTTCCACATTACTCTTCCACATAAAGGCAAATTTAAATGATGATGATGATGAATAAGTGATTGGATATGTGATACTTTTCTACTATTTTCTGTTTCTAAGCCCATTACAATAAATAATGACATAATTACAAGGTTGATTAGATCAAACAATAACTAGCTGTCTGTTAAATTTAGTCTTTCTAGTTGTCTAACAACTGTCTTTGTGCCAAGACACAAGAAGGTTAAAAACATTGCTTCTTCAGTTAATTACGCAGCACAGTGAAAAAAAATCTGACTTCTCATCACTAATTTTAATTTCTATTTCAAAATTTTATCCGATTTTATAGCACTGTATTTATGTTACTCTCCACTGTCAATAAAGAATCTCTTCCTCTGAAGGTAGTAGAATTTATTTTCTCTTAGCCTGAGGGGATGGTCTTCCATAGCAAATCCTTTTGTTGTTTACAGTAAACAAATCACATAAGAGGTAACATGGCACATTATATAAAAGTATAAAATAGAGATAAACAAACTAGATGCTCAAGAATAAAACTTAAAAATTAAATATAACAATTATTAGGCTTATATAAGTCAAATAAATTAAACAGGCACATCAAAACATTAATAAAAAATGCATTTTAATGATAAACCAGGTTTAAACATACCCAATATATACAAACACTCCAGGAGAGAAGGGGTGCCAGCATGGCTATTTGGCTAGGGCCTACAATGTTCAAGGGGCCTACTTTTGTTGGGCAATTTTTTAAACAAAGCTAAATATATCTATTTCTAACATGTATAAATAAAAAATTCAATTGTAATTGAAGAATTTGCTAACAAAAAAGCTCATAAAGCCTTCTTAAATAAATAAAAATTATTTGGGAAATTTAGAAAACGATTTCTCTTAAGTATCACATCAGATCCTTACATAGGGGCCTACATTTCTTAGCTGGCACAGGCCTAATTCCTGTTCTCTCCGGCCCTATATATAAAAGTATATAAATGAAATCAATGACCTGACATATGTTTTAGCTTCCCCCCTGCATCATGGGTATACTTAGATAACATATCAGTAGCAAAAAAGATGTACTTTGAAGGTGCCTTCAAGGGAAATGTCTTACATATGGAGAGGAGGAAAAACAAAGCTCCCTTGTATAATGGTCTTTAGTCACATGTCAAATAAGCCAGCATCACTGGGAATGTCAAAGGGGAAAATGTTCCTTTTTCCTCAGGAGACAACAATGCCCCACAATTGGATATTGTGATTCAAACATTCTATATTGAACCCTTTAAACAGTTCTCAAAATGGCCAACTGCTCTCCTCTTCAAAAACAAATTACTTTGTTCTGTCTTGAAATCCATCAGTGAAACTAACAAGCAATCTTTTTCTGCTGAAAGGAAACACATTCAAAAGCTACAATAAATCATAACGACAAATTGTGGGTCACTATTTTGTCTCCTTAAGGAAAAGGGATATATTTCCTTTCTGACATTCCCAATCATACTGGTCTATTTGACATGGGACCAGTGACCATTATACCAAGGATCTGTGTTTTTCCTCTTCTCCATATATGAGCTATTTCCCTTGAAGGCACACACAGAGCACATCTCTTTGGCTATCAATATGTTATCTAAATGAAGCCCTGACGCAGATAGCAAGCCAAAATGTGATGTCAGGTTACTGATTTTATATATATCCTTTTATATCTATTTATATCTATTTAAATTTAGTTTATCATTAAATACATTTTAATTGATGTTTTGATGTGCTTTATTTGTATTATTTTGACTTGTATTATCTTTATAATCATTTTAATTTATTTTTAATTTCTCTTCGTTATTTATTTTTGACAACTGTTTTATATCTTTTTAATCTATATTTTTATACTTATATACATCTGCCACTTTACCTCTGGTATTCTTCTGTGGTTGCCAGTCTCTCTCAAATAAATCATATGCAAGATTCCTGAGCAGTGTAACAACCTCCCCATGCCATCCTAAAATATTTTTTTTCTAAGGTAAGCAAAATTGTTTACCTTGTAATAGGTGTTATCCTAGGACATCAGGATGTAGTCCTCACATATGGGTGACATCATCGATGGAGCCCTGACACGGAAAATGTCTGTCAAAGTTTCTAGAAACTTTTGACGGGCACACTGAGTCCACTGAGCATGCCCAGCATGCCATGATATTCTCAGCCACAGGGGTCTCCCTTCAGTCTCGTTTGTAGCAATGAGTGCGAGCGAAAAAATAAAATAATAAAACGTTTTGGACCCAACTCTGTGGGGCGACGGGTGGGTTTCGTGAAGACTACATCCTGCTGTCCTGGGATAACACCGATTACAAGGTAAGCAATTTTGCTTTATCCCAGCACAAGCAGGATGATAGTCCTCACATATATGGGTGATTAGCAAGTTACAGGCTGAGTCATCTTTGTATTGGACCAACAGCATACAACTTGTGCAATGAAATCACAACAGGTTGGATGTAGAAGCATTTGGGACTATACTGGAAATAAGTTCTTTAAGACAGATTGTCCAAAGGCTGAATCTTGTCGTCCTTCCTTGTCCAAACAGTAATGTGCTACAAAGGTGTGAAGAGAACTCCAAGTTGCAGCTTTACGGATATCAGCAATAGGCACTGAACGATAGTGTGCTACTGATGTTGACATAGCCCTACTGAGTGTGCTTTTACTCGTCCTTGGAGATGAATGCCTGCTCTTTCATAACAGAATTCGATACAGTCTGCTAGCCAGTTGGAGAGAGTTTGTTTTTCCACTGCAACTCCTGGTTTATTTTTGTCAAAAGAAACAAAGAGTTGGGTGGATTTTCTATGGACTGCAGTGCGGTTTAGGTAAAAAGCTAGTGCACGTTTACAATCTAAAGTGTGCAAAACTTTCTCGCCCTGGTGAGAGTGTGGCCTTGGAAAGAAAGTAGGCAAGACCATGGGTTGATTGAGGTGAAAATCCGTTACCACTTTTGGTAGGAATTTGGGGTGAGTGCGAAGGACTACTCGGTCATGCAGGAACCTTGTGTAGGGTGAGTATGTGACAAGCGCTTGTAACTCACTGACCCTCCTAGCAGATGTAATGGCTACAAGGAAAAATACTTTCTAGGTAAGAAAATTTTCATCACAGGAGTGCAGAGGCTCAAACGGGAATCGCAAGAGCCTCGCTAGCACTAAATTTAGGTCCCATTCAGTAACCAGTGGTCGAATGGGAGGCTTAAGGTGGAGTAAGCCCCTCATAAATCGACTCACTAGGGGCTGCACTGGTATCGGTGCATCCCCTATTCCTTTGTGGTATGCTATAGCACTTAGGTGAACCCTTACAGAAGATGTCTGTAGATCGGAAATTTGGCACAGGTAGTCCAATAAAGAAGGAGTGGGGCAAGAGAAAGGGTCAAAACAGTTTTGCATGCACCACTTGGTAAATCTGGTCCATTTAGACTGGTAAGATTTACATGTGGAAGGCTTTCATGAAGTTACAAGAACTTTAGAGACGAGTTGAAAGATTAAGCGGTTGCAGAATTAAGCTTTCAACATCCAAGCTGTTAGGGCAAGAGTTGGCAGGTTGGGATGACGCAACTTGCCCTGATTCTGAGTTATGAGAGAGGGCGCTGTGCCCAGGCGAACCGGTTCTCTGATCGAGAGGTTGAGGAGTATGGGAAACCATACTTGTCGAGGCTAGTACGGGGCTATGAGGTTCGTTGTCCCTGTGTCCTGCTGTAGCTTCACGGGAGTTTTGGATATGAGTGGGATTGGAGGATACGCATATAGAAGTCCTGTGCTCCAGGGGCGAGCAAAGGCGTCCCTGGGGAACGTTTGTCGATGTCCATGGAGGGAGCAGAACCTTTCCACTTTGTGATTCAGTTTGGACGCAAAGAGGTCTATGGTTGGCCGACCCCAGCGTTGAAAGATTTTGCTCGCAACACCGGGATCCAGAGACCATTTGTGGGGATGGAAATGCCAACTGAGATCGTCCACTAAAATGTTTTGAATGCCCGCCAGATAAGTCGCTCGGAGACACAGAGTGCTCAAGTGCCAAGGCCCAAATCTGTACTGCTTCTTGACAGACCAGATAAGAGCCCGTGCCTCCCTGTTTGTTTATGTATCACATTGCTACTGTGTTGTCTGTCTGTATCAGCACAGTCTTGTTTGAGAGGCAGTCTTTGAAGGCATAAAGGGCATAATGCATTGCTCGAAGTTCTAAGAAGTTTATCTGATACTTAATTTTGAGTGTAGTCCACGTACCTTGCATTTGAAGGTTGTTGAGCACTCCCCATCCTAAGTTGGAGGCATCCATGGACAAGATGACTTGCGGAGTTGATTGCTGGAATGGGAGACCAGCTTTCAAGGCAGTTTGATTTGTCCACCATTGGAGCGAAAGGCATAATTGGTGGGTGAATTGAACTGTGTACGACAGTGGTTGGAAAACTTGGAACCATTGAGATTTCAAAGTCCATTGATTTCTTTGCATGGCTAACTTCACCATAGGGGTAACATGTACTGTAGAGGCCATGTGTCCTAGTAGCACTAGAAGTTGATGGGCAGAGGCGAACTGGCAGTTGGTTATTGCATTCACCAAGTGTGCTAGATTGTTGGAACGATCGTTTGGAAGAAAACATTTTGCCATTGTGGTGTCGAGGTCTGCTCTGTTGAATGTGAGGAGCTGAGATGGTTTGATGTGGGATTTTTGATAGTTGTTTAGAAATCCCAGGGAGTGTAATAGTATTATTGTGCTTTTTAAGGCAGACAGAGTTCCTTGCCTGGATGGACTCCTGATTAGCCAATCGTTTAGGTAGGGAAAAACATGAATGCTGTTTTTCCTTAGATGTGCAGCAGCCACTGCTAAACATTTTGTGAATACTCGAGGCGCAGAAGCGAGTCCGAACGGCAGGACTCGATACTGGTAATGATCTTTTCCCACGACAAATCGTAGGTACTTGCGATGTTGTGTGGAAATGGGTACGTGTGCATAAGAGTCTTGAAGATCTAGCGAACAGAGCTAATCTCCCCATTGAAGCGAGGGAAGGATGGTTCCGAGGGATACCATCTGAAACTTTTCTTTTTGAAGAAATTTGTTGAGATTGCAGAGGTCTAAGATAGGGCGAAGGCCGCCTGCTTTCTTTGGAATTAGGAAATAGCGGGAATAGAACCCTTTGCGCTTTGTTGAGACGGGGAACTGGTTCTTTAGCCCTGGTAGTCAGCAAAGTTGAGAGTTCTACTTGAAGTCGAGATGTGATGACAGTGCTTGTCCAAAGTGGGATGGGTGGAGTATTGTTTTGAATTTGAGACAGTATCCCTGATTCAGTATGGCTAATACCCATTGATCTTTGGTGATGAGACTCCATTGGTGTTTGAAATGATGGAGTCGACCTTCTACAGGTAAGTGGGGCATGGGATTGATGGAGAGGCTTCTGTTCTCTTGATGTACTTCAAAAACCAGCTGCCTGACCTGTTTGTGGAGGTGGCTGGGTTTTTGTCTGCTTTGGCTGGCGTGGACGTCCTCTTTGTGGTGGACGGTAGGGACGTGCTGAAGAAGTAGGCGGATAGTACCTTCTAGGCCTATGAAGGGTCTCCTGGCATCCCTTCTGGTGGGTTTTCGTATGGAAGATGGCTGATCCGATGGCAATCTGGAGAGCTGATGGAGTGTCTCATGGTGATCTTTTAGTTGGGAGACAGTGTCCTGAATTTTTTCTCCGAAGAGATCCTCTCCAGTACATGGGAGATCTGCTAGTCTCTCTTGGACTTCTAACCTGAGGTCAGAGGCCTTGAGCCAAGCCCACCTTCGTGCACTGATTCCAGCTGCTGACAGACGGGCGGATGTTTCAAAGGAGTCGTAGGCTGCCCGTACTTCGTGTTTGCCGGATTCGAGGCCTTTGGCAATCAAATTGTTTAGTGCCAGCTGCTGCTGTTGAAGGAGATTATCAGCAATATCTTGAACTTGTTTCCACAAGTTTCTTTGATATTGCGTCATATACAGCTGGTATGCTGCAATCCTAGACACCAGCATGGATCCCTGAAAAACCTTTCTTCCTAAGCCATCTAAGAACTTCTGTTCTTTTCCTGGTGGGGCAGAAGAGTGTGGTTTTTGCTTCCTGACTTTTTTCTGAGACGATTCAATGACCACTGAGTGGTGTGGCTATTGTGGTTTCTGGAAACCTGGGGTATGTTGTACCAGATATGTTGTGTCTGTTCTTCTGTTTACAGCAGGTACAGAGCAAGGATGTTTCCATAATCTATGCTGAAATTCCAGAAGCACTTCATGAATGGGTATGGCCATCACCTCCTTTGGTGCATCTACAAATTGTAACACTTCAAGAGTTTTGTGTCTTGTATCCTCTTCAGCAAGCAATTCAAATGGAATTGTATCCGCCATTTCCTTTTTGAAATTTGCAAAAGAAGGTTCTGATTCTAAATCTTCGGTATCAGTGTCAGTGTCTACATCCTCCCAAGGACTATAGTGAGGTTGAAAATGTGATCCAGAGGGATCCAAGTTGTCTTTTGGAAGAAAATGCTTTGTTTTAGAAGCAGACTTCAATGGTTGACTTGGAATCTGCTTTGGCATTGAAGGAGGTAGAAAAGGCATCGATGGTAATCGATGGCCAGCATTGCCCAGTGGACCGGGACGTGAAGGCATCGATGGATCTGGGAGTGGCATCAAAGGTAATGTCAGTGCACGAGGGTGTTGAAGACCCGATGGCCCCGGGAAGGAGTCCGAGTCCCTTCCATCGTCCTCCGATGAGCCTGGAATTGGAATCAAAGGAATCACCAGTGGATGTTTAGGCATCAATGGTGTTGATGGCTGCATCAGGGGAGCCCTCAGTGGCATCAGTGTTAGTGCTGGAAAAACACTGATTAAGGCGTCGATTCTATTTAGCAGAGGTTGAAAGATCGATGATTCTGCTGTCGGTGCCAATGATTGTACCGGTGCTGGCATCGAAGGAGGCTGGAATTTTTGAAACGCCTCGACGATCGCTTGTTGAACCATGGAAGTCACTTCTTCCCTGGAGACTGGGACCACTATCACAGGAGTAGGTAAGACTGGCACTACTGGCACTTCCACGAATAAGCGTGGTGGCACAGTCTCTAACACCAATCCCGGTGGAGAGTGCCTCGGTATCTCAGGTACAGAGGGGCATGGCGGCTCTAGTACCCAGACACGCTTCGTCATTGGCTCGATGTCCTTCGGTGCCAATGCAGATGCCGTTTCTTCTGATGGAACGGAGACAGAACGGTGTCGATGGTGTCTCTTTTCACGATGTTCCCTAGTGGATATTGATGAAGATGCTATGGAAGATCCGGATGGGGCTGGCGACGAACTGTCATCGGCCTTTTTCTTTCCTCGATGTTTTTCAAAGGAGGGTGATTTCAACGATGTCGAAGATGATGATGGAGTGATTTTTTTAAACAGCTCCTCCATTTTATCCAAACAGGAACGCCTGCCCTTCGGTGTCATCTGGTGCAAGTTGTACAAGCACGGACATCGTGGCCTGATCCCAGGCATAAAACGCAAACATTATGCGGGTCAGTTATTGACATTGTTCGGGTACAATTTGGACATTTTTTGAATCCAGAGGCCATGATGAGAAAACAGGCCGGGTAACGGTTGATGGCCTGCAGTACCGAATAAAATGGTGACCAGAATCGACTGAAAAACTTACTCAAAAAGTACTCACCGAATGTATGTCGAAGGGAGACCTGAGTCGACAATTTTGCAACTGAAAAGTTATATTTTACGTGAGGAAAAAGTGAGGGAAAAAACTCAGAGAGCTCCTATCACGCGAGGCTAACAGCAACGCGGAAAAAAAGAGACTGAAGGGAGACCCCTGTGGCTGAGAATATCATGGCATGCTGGGCATGCTCAGTGGACTCAGTGTGCCAGTCAAACGTTTCTAGAAACTTTGACAGAAGTTTTTCATGTCAGGGCTCCATCTATGTCACCCATATGTGAGGACTATCATCCTGCTTGTCCTGGGATAAAATAGCTTCAACTAGGAAAACCTTTCAATACATGTAAGTCCTTATGTGCCCTTTATTAAATTAATATAGCTGAAGGTAACACTGTGGGGTAAATTTTAAAAAGTACACGTGGGCGTCCGTGTGCGCGCGGTTCCCGATGTGTGCACACGAATGTGTTGATTTTATATTGGTGCGCGCAGGTGCCCACTTGTGCGCGCAAGGAGGGGATTTTATTTAAAAGTGTGCGGTGACGTGATCAGGCTTTGCCCAGTTCCCTCCCAGTCTACGCCAATAAAGGAGAGAACTGGGAGGGAACTTCTCTAACTATCCTTCTTCCCTCTTCCCTCCGACCTCTTAAATGCCTCCCCATCTTTTTTTTATTTTTTTTGCTACTTACTTGCTCTCCGGAGCAGTAGCAGTTTCTGCACACTGGCTCACTGCCAGCGTGAGCTTCAGTGAGACAGCGCCTAATGGCGCCGTCATGGCCGGCCCCTGCCCTGCCCTCAGCCTGCCCCTTTTGGCTGCAGCTGATTTTCCATGTGTACCAGGAGACATGCGCGTAGCCGAGCTGATTAGAAAATGTGAGCTGCTCAGCCACATGAGTATCTCCCGGTATTTGTATGCGCTGGGGATTTAAAATTTCCTCATATTTGTATAAAGGAAGGTGCTCATAAAGAAGTTGTCTGAAAAACTGATTCTAACTAGAATAAAATAAAAACAAAAGTGCCTCCTCCTTTGCCTCTCCAAGAAATAAAAGTAGAAATATTACATGATACTAGGTACAGCTGTCTGACATAGCTTTGTAATCACCTAGCCATGTTTTTCTGTAAAAATAGATGCAGGTCATTTTTTATGATTGAAAAGAGATTGCATTATTACCTTCTTGGAGAACTCAGTATGCATTACAATTAGTGTGGCATTTGTGGAACACATAAGTATACTAAGAGTAAGAACATAACTAAGTTTAAAGTGTTCTAAAGGTAGTCACCAAGTTTCCATAAGGAGCACCTCGGGTAACTCAGTAGTGGTGCTGTGTACTACAAAGTAACAGGTCGATACAGTAAAGTGTGCTCCGTCGGAGCGCACTGTCAGCCTGCTCTGGACGCGTGTTTTCCCTTACCCCTTATTCAGTAAGGGGAGGAAAACACGTGGCCCACTCGCGGCACCTAATAGCGCCCTCAACATGCAAATGCATGTTGATGGCCCTATTAGGTATGCGCGTGGGATCCAGTAAGTAAAATGTGCAGCCAAGCCGCACATTTTACTCTAAGAAATTAGCGCCGAAATTTCTTCCGGCGCCAGGAAAGTGCACAGAAAAGCAGTAAAAACTGCTTTTCTGTGCACCCTCCGACTTAATATCATAGCGATATTAAGTCGGAGGTCCCCAAAAGTAAAAAAAAGTAAAAAAAAAAAAAAAAAAAATTTGAATTCGGCCCGAAAACCGGACGCTCAATTTTGCCGGCGTCCGGTTTCCGAGCCCGTGGCTGTCAGCGGGCTCGAGAACCGACGCCGGCAAAATTGAGCGTCGGCTGTCAAACCCGCTGACAGCCGCCGCTCCAGGCCAAAAGGAGGCGCTAGGGACGAGCTAGTGTCCCTAGCGCCTCCTTTCCCTCGTTTGCACCGCGTCGCCTAATTTGCATGCTGGAGCATACTGGATAGCTCGCACCGGCGAAGGGCCAGTGCGTGCGCCGGGAGAGCGGGCGTTCGTCCGCTCTCCCGCGGTTTTACAGTATCGGGCTGTAAGAGATTAGGGAGCATTACATAACGAGTTCTTATCAGTGGCATGTGGTTACATTTATAGTAGAGGTTTCGGTCTTGCTCCCTTATCCTTCTCTCCCCTCCCACAAGTCTTTATCAGGATATAGCACACTAATTAATAGTCATCTACCAGTTCACAATTTTATGTGCAAAAATGTGTCATACAAATGAGCCATATCCTGATTCTGCTTATAGCCCCCTTGCAAGGCAAGAGGCAGGGGAACGAAATTTGTGCAGATAAAAATATTTCCAATACCAGTTTCTTTTAGCAATTCTATATATGCAGGATATACGTTAACTCCATTCTTAAGGAAGGTTTTTTCAAATTTAATGTCCTAAAAAAATTGAAACCCCTACTGTACACCCAAGATTTCCGTACAGTGATCCAAGCCACCATCTCCACCAAACTGGACTACTGTAACGCGCTGTTCCTAGGGCTCCCCTACTCTACGATAAAACCACTACAGATGCTACAAAATGCAACAGCACGAATCCTCTCAAATACCCGCAAATGTGAACATATCACCCCCATCCTCAAAGAGCTACACTGGCTCCTGATCCTCTCCCGCATCCACTACAAAACTCTATTGTACATAAATCCCTCCACGTTCACAACTCCAACTGGCTCTACCGGACCCACCAGAACTGCCAAGAAAGGCACCCTAATTGTACCCTCACTTAAAACAGCCCGCCTCTCCTCCACACGTGACCGCGCATTCTCAATTGCTGGGCAGTCCCTCTGGAATGCCCTTCTCCCAACCCTGTTCCTCGAACCATGCACCATCAAATTCAAGAAGAAATTAAAAACCTGGTTATTTAAACGTGCTTACCCAGAATAGTCTTTCCTCACACACTGCTTTCCCAGGTACTTCTACTTTATGATACTTCCCCCCTTATGTTAAGGTTTCTCTAAGTTTAATTCTTGTTGTTGTTTACCTATCCTTCTATGCTGCTCTTAAGTTATCTCTCCCCCCCCCAGTTCTTCCTCCCTGTTATTATGTAATTTCAGACCTGCTGTTCCATATGTGAACCGGTATGATGTCCCTACTAATACCGGTATATAAAAGCCTTTAAATAAATAAAATAAAATAAAATATATACTACTTTTCACATCTTTTTGTTTTTTCTTTTTTCAAACACAGTAAATATTACATAAAGGCCTAAAACACCAATATACCACGTATTAGCTAAACAGAACAAGCCAGGCTACTTAAAATTATCTGCAAAATAAAAAAATATCTGTACCTAAAAATATTGTACATAAGATTTTAAAACTACATAGGCCTCTTCTTCAGATGTCAAATCAGAGACATTGACATCTAAAGATGGATCCTATATTGTCTCAATAGCTCATGCACAGTATTTTGAGATAAAACCTACACAGCCCAATAAAAGCTATCACGACATGCCAAGAATACAGCTTACCCGCAAGAGACAAACCTGCCAAATCTAAACACTAACTCCCAGGACTCAAACATCAACCACCCTACCCAGGAAAGAGCAGCACTTACATCAGGCCTTACAAGACCAATACACCTCCTGTTGAAAACAGAACAAGACAGACTGCTATAGACCCCTACACAGAAAGGGGCAGATTTTCAAAGGGGTACATACGCAAGATACACGCGTACCCCCTAAAAACCTGCCCCAAGCTCCCCCTGCGCGCGCCGCCGAGCCTATTCGAATAGGCTCGGCGGCGCGCGCAAGCCCTGGGACGTGCGTAAGTCCCGGGGACGTGTCATGGGGGGCGTCATCCGTGGGCAGGGCCGCGGGTGTGGTTTCGGCCCAGGGGCGTTTCGGGGGCATGGCCGAGGCCTCCGAAACCGCTCCTGTGCCGGGGAATTGCGCGCCAGCCAGCTGGCCGGCACAGGCGTAACTTTTCAAACAAAGGCAGGGGAAGGAAAGTTCCCTCCAAGGCCTCTCCGATTTCGGAGTGGCCTCGGAGGGAACGGAGGCAGGCTGCGCGGCTCGGCACACGGAGGCAGGGTGCGCGGCTCAGCACGCGCAGGCTGCCGATTTTGCGCAGCTTTGTGCACGCCGACCCCGGATTTTAAAAGATACGCGCGTATCTATTAAAATCCAGCATACTTTTGTTTGCGCCGGTCTCGCATCCAAAAGTACGCACGGGCGTAGTTTTTTAAAATCTACCCCAAACTATATACAGAAAAATCCCATCAATAAAATATTTAAAAACAGCAGAAATATCAAATAACATCCAACAATTAAAACTAATAGAGCTAAAAAAAAATCCTCTGCTCTCCATACCTGGGAACTTTTAATGTCTAGTAAACCTGAGATTGTCCTGGATTAGTTGGAGAATGGGGGAAAGAGGGTGCACAAACTATCCTCTGTCTTCCCCATATACCCACACTAACACGTGTGTTCATGCTTTTTCACAAACACACAGGCACTCTCTCATAATCAGTGGCTCTGTCTTCACACATAAAGGCACAAAGACAATCTCACACTTATTGGCTCTTTCTCCCTCTTACACACACACACACACATACTCACAGGCACTCTGACATTCAGTAGTATACTCTCCCTCAAACACACATACATAGGCACTCTCTCAGTGGTTCTCTCTCTATCCCGCATACACACATAGATACATACTCAGGCATTTTCTCATATTCAGTGGTTCTCTGCACACAAACTCACACATACTAAAGCATTTTCTCACACTCAGTGGCCCTACTCCTTCTCACACATTTTCACTCACTCAAACAGGCTCAGGATCTCCTGCTCCCTTCTCCGCCTCTGTCATGTCGCTGGATCACAGGTCCTCTTTTTCAGCTGCAGTAGTATGGACTCCACAGCGGCCTGCCAGGACTCATCTTCAGCCTCCAACGGGATGAGCTTCGTGGTGGCCTGCAGGATCACAGGTTCATTTTGTGGCATGAACTGTAGCAGGACTTGCATTGATGCAAAGTCATCTCCTGCTGCCGCAAGACCGATCTCACGATAAGAACTGTGTGATTGGCCCTGCAACAGCAGGAGATGCTGTTCACTAAAAACGTGATTCCTGCTGCCAGCTGAAGGTCGATGAAGTGGATCACATGGTTGAGTGCAGTATTGGCTTAGCTAGGGGGTTTGATTTATCCCTACCCGACTTTAAAAAAAAATGCAAGAACACAAAAACCAAACAAGAAAATAAAGGAAACCGGTTAGGGCTGGGGATTCAATTAATCTCTTAATGCCCCTGACCGTATGCTACTGGCTCTTATATAGATTTAATTGAGGAAGAGATAGCAATAGCATTATAGAGGGTATTTATTAGGCCAAATGAAGTTACAGTAGCTTGAGGAGGGATGCAAAATGATGGCTTCCTGCCATGGAGTAATTTATTTTGTTTGTTTGTTTTTATATACCGAAGTTTCGTGCTGGCCTTCACTCCGGTTTACAGGTATAACAACGATTTACATGAAAAATCGAAATATAAATACATTGATAACATAGATAACTGCTAGGTTACATTGAAAACTGTTAGATAATATAGATACAAGCTATACATGGTAACATTGGTAACTGATTAATAATTTGGTAACTGAGTGTAGTGGCGCATGCCTTCACTAGGTATAGTAAGTATCACAATGGTTAATATAAATGGTCAAACATGGTTTATATCAAATATGAATGGTCATTTCAAAGGAAATATATATCTGTGTTTTGTGGCTTGAGATGGAACTTTAGTTTAGTTTATTGCTCTTATTATATCATCTTTAAGAACAAATTACATGGTTTACAATAAAAAATATATTTCAACAATGAAAACTAACATTAAACAAACATAATGCAACATAAAAACAAATAAAATTATAAAACCCAACAATATAACAGGACCAGATGGTATACACTTCAGGGTTCTGAAGGAACTAAAAAATGAAACTTAAGATCTATTAGTTAAAATTTGTAACCTATTATTAAAATCATCCATTGTACCTGAAGACTGGAGAGGCCAATGTAACCCCAATATTTAAAAAAAGGCTCCAGGGGTGATCCAGGGAACAATACACTGTGAGCTTGACTTCAGTGCCTGGAAAAATAGTGGAAACTATTCTAAAGATCAAAATCACAGAGCATATAGAAAGACATGGTTTAATGGAACACAGTCAGCATAGCTTTACCCAAGGGAAGTCTTGCCTCACAAATATGCTTTTTTTTTTTTTTTGCTAAGGGGTTAATAAACGTGGATAAAAGTGAACCGGTAGATGTAGTGTATTTTGGATTTTCAGAATGTGTTTGACAAAGTCCCTCATGAGAGGCTTCTACAAAAACGAAAAAGTCATGGGATAGGAAGCAATGTCCTTTCATGGATTACAAACTGGTTAAAAGACAGGAAACAGTAGGATTAAATGGTCAATTTTCACAGTGGTAAAAGGTAAACAGTGGAGTACCTCAGGGATCTGTACTTGGACTGGTGTTTTTCAATATATTTATAAATGATCTGGAAAGGAATACGAGGAGTGAGGCAATCAAATTTGCAGATGATACAAAATTATTCAGAGTAGTTAAATCACAAGTGGATTGTGATAAATTGCAGAAGGACTCTTCAGGACTGGAAGATTGGGCATCCAAATGGTAGATGAAATTTAATGTGGACAAATTTAAGGTGATGCATATAGGGAAAAATAACTCATGCTGTAGTTACATGATAGGTTCCTTAATAACTGCTACTAACCCAAGAAAGAGATCTAGGCATGAAATCATTGGCTCAGTGTGCTGCGGCAGTCAAAAAAGCCAACAATGGCCTAGATTCATTCTTTGCTATAAATCTAACAAAAATCATGCTCACAGTAAAAAAAAAAATAAATAAATAAAATGGGGGGGGGGGGGGAGGGGGCGGCATGGTTAGGCTAATTTTCCTGGTACCCCATTGCGTTTGTATTTTACCACAATGCTCGTTAAATTTATCACACCCGTGTTACTGACCAGACTGGACAGAGAGAGAGATACTCTGTAGAGGCTCACAAAAAAAGTTAACAATTTAATCCACTGTAATAAGGGGCTCTAATAATTCGGGGTGAGGTATGGGGAGCGAGTTGGGTTTTGGGGAGCAGTTTTACCTGCACAGTCATACGTACAAACAGCACAGTTACCATCAGTGAAGTTTTAAAGTGATTTGGAGTGATGAAAGTTGAAAGCAGAGTAGATTTGTACCATGTTCTCTCTATCTAGCTTGGCATCACTCCAAATCACATTAAATCTTCACTGATGGTAATTGTGCTGTTCGTACGTATGACTGTGCATGTTATATTGCCTCCTAAAACCCAACTCGCCCCCAAAACCTCATCCCAAGTTCATAATACCCCCTCTTACAGTAGTCTAAAAAAGTTTAAAAATAAGTGAGCCTCCACAGAGGCTCTCTCTCCTCCCTCTTCCCTCTCACAAACCGGCATTTGCGATAAATAGCGTTTCCACTGGTAATGCACAGCTAACGCAGGCAAAATGCACAGAAAAAAGGTGTAGTTATTTCTGGCATTAAATCCCGCGACAGTGTGCATTACTTTATTGCACATCATGTTAACCGACCCTCATTTCCATTTACTCTGACAAATTCCTCCTACGCGAATACAAATTTTAAATTTGCATATGCATTTCAAAATGCAGTATTTATCACATGCATTATGGCGTTATCACGGGCGTTAGGGCTCTAAATTGAGCGATAACGTCCTAATGCATTTTGAGAAATGAACCTGATTGTTAGGAATGATTAGGAAGGGAACGGTGAATAAAATGGAAAATGTCATAATGCCCCTATATCGCTCCATGTTGAGACCGCACCTTGAGAACTGTGTTCAATTCTGATCACTGAATCTCAAAAAAGATATAGTTGTACTTGAGAAGGTATAGAGAAAGGCAATCAAAACGATAAAGAGGATGGAAATGAGGAAAGGATGGAATTGAGGAAAGGCTAAAGAGGTTCAAAAAAGGTTTGGATAAGTTCTTGGAGGAGAAGTCCATTAATGGCTATTAATCAATTTTACTTAGGGAATAGCCACTGCTATTAATTGCATCAGTAGCATGGGATCTTCTTAGTGTTTGGGTAATTGCCAGGTTCTTGTGGCCTGGTTTTGGCCTCTGTTGGAAACAGGATGCTGGGCTTGATGGACCCTTGGTCTGACCCAGCATGGCAATTTCTTATGTTCTTAGGTTACGGCTGTTCAGCCTGGAGAAGAGATCTTTAAAATCTTTTAAATCATGAGAGGTCTAGAACAGGTAAATGCTCATCAGTTATTTACTCTTTTGGATAATAGAAGGACTAGGGGGCACTCCATGAAGTTAGCAAGTAGCACATTTAAAACAAATCAGAGAAAATTCTTTTCACTCCACACAATTAAGCTCTGGAATTTGTTGCCAGAAGATATGTTAGGGCAGTTAGTATAGCTGGGTTTAAAAAAGGTTTGGATAAGTTCTTGGAGGAGAAGTCCATTAACTGCTATTAATCAAGTTGACTTAAGGAATAGCCACTGCTATTACTGGCATTAGTAGAATGGGATCTACTTAATGTTTTGGTTACTTGCCAAATACTTGCCTCCCCTCCCTCCTCCACTCCTCGGCCCAGGCATGTCCAAAATGCAATTCCAAAAATTTATCGCGAATTGTGTTATGGCCTTTTCGGGCATATCGCACAGCCAAGCGCCAGGAAAAAAGGTGTAGTTATTTCTGGTTTTAAAACTGTGCGATAGAATGGGTTATGTAATTGCATGGTGCGATATTGCTCCTCATTTAACTATATCCCTCCCAAACTCCTCCCCAATCCCGCCCCTCCCAAAAGTTTGCATTTGCGCCATGCGTTACATTTCTTATCGCATGCATTATGGCATTAATGCATGCGTTAACATGTTATCACGTGCGTTAATGCCACAACGCATTTTGATGAATGACCCAGTGAGATCCGTACAAAAATGCCAGTGGGGGTTATATTGATAGCCTCTATTTCATGTCCGGTATTTGCCTGTAGACATGAATGCTGCCATAAGACCGTGCATGCAGCTGTTCAGTGGGCAATCGAAGGAATGCATGTAAAGATTTTTTGGTGCTCAACCGCTGATCAATACTGAGGTGGCATATCTGAAGGAATTTAAAAGAAGCAATGAATAAAAACTCCCCTGATGAAGCAAGTCTGTCAGGTGAAATGAGGTCTTTGTTGGGGTGGACTGAAATAGCAAATGTTGCTTACCTGATGTAACAGGTGCTCTCACAGGACAGCAGGATGTTAGTCCTCACAAATGGGTGACATCAAGGATGGAGCCCAACCACGGAAAACTTCTGTCAAAGTTTCTAGAACTTTGACTGGCCCCTACTGGGCTTGCCCAGCACGGCACCAACCCTGCAGCCAGCAGTTGTCCCCCTTCAGTCTTGTTTCAAAGCTACAGGCAGTGCCGAAAAAATAAAATAAGAAAAACGAACCCAACCCTGCGGGGTGGCAGGCGGGTTTCGTGAGGACTAACATCCTGCTGTCCTGTGAGAACACCTGTTACATCAGATAAGCAACATTTGCTTTCTCACAGGACAAGCAGGATGGTTGTCCTCACAAATGGGTGAGTACCGAGCTGAGGATGTCCGAACGTGCACCAAAAGTACCCAACGGCGTGCAACAGGCACAACAACTGGGGTGAAATTTGGTAGAGGACATACGCACACCATCGGGTAGGCGGAAGGGTGTTGGTACGTCATGTTGGAAAAAGGTTACGCAAGACAGATTGGCCGAAGATAGAATCCTGTCTTCCAGCTTTGTCCAAACAGTAGTGGGCTGCAAATGTATGGAGAGAACTCCAGGTAGCAGCCCTGCAGATGTCAGGAAGCGGCACCGATCGAAGGTGTGCTACTGAAGTCGCCATGGCCCTCACAGAGTGTGCTTTCACACTGTCTTGAAAAGGAATGCCAGCTTGCTGATAGCAGAAAGAGATGCAGTCCGCCAACCAGGAGGAAAGAGCCTGCTTACCCACAGGTTGCCCTAACTTGTTAGGATGGAAAGAGACGAATAATTGTGTGCTCTTCCTGTGGGCAACTGTACAGTCTAGATAGAAAGCTAGAGCTCGTTTGCAGTCGAGGGTATGCAGAGTCTGTTCCCCGGAGTTGGACTGGGGCCTGAGAAAGAAAATAGGTAGTATGATGGATTGATTAATATGAAACTCCGAAACTACCTTAGGTAAGAATTAAGGGTGAGTGCGGAGTACCGCCCGGTCCTGCAGGAGTTTAGTGTAAGGCGGATAGGTAACTAGGGCCTGTAACTCACTAACCCTGTGAGCTGAAGTGATAGCCAAAAGGAAAATCACTTTCCAAGAGAGATATTTAAGGTCACAGGAGTGAAGAGGTTCGAAGGGTGGTTTCATAAGGCGACCAAGAACCAGATTAAGGTCCCAAGATGGGGCCGGAGGACGTAAAGGTGGCTTCAAATGGAGCAAGCCTTTAAGAAAGCGTGTTACAAGGGGTTGTACTGAGATAGGGACACCCCCGATACATTTATGGAAGGCAGCTACCACACTGACATGCATTCTAATGGAAGAGGTCTTTAGACCTGATTCTGACAGATGCCAAAGATAGTCCAAAAATTTAGGAATTGGACAGGAAAGGGGATCAAGGGACTGAGAAATGCACCATGATGTGTACCTTTTCCATTTATAGGAATAAGATTTTCTTGTGGAAGGCTTTCGTGAAGCGATGAGGACACGAGAAACTGAATCCGATAGGTTAAGTGGTTGAAGTACTAACCTTTCAACATCCATGCCGTCAGGGACAAGGCTTGGAGATTGGGATGGAGGAGGCATCCGTCGTTTTGAGTGATCAGATGCGGGTCCTTTCCCAAGGGAATGTGTCTGCAGATGGAGAGATCCTGGAGTATGGGAAACCACACTTGGCGTGGAAAGTGAGGTGCTATCAGGATCATGGTTCCCTTGTCCTGACGTAGCTTCACAAGAGTCTTCGACAGAAGAGGAAGTGGAGGGAATGCATAAAGCAAACCGGTTGTCCACGGGAGGAAAAATGCATCCCTGGGCCGAGAGTGCTGATTCCGAATGAGGGAGAGGTAATTGGCCACTTTGTGGTTCTGAGGGGACGCAAAGAGGTCTATGTGGGGATAACCCCATTTTGGAAAAGAGAGATCGCTACCAAGGGATTGAGTGACCACTCGTGCGGTTGGAAGACTCGGCTTAGCCGGTCTGCCAAGACATTTTCTACTCCCGGCAAGTAGGTGGCCCTGAGATACATGGAACGGGAGAGGGCTTCTGCCCAAATCTGCGCAGTTTCCTGACAGAGAAGGAAGGAGCCTGTGCCTCCCTGCTTGTTGATGTACCACATGGCCACCTGGTTGTCTGATTGAATCAAGATTATGTGATTTGATAGGGAATCTTGAAAGGCTCAGAGCATATCGGATTGCTCGAAGCTCCAGGAAATTTATCTGGTGTTTGGCTTCCTCTGGAGACCAGAATCCTTGAGTTTGTAGACTGTTTACATGGGCTCCCCATCCGACGTTGGAAGCGTCGGTGGTGAGAGTTATTTGAGGATTTGGTGGGTGAAAGGGCAAGCCCTGTAGGAGGTTGGATTGATTTTTCCACCAGGTAAGAGACAGACGGAGCGCGTCTGTGACACCGACAATGGTCGACAGAGGCTGAGTGGCTTGGATCCATTGTGACTTCAGAGTCCATTGCATGACTCTCATGGCCTGACGGGCCATTGGAGTCACAAACTGAGGAGGCCATGTGCCCCAGCAGAATGAGGAATTGGTGAGCTGTAGCTGTGGGTTGAGACTGCAGCTGGCGAGCTAGGGACACAAGGGTTTGAACCCGTTGGTGAGGAAGGAAGGCTTTTGCCTGTAAGGTGTCCAAGTCTGCTCCAATGAAGGATAAGGTTTGAGATGGGATTAAGTAGGATTTCTCGTAGTTGACAGGATGTTAGTCCTCACATATGGGTGACATCACAGGATGGAGCCCAATCACGGAACACTTTTGTCAAAGTTTCCAGAACTTTGACTGGCCCCTACTGAGCATGCCCATCATGGCACTAACCCTGCAGCCAGCAGGGGTTCCCCTTCAGTCTTGTTTAAAAGCTACAGGTAGTGCCGAAAAATAAAATAAGAAAACGTTACAAACCCAACACCGGGGGGCGGTGGGTGGGTTTCGTGAGGACTAACATCCTGCTGTCCTGGGAGAACACCTGTTACAGGTAAGCAACATTTGCTTTCTCACAGGACAAGCAGGATGGTAGTCCTCACATATGGGTGAGTACTGAGCTGAGGATGTCCGAGAAATGCACCAAATGTACCCAGGTGTGCAAGGCACTAGGACTGGGATAAAAATTTGGCTGAGGGCATCCTGAACCCTAATGGGCAGGCGGAAGGGTGTTGGTACGTCACGTTGTAAATAGGTTATGAAGGACAGACTGGCCGAAGATGGAATCTTGTCTTCCGGCCTTGTCCAAGCAATAGTGGGCTGCAAAGGTGTGGAGAGAACTCCAGGTGGCAGCCCTGCAAATGTCAGGAAGCGGCACCGATCGTAGGTGTGCTACTGAAGTCGCCATGGCCCTCAAAGAGTGTGCTTTAACACGGTCTCGAAATGGAATGCCCGCTTGCTGATAGCAAAAGGATATGCAGTCCGCCAACCAGGAGGAGAGAGTCTGCTTACCCACAAACTGCCCTAACCTGTTAGGATGGAAAGAGACAAACAGTTGAGTGCTTTCCCTGTGGGCAGCTGTACGGTCTAGGTAGAATGCTAGAGCCCGTTTACAGTCAAGGGTATGCAGAGCCTGTTCTCCTGGATTGGAATGGGGTCTGGGAAAAAAGGTAGGTAGTATAATGGATTGATTGAGATGAAAGTCCGAAACTACCTTAGGCAAAAATTTAGAGTGAGTGCGGAGTACTGCGCAGTCCTGCAGAAGTTTAGTGTAAGGCAGATTGGAAACTAGAGCCTGTAATTCACTATCTCTGTGAGCCGAAGTGATTGCCAGTAGGAAAATCACTTTCCATGTGAGATAGCGAAGATCACAGGATTGAAGAGGCTCGAATGGCGATTTCATGAGCTGATCCAAAACCGGATTGAGGTCCCAAGAAGGGGCCGGAGGACACAGTGGAGGCTTGAGGTGAAGCAAGCCCTTCAGAAAACATGTTACAAGGGGTTGTACTGATATGGGTTCATCCCCGACACCTTTATGGAAGGCGGCTACCGCACTGACATGCATTCTGATGGAAGATGTTTTTAGACCTGACTTTGATAAGTGCCAGAGATTGGACAGGTAAAGAGGTCAAGGGACTGAAGAACACCATGACTTAAGCCTGTTCCATTTGTATGAGTAAGATTTTCTCGTGGAAGGCTTCCGTGAAGCAATCAGGACACGGGAAACTGGTTCAGAAAGGTTAAGTGGCTGAAGGATTAACCTTTCAACATCCATGCCGTCAGGGACAAGGGTTGAAGATTGGGGTGGCGGAGGCACCCGTCGTTTTGAGTGATCAGAAGCGGGTCCTTTCCTAAGGGAAAATGCCTGTGAATGGAGAGATTCTGAAGTATTGGAAACCACACTTGGCGTGGCCAGTGAGGTGCTATCACCAAAAATCTCCTGTTTGAAGAAGGGGAAGCATGGTGCCTAGAGAAACCATCCTGAACTTTTCTTTCCTTAGAAATTTGTTGAGATTTCTGAAGTCTAGGATGGGACGTAAGCCTCCTATTTTCTTTGGAATGACGAAATAACGGGAGTAGAATCCTCTGCCCTGCTGAGTCCGGGGCATCGGTTCTATGGCTCTGGCTCTCAGAAGGGTGGATAATTCTGCTTGCAGATGAATGATGTGATTTTCGTTTAGCGAAAAAGGTTTTGGAGGAGAGTCTCTTGAAATCGACAGGAAATTGAGTTGGTAACCTCGTGATATTATTGAGAGTACCCACTAGTCTGTTGTTAATTGGAACCAATGATTGTAGAAGAAAAACTCGACCTCCTACAGGAAAGTTTGGATTGGGATTGTGGAGATGGCTTTTGCTCTCTGGTGCCTGCCTCAAAAACCTGCAGCCGGTCCTGTCTGCGGTGGCGGTTGAGGCCTAGCGGTTCTAGGCTGTCTGGGCTGACATCTTTGTTGAGGGCGAGAAGATCTACCCCTGGATGTCGGTGGATAATACCTTCTCGGCGTATAGAATAGTTTTCTTGCTTCTTTTCTTGGGGGACGGCAAAACGCTGTTGAGGAAGAGTCTTGCGGGACCGCTGATAGCTGGGCCACCTCGTCCTGGACCTTTGACCCAAACAGGTTGTCGCCTACACAGGGCAAGTCCACCAGCTTATCCTGTACCTCAGGCCTGAGGTCATAGGCTTTTAGCCAGGCCCAGTGGCGTGCACTGATTCCTGAAGCAGCAACTCGTGAAGATGTTTCAAAGCTGTCGTAAGCTGTACGGACTTCATGCTTTCCAGCTTCTAGTCCTTTATGAACTATTGTTTGAGCTGCATCATGGTACTGTTGAGGTAAGGAGTCAGTGAGTTCCTATTTGCGTCCATAGAAGCTTTCAGATGAAGAATTTGTATTTTTCTCCTTCCATGAGTCGTATGGAACCTGTTTGGAAGGAGAAGTAGGAGAAGAACCTGTTTGGAAGGAGAAGTAGGAGAAGACCCCAGTGGAAGTGATAGAACCCCTGGTCTGAAGAGTCCTGAAGGTCCTGGTTGAGCATCATCAAGAGGGCCTTGTCCAGGAACGTCCCCTAGTCCTACAGGCTTAGTAGGGAGAGGTTGCAGTGGGATGGCACCGACGAGGGTGTCTAGTCTATCCATTAGCATTTGAAATATTGAGAATTCCGGTTGCCCTGGAGCCCCAGGCGTGGGTACTGGCATTGGGAATGCCATCGGGATCGGCATCGGTGCTGGTCCCGGCATCGGTGCTTATCTTATCCTCGGGATTGGTCCCGGCATCAGTGCGGACACCGGTATCGGTGCAGGCACCGGCATCGACAATGGCGTCGGCTTCGGCGAGGGCATCAGCGTTGGTGTCGATGGTTGATGTTGCTGAAGCGCTTCACACACCGCCTGGTGGATGAACCCACTCAGTTCCTCCATAATAGCTGATGCAGGCAGAGCAGCTATACGTGGTGGTGGTGGGGGTGTCATCGGTCCTACCACAGGGCCCTGTGGAGGCTCGATGTCGGGCACCTCGATCGATGGTGAACGCCTTGGTGTCTCTTGTAGGCGAGGTCGCTTGGCTGTCGACTTCTCCGGGAATAGTAGAGATTCCGGAATCGAAGAATGTCGATGTTTAGATCGGTGCTCCGTGGCTTTTTCAAGGCCCAATGCTGACTTTATTGATGCCGCGGATGGGGGTCGGTGACGACAGGTCCCCCTGAACCTTCCAGATGACTTTTTTTTTTTTTTTTTTTTTTTAAGGATTATCCTTTTCGAAGCTCCGGCCGGAGACAACTGAGTGGACGCCGATGTGGAAGGTAACAGCTGGATGTGGAGCAAATGTTCCATTTTTTCTTGCCGTGCTTTCCGACCTTTAGCGGTTATTTCTGCACATTTTGGGCAGGATGAAACATCATGGAACTGACCCAAACAAAGAACACATTCAAGGTGTGGATTAGTAATAGACATTGTTCTATTACATTTGGGGCATTTTTTAAAACCTGTAGCCATGATCACAATGACAGCCGTCGATGGATGTGTGACTAAAGGTTTGAAAAACTCGAGAAGAGTCGGAAGGGATGTTCTACTCACCAGCCGATGGTAAAGAAAGACCATGATGTGGGAGAGAAAAAAAATGAAGTTTTAATCTGATTTTTAGTCAGAAATTGTGTGAAGAATTTCACATAGGGCTCCTGCTCCGTGATGCTGAAAACAGCGCGGAAAAACAAAGACTGAAGGGAGACCCCTGTGGCTGAGAATATCATGGCATGCTGGGCATGCTTAGTGGGCTCAGGATGCCAGTCAAAAGTTTCTAGAAACTTTGACAAAGTTTTCCGTGATAGGCTCCATTGATGTCACCCATATGTGAGGACTAGCATCCTGCTTGTCCTGGGATAAAAAAAAAGATGATGGTGCATCCTTTTTTACTGGAGTGGTATACAGGCCAACTCAATCGGAAGAACTTGATGGAGATCTGGTCGAAGACATCCAGAAGGTGGGAAAGAAGGGAGAAGTTTTAATTGTTGGAGATTTTAATCTGCCAGACGTACAGTGGAGAATCCCTTCTGCGGAATCTACCAGAAGTAGAGAGATAGTGGATGCCCCACAAGGGGCTCTGTTCAAACAAATGGTAATAGAACCCACGAGGGAAAATTTGATACTTGACTTGGTACTCGCTAACGGGGAAAGTGTCTCTAATATACAGGTGGAAGCCCACCTCAACACAAGTGATCATCAAATGGTATGGTATGATGTCGCAAATAGGATGCAAAGTCATCACTCGAAAACCCGGGTTTTGAATTTCAAAAATACAGACTTTGTCAAAATGGGCATATACCTGGATATGGAACTAGAAGACTGGGAGAAAATGGGAGAGGTAGAACAGCAGTTGGCCAAATCCAAAGGAGCAATTTCAAAGGCAACAAATCTATATGTTATAAAAGTAAACAAAAGTAAGAGAAATAAGAAACCGATCTGGTTCTCAAAGGAGATTGCTTATAAAATCAAAGCAAAAAACAGCATTCAAAAAATATAAAGGATCCCAAAAGAAGGAACACAGGAAAGATTATCTCTTGAAACTGAGGGAGACTAAGAAGGAAAACAAGAAGGCTAAAAATCAGGCGAAAGAAAGGATGGCCAAAGAGGTAAAGATAGGAGACAAAACATTTTTCAGATATATTAGAGAAAGGTCCAAAGTGGCACAGAGAAATTGAAAGGTGACAATGATCAATGTGTGGAGAGAGATGAGGAAAAGGCAGAAATATTAAACAAATACTTCAGTTCGGTGTTCACTAAAGACGACCCTAGAGAAATGACCTTTGCTGGTTGACAAAACCATTGGTGGAGATTGGATAGATGAAACTCAGTTTACAGAAGAGAATGTATGGGAAGAACTAGGAAAACTCAAAGTGGACAAGGCCATGGGGCCAGATGAGTGGGAGCAGAGAGGAGGCTGGATATTACAGGCCGGTTAGCCTCACCTGAATAGTGGGTAAATTAATGGAGACTCTGGTAAAGTAAAGGATAGTGAACTATGTACAGTCAGGAGGATTACTGGAACCCAGGCAGCATGGATTCACTAGAGGAAGGTCCTGTCAGACAAATCTGATTGATGTTTTTGATTGAGTGACTAAAGAATTGAATCAAGGACGAGTACTCGATGTGATCTAGTTGGATTTCAGCAAAGCTTTTGATATGGTCCCGCATAGGAGGCTTGTGAATAAAATGAGAAGCTTGGGAATGAGCGCCAAGGTGGTAGCCTGGATTACAAACTGGTTAATGGACAGTGTGCGATGGAGAATGGTATTAAGTGGCATGCCACAAGGATCGGTGTCGGGACCGGTTCTATTCAATATCTTTGTGAGCGACATTGTGGAAGGAATAGAAGGCAAAATTTCTTTATTTGCGGATGACAGTAAGATCTGCAACAGAGTGGACACGCCGGAAGGAATAGAAAGAATGAGACATGATTTAAGGAAGCTTGAAGAGTAGTCGAAGATATGGTAGCTGGGATTCAAGAATAACAGAGTCATGCATCTGGGATGCGGTAGTCCAAAGGAACTGTATGTGATGGGGGGTGAAGTGCTGTTGTGCAGGAGAGGGACCCTGGGATGATAGTGTCTAGCAATCTGAAGATTGCAATCTGAAGATGGCACATCTGATGAATGTGACAAGGCGATAGCTATATCCAGAAGAATGCTGGGCTGCATAAAGAGAGGAATAACTAGTAAAAAAACAAAAAAAAGGGAGGTGATAATCCCCTTGTACAGGTCCTTGGTGAGGCCTCACTTGGAGTATTGTGTTCAGTTCTGGAGACCATATCTCAAAAGGGACAGGGACAGGATGGATGTAGTCCAGAGAAGGACAACCAAAATGGTAAGGGGTCTCCATCAAATGACTTACACATATGAGAAGAGGTTAAAGGACCTAAATATGTATATCCTGGAGGAGAGGAGGTGCAGGGGAGATATGATACAGACCTTCAAATACCTGAAAGGTTTTAATGATGCATAATCGAAAAACCTTTTCCGTTGGAAAGAAATCAGTAGAACTAGTGGTCACAAAATGAAACTCCAAGGAGGACAACTCAGAACCAATGTCAGGAAATATTTCTTCACAGAGAGGGTGATGGATGCCTGGAATGCCCTTCCAGAGGAGGAGGTGAAAACAAAAACTGTGAAAGATTTAAAAGGGGCATGGGATAAATACTGTGGATCCCTAAAGGCTAGAGGATGGAAATGAAGAAAACAGTGCATGGGGGTAACTTGCTTGTGTGGCAGTTACTACCCTTAACAAATAAGCCACAACTCTAAACGTTAGAGGACAGAAATGATAAAATGAGTGCATGGGGGTAACTTGTTGCTGTGGTGGTTATTACCCTTAACAAGTAAGACACAATGCCATTGCTCGCTGCTTCAACGGCAGGGGGAAAGGAGGAAAAGGGGAATTAAATATAGAGAACAAACAATTGGACATTACATTTTGCGGTCTGGAAAAAATATTTATTTTATTTATTTTGAACTTTTATATATCGACATTCATGTGGAAAATTACATATCATATCGGTTTACAATGAAACAGATATTGCATAAAGCATTACATAGAACAGGGGTTATATTGAATTGGGAACTAGAGGATAGAACTGGGAAAAATAAACTAGAAACTGTTAAAAAGTGAAACACGTAAGGAGCGGAACAGATTGAATAAATCAAAACACAAAAAATTAGGGAGAATAAGTATAACATGATAAACCAATATACGATAGTAAGTCCAGTCCTGACAATAGAGGAGAGCGTTTCACCTTTAGGGAGGGAGATCGTACTTCCATAAGTATGTGAAAAGATTCGTTTGGAGAGTCGGGATAGATCTTTCCTGAATGAGAGGAACGTTCATCCGATTAGGGAAAAGCTTGTTTGAATAGCCACGTTTTGAGTTTTTTTTTTTGAAAGTTAGTGGGCATGGTTCTTGCCGGAAATCTGGGGAAGAGCATTCCATTGTGTGGGACCAGCAGTGGAAAGGGCGCGTTTCCTCAAGGTGGTCTTAGCTGGGGGGGGGGGGGGGGGGCGCGTAAAGAGTGCCTTTGTAAGCAGATCTGACAATAAACATAGGGGTAACTTCCTGATGCAGATGTTACTACCCTTAACCAATAAGCCTAAAACTCTTGATGCAACTCCAACATTACTCTCTGCTCCTACAACAGAAGTTAACAGGGAATGGACTAACAGCAACCAACAAGGGCCCTGACTTTGAAGGTCTGGGAAACTGATAAGAATGGGGGGGAACTGAATGGCTCAACAGAAACTACCATAAACTTGCTGGGCAGACTGGATGGTCCGTTGGTCCTTTTCTGCCATCATTTCTATGTTTTTATGTTTCTATGACAAAGGAAATCACCTCAGGAATTCTCAACTGGGGGAGGAACCATTTTGGTATCACCACAGGAGAACGGGGCTTTTTCTTTTTAAAATTCTCCTTCTAAAATCTGAAGCAATCCCCAGTAGGGAGATGCACATCCACCATTTGCTGGATACGGAGAATACTGGCAGGCTGATGTCACTGCAGGAGTATATACACTGTGACTTCAGTTTGCTCCATCTCCATCTGCTGGTAGAGGTGCAGAGCCCACTGGTCCTGGGTCCATCTGTCTACATGCTAAGAAACACCGTTTAGTTTATTCACAGCAGATTCTATATGAAAAATAGCCCCAGCTTTTCTAAAGTACTTCAACAGATTAAAGCAGATTAAAAGGGAAAACAGCCAACTATTTTATCAGCAATGAGCGCAAAATTTAAACAATGTGAAGAGCAACAAAGATTTTATAAGCATTCAAAAAGCAGATTAAAAAGGAAAGTAGCCAAAAATTTATAGCAGCAATGAGCAACAATATTTAAACAAGAATGCACATAATGCTGCCACTGCCATGTTGTAATGTAGGAATGGGGTTAACAGGGTGATGTGCTGCATTTAATGCCACACATCATTTAGCTTTCAGTCCAAAAAGTTCCACTTTAAGAACGTAAGAAATTGCCATACTGGGTCAGACCAAGGGTCCATTAAGTCCAGCATCCTGTTTCCAACAGTGGCCAATCCAAGCTACAATTTCCTGGCAAGTCCCCAAATACTAAGTAGATCCCATGCTACTGATGCCAATAATAGCAATGGCTATTCCCTAAGTCAACTTCTGCAAAAGCTTATCCAAACTGTTTATAAACCCAGCTACACTAACTGCACTAACCACATCCTCTGGCAACAAAGTCCACAGATTAATTGTGTGTTGAGTGAAAAAGAATTTTCTATTAGTTTTAAATGTGCTACTTGCTAACTTCATGGAGTGCCCCCTAGTCCTTCTATTATCCGAAAGAGTAAAAAAACCAATACTCAACTACCCGTTCTAGACCTCTCATGATTTTAAAGACCTCTGTCATATCCCCCCTCATCTGTCTTCTCCAAGCTGACGGATCTCACTTTGGTCTCATCAGACCACAAAAACTTCTCCTACATGCGTGCAGTGTCCTCTAAGTGTTTCATTGCAAACATTTTGTGACATATCATATGGATTTTCTTCAGCAGTAGTGTTCTTTTCACCATCTTTCCTTACAGGCCTTGTTTGTAGAGTAATCTTACACAAAAAAGGAATGACTTAACCGAAGTTTTAATTTTTGTGCAGTTGTGCCAATCGTCAAGACTTCAACCCTGGCAAGGACTGAAGGCTTGACGACTGGAGCTACTACTCAGAAGTTTCAAAGTTGTGCTAATTCAAGCCCTTTCCTTATTACATTTAAATGTTATTGAACCTGGAAAGAGCAACAATAAAAACACATACAAAGCAGACAATCTAATTCCAGTAACACTCATGGGTTCAACTTTTTCCAAAATAAGCAATCCCCTATGCCCACAACCATCCCCCCACACCAACATTCAAAACAAATCTAGGAGAAAGAAAAAAAAACCCCAGAAAAGACATAGTTATATCTGGATTTTAGACAGGGTCAAATATCACACCATCTCTGAAAAGGTTCCCAAATAGCAATTAAATTTGCAGTCATTATAAATCTTAGTCACTGTCAACTTGCTTAGGGAATATGTTCTCCAATAAACTGATTCAATGAACTCACACTAGGCAAAAATGCATTTTTCCAACCAATTTCAGATTGAAAGAAGTTTCATTATTTAAGAAGAAACATTAGAATATGGAATACCAACAAGAATATTTTAGGGTCTTTCACCAGTTTAACCTTAGTCATTTCATTAATAAGGTCCACAACCTTATAGCAGTATTGCTGAACTACTGAGCAACTCACCAAATGTGAAAAAGGTTCAGACTTCACAACAGTTATGCCAACAGAAATTCCCCACTGCAGGATAAAATGTATGTTATCTTTCTGGGATTAAATATCATCGATATACCGTAACAATTTATATCCATTTTCTTTAATAAGAGAAGAAACTGAACTTTTCTCAATACTTAAAAAACAAAGATCTCATTGTTCTTCCTTTTTTCCACCCATGCCTATATATGTAACATAGTAAATAATACAACAAATCCTAAGAGAAAAGTGTACAACTTTATCACAGTTTTCAATGTTGTTTTTAGAAATGTGTCCATAAAATATCAATTCACACACACACTCATTCACACCCTAAAATCATACTGATACAAATACAGAGGTCAGCATATAGGACTCCAACGAGTCTATACAATATTGCAATATACCTTCAGTACAAAGTTTTTCTTAAATTCCCTGTGGATACATCCACTTACAATCTCTGTATACCCAACCCCCACTCCTATTTCCCAACTTTCTTGTACATGAGATGTCAATTTAACACATATTACATATTACAACACATCTTCATTCTGTAGCTGACCCCTGGCAAAACAGCTTCTCTTTAGATCTCTGTTCTCAACTTGGTTATTGATGTTATTTCATGTGGTCTAGCCCCGACAAGCGGCCCCTGTTTCACTTGCGTTAGCTTCCTCAGGGGGACTGCAACCACTGAGAAAACCAAATCTATATTTTAGATGCAAGACCATAGGACACACATAACTATTTATATTTTTAACAAATTTTTACCTCAAAATAGTTTGTACTCGATCATTACATCAGACTGCTTGACAACATAGGCACTCTCCCAAATTATTTGAAAACTTCTGTGCTTTACAGTACCAAAGATTAATCCTTTCTCAATGCCGACTTATCTCAATCTGTAAACACCAAATAATTAGACTGAACTTCAGGTTTAATACTAGCAAAATAAAACTGCTATGCCAAGAAGATCAAAAAAGCCACTCTACTTCTAAACACTTACCAATGCTGTAAAACTCCCTCTTTCCCCGTCAGCGGTAAACCATTTTTACAAGCTTCTCCTTGTTACAAGATCTTTTAACTGCGCCACACAAACGCCGTTGTGCTTAACTTCTCCTGAACTACCTTCTTTTTAAAGCGTTTCATGTAGGTCCCCACCCTTACGTGTCTAAACACGCCCCAACGTCCCTACTGTGGGACGCAAAGGATTGACATCATGATTTGCCTCAACCAGAACACAGAAGGAACTCAGAGATGTGCTGGCGGGTCCACTGTGTTACCTGTTCAATAGATCCCTGGAAAGGGTGTAGTGCCTAGTGAATGGAGAAGAGCGGTAGTGGTCCCACTTCACAAGAGTGGGAGCAAAGAGGAGGCTAGAAACTACAGGTTGGTTCGCATCACCTTGGTGGTGGGTAAATTAATGGAGTCTCTGCTGAAGGAAAGGATAGTGAGTTATCTACAATCTGGTAGGTTGCTTCATCAGAAGCAGCATAGATTCACCAGGGGAAGGTCCTGTCAGACGAATCTAATTGATTTCTTTGATTGGGTGACTAGAGAAATGGATCAGGGAAGAGCGCTTGATGTAATTTACTTAGATTTTAGTAAAGCTTTTGATATAGCCCCTTACAGAAGATTCATCAACAAAATGAGAAGCTTGGGAGTCAGCTCCAAGGTGTTGGCGTGGATTATAAACTGGTTTTCAGGATAGAAGACAATGGGTGATGGTAAATGGAAACTACTCTGAAGAGAGAATGGTGTTAAGCGGAATGCCACAGGGATCGGTGTTGGGAACGGTTCTGTTCAACATCTTCGTGAACGACATTGCAGAAGGGATAGAAGGTAAAGTTTGTCTATTTGCGGATGATACTAAGATCTGCAACAGAGTGGACAAGCCGGAAGGAGTATAGAGAATGAGACAGGATTTAAGGAAGCTGGAAGAGTGGTTGAAGATATGGCAGCTGGGATTCAATGCCAAGAAATGCAGTCATACATCTGGGGTGTGGTAATCAGAAAGAACTGTATGCCTTGGGGAGTGAAGGGCTGATGTGCATGGAGCAGGAGAGAGATCTTGGGGTGATAGTGTCTAATGATCCAAAGTCGACAAAGCAGTGTGACATGCCGATAGCCAAAGCCAAAAGAATGCTAGGCTGCATAGAGAGTGGAATATCTAGCAAAAAAAGGGAAGTGATAATCCACTTGTACAGGTCCTTGGTGAGGTCTCCCCTGGTGTACTGTGTTCAGTTCTGGAGACCATATCTCAAAGGAGACAGACACAGGATGGAGGCGGTCCAGAGAAGGGTGACCAAAATGGTGGGTGGTCTCCATCAAATGACTTATGAGGAGAGGTTGAAGAACCTGAATATGTATACCCTGGAGGAGAGGAGGAACAGGGGTGATATAATACAGACCTTCAGATACTTGAAAGGTTTTAATGATCCATGGTCATCAACAACCTTTTCCATTGGAAACAATTTAGTAGAACTAGGGGTCACGATTTGAAACTCCAGGGAGGAAGACTTAGAACCAATGTCAGGAAATATTTCTTCACTGAGAGGATGGTGGATGCCTGGAATGCCCTTCCAAAGGAAGTGGTGAAGTCTAAAACTGTGAAGGATTTCAAAGGGGCATGGGATAAACACTGTGGATCCCAAAGGCTAGAGGATGGGAATATATAAAAAAAGCTTGGGGTAACCTGCACAGAACGGCAGTTACTACCTTCGGAAGCTTGCTGGGCAGACTAGATGGACCATTTTGGTCTTTTTTCTGCCGACATTACTATGTTACTATAAGAAGGGATCTAGCAAAGCTCAAGGAATGGTCTAAGGTCTAACAGCTAAGATGTAATGCTAAAAAATGCAGAGTAATGCATTTAGAATGCAAAAACCCAAGAGAAAGGTATATCTCTAAATGAAAACCTTTTTCTGCAATAGATTCTATTATTAAAGCAACAGAAGAGGAGATAAGGCGCAACCCTGTGAGGTTCCTCTACCCATATTAAAAATATCTGAGTAACCGCCATTCACTTAAATACAAGTTACAAAGTTAGTATACATCTTATAACACAAAAGATAAAATAAGACTAGATTCTCAATTTTTCCAAAACTTTAAACATAAAATACCAGTTAATCCTCTCAAAGGCTTTCTCTGCATCAATAGTAAGTAAATTAGTTGAGCTCATGTCTTCCTGGCCACCCATACCAGTTTCAATAAGCTCTTAATGTTATCTGCTGTTGGGGAGTGCTAGGGAGCAGTCCCTATTCAGGGGAGAGTGTGTACCCTTGGGCCATGGCTCGGCCCCAGAGGACGGCTCTGGAGAAACGCTGAGGCAGGCAAGGCGTATCCAAGCATGGGCGGACAGGCTGAAGACTCGGAGCCCTGACCTCCACTGAACCCGAATACACCAGAAGAGACTCAGCAATGCAATGCTGGTCTCTGGGGTAGCCCTCCGGCCACTCGATAGCCTTTTCGGACCCGCCGCCTAGAAACGGCAGGTTCAACAGGACGGACAGAGGTCAAGGACAAGCGATGACTCTGAAACAAGGACGAGACAAAGGCACTTGGAGATTTGGATGAGGCAAAGGCACTTGGAGACTTGACGAGACATAGGCACTTGGAGACTTGGATGAGGCAAGGTACTCGCAATTAGGCAGGCACTGCTCCTCAGGGCGCCATACACTGCCCTATGTGGGCTGGTCATGGACCATCCTGTCCCACTGCGCGTCCTACACAACCTGAAGAGGCTGATCGCGGACCATGTGGAGAACAAGACAAGCTCAGAACAAAAGAGGAATCCAGGCAGCCTTGAAGGAGGATCCAACCGGAACAGGACACCGGATCAATACGTATTTAATCACAGGGTGGTCATCTGGAGGTGGAATCTGGCAAGCGAGACAAGGCTGGGATACCCAGACCAGAAACTAGAGGAACAGGGGCAACTGGGCACAGGAACCGAAGTACTGGAACAACTGGAGACAGGAACCAAAGAACTGGAACATTCGAAGAGAGGAACCGAAAAAGACTGGAACCTCTGGAGACAGGAACGTCAAGGCATGAGACAGACAAGAACGCAGGATCCGACAAGAGACCAGGAACAACAGACGAAGGCAAGGGAGCTTCAAGGTCCACTGTTCAGAAGCCTCCTGGAAAGAGACTATGAATCCAGGAGCAGACATGCTCCTTGCAAAGGCAATGAGGGACTGGCAAGGAGCTCTTTTATAGGGATGACGAAGAGACGCCAGGAGACGTCATCAGACGGGGCGGCGAGGCTTTTCCCGCTGCGGGCCCTTTAAATATTATAGAGAGGCATGGCCAGGAACAGCGGCAGCAGGAGACAACGCTGACGGCAAGAGGCTGCGAAGAAGAGGCTGCAACGTTAGAACATAAGAACATGCCATACTGGGTCAGACCAAGGGTCCTTCAAGCCCAGCATCCTGTTTCCAACAGTGGCCAATCCAGGCCATAAGAACCCGGCAAGTACCCAAAAACTAAGTCTATTTCATGTTACCATTGTTAGTAATAGCAGTGGCTATTTTCTAAGTCAACTTAATTAATAGCAGGTAATGGACTTCTCCTCCAAGAATGTATCCAATCCTTTTTTAAACACAGCTATACTAACTGAACTAACCATGTCCTCTGGCAACAAATTCCAGAGTTTAATTGTGCGTTGAGTGAAGAACTTTCTCCAATTAGTTTTAAATGTGCCACTTGCTAGTCTTTCTATTATCTGAAAGACTAAATAACCGATTCACATCTACCCGTTCTAGACCTCTCATAATTTTAAACACCTCTATCATTTCTCCCCTCAGCCGTCTCTTCTCCAAGCTGAAAAGTCCTAACCTCTTCAGCCATTCCTCATAGGGGAGCTGTTCCATCCCCTTTATCAGAATTGTACACAGTATTCAAGGTGGGGTCTCACCATGGAGAGATACAGAGGCATTATGTTATTTTCTGTTTTATTCACCATTCCCTTCCTAATAATTCCAAACATTCTGTTTGTTTTTTGACTGCCGCAGCACACTGAACTGACAATTTCAATGTGTTATCCACTATGAAGCCTAGATCGCTTTCTTGGGTGGTAGCACTTAATATGGAACCTAACATTGTGTAACTATAGCATGGGTTATTTTTCCCTATATGCATCACCTTGCACTTATCCACATTAAATTTTATCTGCCATTTCGATGCCCTATTTTCCAGTCTCATAAGGTCTTCCTGCAATTTATCACAATCTGCTTGTGAGTTAACTACTCTGAACAATTTTTGTATAATCTGCAAATTTGATTACCTCACTCATCGTATTTCTTTCTAGAAAATTTATCAAACACCTTCTGAAAATCCAAGTACACTAAATCTACCGGTTCACCTTTATCCACATGTTTATTAACTCCTTCAAAAAAGTGAAGCAGATTTGAGAGGAAAGACTTGCCTTGGGTAAAGCCATGCTGACTTTGTTCCATTAAACCATGTCTTTCTATATGTTCTGTGATTTTGATGCTTAGAACACTTTCCACTATTTTTCCTGGCACTGAAGTCAGGCTAACCGGTCTGTAGTTTCCCGGATCGACCCTGGAGCCCATTTTAAATATTGGGGATACATTAGCTATCCTCCAGTCTTCAGGTACAATGAATGATTTTAATGATAGGTTACAAATTTTTACTAATAGGTCTGAAATTTCAGTTTTGAGTTCCTTCAGAACCCTGGGATGTATACCATCCAGTCCAGGTGATTTACTACTTTTCAGTTTATCAATCAGGGCTACCACATCTTCTAGGTTCACTGTGATTTGGTTCAGTCCATCTGAATCATTACCCATGAAAACCTTCTCCGATACGGGTATCTCCCGAACATACTCTTTAGTAAACACCTGCCGCACAAGAAGAGCAGGTCGGCAGTGGCTTCGCCCGCCGCGGACAGAAGACAGCATCAGCAGTCGTGCTGCATGGAGGCAGCATCAGCAGTCTCCGGGCCACAAGGGAGGAGCAGTAGCGGCACTCTTGCTGCATGGACAATTGTGGCAATGGCGGCGGTATTCAGGCCGTGGGAAGCAGCAGCGTTGGTGTCCTCCAGGTTGTGAAGGAGTAGAGCAATGGCAGTGGCTGGTGGAAGGTGAGAGGCTGCTCGCGGTTGGGGCCCGCGAGCAGCATCGTAACATCTGCCCCCTATCTGCCAGGTATAAAACCTGATTGACCATCATGGACCAAATCAGGAGCATCAGATCCCAAGTGTAATGCTAGGATTTTAGCCAGTATCTTAATATCCAGGTTCAGTAAGGAAATAAGTCTATATAAGATTCACACAATACAGTCCTTACCTTCTTTAGATATAACCATAATGCTTGCGATAAGTCATGGATGAGAGAAGATTACCATCCATCAAGGCATTAGACATCCAAACCAGAGGACTTACCAATACCTCTTTGAAAGTCTTATAAAACTTAGTTGTTAGGCCATCTAGACCAGGTGGACCAACTTCTAATTAATGATAGTTTATGAGACTTCAAATTCAACGATTTCCTTATTTAGCCTCACTTGTATCTCCTAAAGGATTGTTGGCAAGCTCACACTATCTAAATAAGCCTCAACATGTTCTTTTCCAGTAGAAAGGTCCATTCTATAAAGATCCGAAAAACATTTAGCAGGGTCTGGATCGCTGCCTGGGTCTGACCTCTTGGTTTGGATCTGATCTTGCTCTGTCCTCTGCCTGTTGAGCTCCAACAGCAACAAGACTTAAAGATATTCAGAAGGGTTTTGAAGGCAGTGTTCTTTAAATAAATGTTTGGGTGAATCAGATTGACTCAGTTTTGTATTTGTCCCTATGTATATAAGTCTTGGCTGTTCAGGTAAGCATGCAAAATTTTAATGTTTATGCAAAGTTTTAATCTTTGTTTTTGTTGCACCGGGAGGTGGACCCTTGGCCTCGTGCAGGATTGGTAGGCTCCCTGGTCTGATCCAGAGAGCGCCTGCCACCAGGAGGCGGAGCACAAGAGGAGACCGAGGCTAGCTGGAGCTTCACCACTAGTAACCCGGGGTTCCCTCGAGTTGAGCTCTTGGTTACCCGGGCTGCCTGGTTGTGGGCCTTGCAGGATCTTCTTGAGAGAAAGTTCAGAGATGTGCCCACCAGGATCAAGGGTGCGCAGTCTATGTTCAGGCTAGAAGTCCAGGGTGCCTGAGAAGGCCAAAACAGAGTCTCTGAATGTATGGCAAGGATCAGGGCGAGAGTAGAGGTAATGTGGTCAATCAATGCAAAGGTCAGTGCCAGTGATCAGTCCGTGGATAGTCAACCAAAGCAGGGGTCAAATACCAGTAGTCAGTCTGCGGGGTAGTCAGCCAAAGCAGAGGTAAGGTTCCAGGAAGCAGTCAGACGTGGTCGAGTTCAGGCAGACGTCCGTTCCAGGCAGCATGCAGACGTGATCAGTAATCAGGCAAAGGTCAGTTCCAGGCAGCGTGCAGACGTGATCAGTAATCAGGCAAAGGTCAGTTCCAGGCAGCGTGTAGACGTGATCAGTAATCAGGCAGAGGTCAGTTCCAGGCAGCGAGTAGAGTTGGTCGTGGAGACAGGCAAAAGGTCAGAGGCAGGCAGCAATCAACGCAGTCAGGAACAGCCCGAGGTCAGTACCGAGAAGACAGTTCAAGAGGTACTACATGGGGAGATGAGGAGACAGAAGACACTGGAACAGATGGACGCTGGAACAGGACTGGAACTAGGCTGGAACAGGACTGGAACACAGACTGGAAACGCAGAGGCAAACTAGAAATCACGATGTGATCGACCCGATTGCCAAGGCAAGGAAGTGGTGGCAGGCACTTCCTTTTAAGCTGGAACTAATCAGGGCGCGCCGAGGAGCTGGGATCCGCCCCTGGCTCTTTAAGAGGCCAGACGGTCCACGCGCGACTAGGGGTGGATCCAATGCCATGGAGGACGCTGAGCCCCGCTGTGAGGCCTGACTGGGAGCAGAAGGCCTGGCGACTGCCACCGCGGGATGCCGAGGCCTGGCTGGAGTCACTGCTGCAGCTGGGGAGGACAACCCGGGACCCGTGGAGGTCTTAGCGAGGTGAGCAGGCCCGGCCGCGGGCCGAGCACGGACAGGACGCGCAAACATTTTATTGTCTGTGTTTCAATTTTATTATATTATGTTAATATATGATTGTTTTAGTGTAATCTGCGCTGTACAGATTTTTGGATGTGATGGAATATAAGTAATTTGCTGCTGGCTGCCCTGTTGTCTGTTACTGCTGACTGCCACCTGCCCCAACCTAAAATCAGCCTTGGACTCTTTCCTTTGAACTGCCCAAGGGACCTACCTAAGACCTGCTGGCTTCCGGAACCCATGGGCTCAACCTGCGGGGGGAGGAGGCTAGAATAGGCGAAGTTCCAGTTGATTTCGCCACAGGACACCTCCACCATCTGTCAGTGTGGGCCTAGTGGGCTTGCTCACTAGGCAGCACCAACCACACCACAGCACTGAGGGACCACTCTTCTAACAAGTTTCACAGATTGCTGAGGCCCTGGCAGGAGACAATGTATCTCAAAAAGAGAAGATCCTCTTGTTTGAAGATGTTCATGGAGACTCTGGAGGACTTGCTTCACGTGACCCTAAATTTTGAACCAGTGATCTGGAGAAGACCAGGATGTCGTCAAGGTAAACTACTACATGGGATTAGAGAAGATCCTGAAAGATTTTGTTCATGATAAACATTAGAACCACCAACGTTTTTACACTCTGGAACTGATGAAGCAACATTTTAGGCTCTATAATTGAAAGAAAACATATTTTTGATGCATATATTGATACTCTGTATAGTAATTCTGCATTTTGTCTATATATTTCAAAGTTATAGTGCTACATTCTGTGACAACAATAATTTCTTTACTGTTAGTATCATATAACTTTCAATAAAGGAACTCATTGTAGGGTTTTGGTTTGTTCATAGTAAATGTTTTTATTCTGAACATAAAATTATATCATTAACCAACAAAGTCTTTAAAAATAAAAGCTAAAACATCAACAGTGTTTGTACAATAAAATGTAAAAATGTATTACAAAGTGGCATGGCTCACACCCTAGAACTGCCATCGGTATGTTTTGATGCTGCTATATTTTAGTCTCTTAATCGTGAAAGAACACTTTTTGGTGAATGAATTGATGTTCTGTTAGACACAAGTGTCAGAATGAAGATAGAAATCAAAGCACCTCAAAAGATGAATCAGGATGAGCAGAAATTGAGAAAATTAACCAACACGAAAACATGCCGGTGGGTGTTCTAAGATGTACGACATATGGAACAAAAACAGAAGGGGGTGGGGGCTAAAATTTTCAGGAATCAAAGATCATAAAAAATGATGAAAAGTCACTGAATTTCAACCCATTGTGATCATGTACATGGATTATAAAAGTCTTTAAAATCTTCACCAGCACGAAAATGTGCCAGCAGCGGTTCTAGTGTAAATTGAAACATGGAGATGTTACACAACCCGAAGGGCATTACCAGGTATTCCTAGTGATCACCACCCCCATGAATCCTGATTAAGTTGTATGCTTCTCCAAGATCCAGCTTAGAAAACACTTGGGTACCCTGTAAATGGTCGAAGAGTTATGAAATTAAGGGACATGAGAAGTAGGTAGCAGTTTTTCTTTGTGATGAAGTTGAGAACCAATAATCTATAAAGGGGCGTAGAGATCCTTCCTTTTAGTCCATAAAGAAGCAGCCCACCCCAGTAGACAAGGAAGAAGGATGGATAAAGCCCCTGTTGAGTTTTTCCTTAATATATTTCCTCATGGCCTGTCTCTGGGGTGGACAGCAGATATACAAGACCTCTGTGTGGGACCTTGCCTGGGAGCAGGTCAATGGCACAATCAGATGTCCAATGTGGGTGCAAGACTTATTCCTGCTGCTTGGAAAATACATCTGCATGTGCTGCATACTGAGGTGGAAGCCCAGGAACGGTAGTGGCACCCATCAGTACTGGTTGAGGTCTGATAGTGGGGAGACAGGTGGTAAAGCAGGTGGGACCCCAACGGGCTAGATGCAAGGAGGGACCCCAATGGGCCAGATGCAAGGAGTTCCAGTTAATTACTAATTGGTGCTGTTGAAACAAGGGTAGGTCCAGGATAATGTGGTTCATGGTTTGAGGTATGACATGAAGGGAGATGGTCTCCTTGTGCAGGGCACAAGTCTGAAGATTGACAGCATCTGCTGGGAGGGGCAAAGAACCAGATAATCTGTACAGACCACAAAAACCTGGAACATTTAGCACAAGCTCAGAGACTGAACCCCAGGCATGCCTGCTGGTCCTTATTTTTCAGCTAAGCTACCGGCCTGCAGACAAGAATCACTGGGCGGATACCCTCTCCTGGTACATCAATACAGAAGGAACTCAGGAGCTGCCACAACATATCATTGATCCCACCAAGACTGTGGCCACAGCCACTTATACAGTTCCTCTAGGAAAGGCAGTGGTGCCTCGGCACCTATGGCAAAAGGTTCTCAAATGGGCACATGACTCCCATCTTTCTGGTCATCCTGGCATTACTCCAACATTGGAAGTGTTTGTGTGATACTCCTGGTGGCCCCAGTTAAGGAGTGATGGGCAACACTACGTTGGGTCTTTTTCTACGTGTGCCATACACAAGAGTGCCAAAGCACGACCTGTTACAGCTGCTGCTGGCCACCAAGGAACCTTGGACCCATGTGGCCACAGACTTCATCTGTGACCTTCCTCTCTCTTGCAGCAACACCACCATATGGGTAGTTGTGGACAGATTCTCCAAATGGCACATTTCATTCCTCTTCCCAGCTTCCCATCTAAACCAGAATTGGACAAACCGTTTGCCCTCAGACAGAGGGGTTCAGTTTAATGCCCATTATTGGAGAGGTCTATGCCAAAAATTTAGAATCACCATAGACTTTACTTCTGCCTATGACCAACAAAGCAATGGCCACACCAAGAAGGTGAACCAAGAGCTCAAGATCTTTCTACGGGTCTATGTCAAAGACAGGATAGTTGGGGTTCCTTTCTTCCATGGACTGGTTTTGCCCACAAAAATCACCTCAACACTTTTTTTTTTTTTTTTTAATAAGTTATCACCAGATGGATAAAACAAAAGTCTTTGTCGGAGTCAGTACGAAAATTTGAATTGTTAATGTAGGGGAAAGCAGAGTTGCTTACCTGTAACAGGTGTTCTCCCAGGACAGCAGGATATTGGTCCTTACAGATGGGTGACATCATCAGATAGAGCCCTGTCACGGAACACTTTTGTCAAAGTTTCTACCCAGCATGCCACTAACCCTGTGGCCACACAGGGTCCCCCCCTTCAGTGTCATTTGTAGCAAAAACGTGCGAGCGAAAAATAAAATAAGAAAACGGTACCAAACCCAACTCCGTAGGGTGGCGGGTGGGTTTCAAGAGGACCAACATCCTGCTGTCCTGGGAGAACAACCATTACACGTAAGCAACTCTGCTTTCTCCCAGGACAAGCAGGATGGTAGTCCGCCCAGATGGGTGAATAGCAAGCTACAAGTTGCCTCAGAACCATGTGGCCAACAAGTACCCAGCTGACCCCACTAGCTGGGGTCAGCTGGGTGCTGGTTGTAGCTGAAGAGTCTGTTCGCTACAAAGGGATCCAGCGACCACTCGTGGGGCTGGAATATCTGGCTGAGACGGTCCGTGATTACATTGTGTATGCCTGCCAGATAAGTGGGTCACAGTAGTATGGAGTGCGACAGGGCCCAGGCCCAAATCTGCGCCACTTCTTGGGAGAGCAGATAAGAGCCTCTGCCCCGCTGTTTGTTCAGGTACCACATTGCTACTTGGTTGTCTGTTTGAATCAGGATGACCTTGTTGGATAGACAGTCCAGGAATGCATAAAGGGCATATCGTATCACTCGAAGCTCTAGAAAGTTTATCTGATAGGTTGCTTCGGCTTTTGTCCAAATTCCTTGGATTTGCAGGTCTTCGACATGGGCTCTACAAACTAGGTTGGAGGAGTCCGAGGTTAAGGTCACCTGAGGAGCTGATTGCTGGAAGGGAAGACCTGTTTGCAAGTTGGCCTTGCTTGTCCACCAGGCAAGGGACAAACTAAGCTGGTTGGTTATGTGGACAAGGGACGAGACTGGTTGAGTGGCTTGGTTTCACTGAGATCTCAGGGTTCATTGTGTTACTCTCATGGCTAGGTGTGCCATTGGAGTGACGTGGACTGTTGACGCCATATGACCGAGAACGTGAGGAGCTGACGAGCCGAGGCTATTTGCCGACGGCAGATTGAGCTGGCGAAGCTGGACAGCGTGGTTGCTCGTTCGTTGGATAGGAACCCCTTGCCACCCTGGTGTCCAGCTCTGCTCCAATAAAGGAGAGATGGTGAAATGGTGTCAAGTGGGATTTTTGGGTAGTTCATCAGAAATCCTAATGAGGTAGAAGTTGTATAGTGAGACGGAAGGAGTCAAGGGATCCTTGTCTGGATTGGCTTTTTAAGAGCCAATCGTCAAAATAAGGGAAGACAGACACCCTTACGGCGTAACTGTGCTGCCACGACAGCCAGGCATTTTATGAACACTTGGGGCGCAGAGGCAAGTCCGAATGCAGTACCTTGGTATTGATAGTGCCTTTGTCTGACTAGAAATCGTAGGTATTTTCAATGAGGAGGAAAGATTGCAATACGGGCGTACGCGTCTTGAAGATCCAGAGAGCAGAGCCAATCTCCCTGCTGTACGAGAGGGAGCATGGTGTCTAGGGACACCATTCTGAACCGTTCCTTCTGAAGAAATCTGTTTAAGACATGGGATTAGAAAATACTGGGAGTAGAACATAAGAACATAAGAAATTGCCATGCTGGATCAGACCAAGGGTCCATCAAGCCCAGCATCCTGTTTCCAACACAGGCCAAAACCAGACCACAAGAACCTGGCAATTACCCAAACACTAAGAAGAACCCATGCTACTGATGCAATTAATAGCAGTGGCTATTCCCTAAGTATAATTGATTAATAGCCATTAATGGACTTCTCCTCCAAGAACTTATCCAAACCTTTTTTGAACCCAGCTACACTAACTGCACTAACCACCCTCCTCTGGCAACAAATTCCAGAGCTTTATTGTGCATTGAGTGAAAAATAATTTTCTCCGATTAGTCTTAAATGTGTTACTTGCTAACTTCATGGAATGCCCCCTAGTCCTTTTATTATTCGAAAGTGTAAATAACCGAGTCACATCTACTCATTCAATTACTCTCATGATCTTAAAGACCTCTATCATATCCCCCCTCAGCTGTCTCTTCTCCAAGCTGAACAGCCCTAACCTCTTCAGCCTTTCCTCATAGGGGAGCTGTTCCATCCCCTTTATCATTTTGGTTGCCCTTCTCTGTACCTTCTCCATCGCAATTATATCTTTTTTGAGATGCAGCGACCAGAATTGTACACAGTATTCAAGGTGCGGTCTCACCATGGAGCGATACAGAGGCATTATGACATTTTCAGTTCTATTAACTATTCCCTTCCTAATACTTCCTAACATTCTATTTGCTTTTTTGACTGCTGCAGCACACTGAGCCTACGATTTTAAAGTATTATCCACTATGATGCCTAAATCTTTTTCCTGGGTGGTAGCTCCTAATATGGAACCTAACATCGTGTAACTACAGCAAGGGTTATTTTTCCCTATATGCAACACCTTGCACTTATCCACATTAAGTTTCATCTGCCATTTGGATGCCCAATCTTCCAGTCTTGCAAGGTCCTCCTGTAATGTATCACAGTCTGCTTCTGATTTAACTACTCTGAATAATTTTGTATCATCCGCAAATTTGATAACCTCACTCATCCTTTCCAGATCATTTATATATATATTGAAAAGAACCCTCTCCCCTGCTGAGTCAAGGGAACCGGTTCTACGGCCCTGGCATACAGAAAGGTCGAGAGCTCTGACTCGAGAAGTACTGTGTGATCATCCCAGCTCCACGCTGGAATGCATGGGGAGTCCGGGGGTACAGCTGAAAAATTTAGACGGTAACCATGGGTTATGATGGACAGTACCCATTGGTCGGAGTAATTGGGCGCCAATTGGTTGCAAAATGGCAGAGGCGGCCTCCCACTGGTGAATCAGGTTGTGGGATAAGGGGTGGGTGGCTGCTGTTCTCTGAATAGAAGTCAAAATCCAGCTGCAGGACCAGCTTGTGGAGCTGGCTGTACTCCAGGCGTTCTCGGCTGGCGTGCATGTCCTCTCTGACGAGGGCTGAGCTGTCCAAGCACGGGACATAGGAGTATAATACCTACGTGGTCTATAGAATTGTTTTCTATTGTCCCTATGTGTGCCCCTCGGGCTACTGAGGGAGCATCTGATGTGACAGTTGAGCAGCTTCTCATGATGGTCTTTTAACTGGGCTACTACGTCCTGGATCTTGTCCCCGAATAGGTTTCTCCTGTACAGGGAAGATCTGCTAGTTTGTCCTGTACCTCTGGGCATAGGTCCAAGGCCTTGAGCCAGGCCTAGCGTCTAGCACTGCTGCCTGCTGCTGAAACTATGGATGCTGTTTCAAAAGAGTCGTAAGGGGCTCTGACCTCATGTTTAAAAGGGGAGGTGAAAGAAGCTATTTTAGCCAAAAGATCTTCATGGTTAAAAGGGGAGGTGAAAGAAGCTATTTTAGCCAAAAGATCTTCATTCAAAAATTGGAAGAAGGATCCAACAGAAGAAAATAGGATAAAGCATAAACATTGGCAAGTTAAATATAAGACATTGATAAGACAGGCTAAGAGAGAATTTGAAAAGAGGTTGGCTGCAGAGGCAAAAAACTCACAGTAAAAACTTTTTAAAATATATCCGAAGCAGAAAGCCTGTGAGGGAGTCAGTTGGACCGTTAGATGATCGAAGGGTTAAAGGGGCACTTAGAGAAGATAAGGCCATCGCGGAAAGATTAAATGACTTCTTTGCTTCGGTGTTTACTGAAGAGGATGTTGGGGAGGTACCTGTAATGGAGAAGGTTTTCATGGGTAATGATTCAGATGGACTGAATCAAATCACGGTGAACCTAGAAGATGTGGTAGACCTGATTGACAAACTGAAGAGTAGTAAATCACCTGGACTGGATGGTATACACCCCAGAGTTCTGAAGGAACTAAAAAATGAAATGTCAGACCTATTAGTAAAAATTTGTAACTTATCATTAAAATCATCCATTGTACCTGAAGACTGGAGGATAGCAAATGTAACCCCAATATTTAAAAAGGGCTCCAGGGGCAATCCGAGAAACTACAGACCGGTTAGCCTGACTTCAGTGCCAGGAAAAATAGTGGAAAGTGTTCTAAACATCAAAATCACAGAACATATAGAAAGACATGGTTTAATGGAACAAAGTCAGCATGGCTTTACCCAGGGCAAGTCTTGCCTCACAAATCTGCTTCACTTTTTTGAAGGAGTTAATAAACATGTGGATAAAGGTGAACCGGTAGATATAGTATACTTGGATTTTCAGAAGGCGTTTGACAAAGTTCCTCATGAGAGGCTTCTAGGAAAAGTAAAAAGTCATGGGATAGGTGGCGATGTCCTTTCATGGATTGCAAACTGGCTAAAAGACAGGAAAAAGAGAGTAGGATTAAATGGACAATTTTCTCAGTGGAAGGGAGTGGACAGTGGAGTGCCTCAGGGATCTGTATTGGGACCCTTACTTTTCAATATATTTATAAATGATCTGGAAAGAAATACGAGTGAGATAATCAAATTTGCAGATGAGACAAAATTGTTCAGAGTAATTAAATCACAAGCAGATTGTGATAAATTGCAGGAAGACCTTGTGAGACAGGAAAATTGGGCATCCAAATGGCAGATAAAATTTAATGTGGATAAGTGCAAGGTGATGCATATAGGGAAAAATAACCCATGCTATAATTACACAATTTTGGGTTCCATATTAGGTGCTACAACCCAAGAAAGAGATCTAGGTGTCATAGTGGATAACACATTGAAATCGTCGGTTCAGTGTGCTGTGGCAGTCAAAAAAGCAAACAATGTTGGGAATTATTAGAAAGGGAATGGTGAATAAAACGGAAAATGTCATAATGCCTCTGTATCGCTCCATGGTGAGACCGCACCTTGAATACTGTGTACAATTCTGGTCGCCGCATCTCAAAAAAGATATAATTGCGATGGAGAAGGGCTACCAAAATGATAAGGGGAATGGAACAACTCCCCTATGAGGAAAGACTAAAGAGGTTAGGACTTTTCAGCATGGAGAAGAGATGACTGAGGGGGATATGATAGAGGTGTTTAAAATCATGAGAGGTCTAGAACGGGTAGAATGTGAATCGGTTATTTACTCTTTCGGATAGTAGAAAGACTAGGGGGCACTCCATGAAGTTAGCATGGGACACATTTAAAACTAATCGGAGAAAGTACTTTTTTACTCAACGCACAATTAAACTCTGGAATTGGTTGCCAGAGGATGTGGTTAGTGCAGTTAGTATAGCTGTGTTTAAAGAAGGATTGGATAAGTTCTTGGAGGAGAAGTCCATTACCTGCTATTAAGTTCACTTAGAGAATAGCCACTGCCATTAGCAATGGTAACATGGAATAGACTTCATTTTGGGGTACTTGCCAGGTTCTTATGGCCTGGATTTACCACTG